>NC_062283.1:75374968-75705014 GCF_902655055.1 Lutra lutra | reverse complement strand
TAGGATAAACTTCTTGAGGTTAGAAATAGTTTTTTTAACAGATGACCTCCAGTGGATAGTGCCTAGAACATAGTAAAAGTTTAAGCTAATGAGTTACTAGTCATTATCAGGAAACAACAGTCTATGTATAATGTGTATTCCAATTGGAAATGGAAGAGAGAAAAGCAAATATTTTTTTACTTATAAAGTGAATTCTATAGGACTATCATAAGATCATATTGTCCATAAATCACTACCTAGAATTCAGTAAAGAATCTGTTCTTTCCTTTTGATTTGAATTTCCCTATGGGATTACTTCAAAATTGTTTCATGTAATGATTAACATAAAGTGCAGATCCATACAAAGCTGATTATTATTCTCCAAATTATTGCCTTGTTTTATAAAACCAACAGGAAACTATTAAATAGTTGTTAGGGATACTTTTGAAAAAGATGTCAGTGATGTTCATTAGTTAAAACAATCTAAATGATATATGTATTTAAAACCGTGTACCCTGGGGTGCCTGGGTGGCTCAGTGGGTTAAATAAAGAGTAAATGAAACAAGATGGGATTGGGAGGGAGACAAACCATAAGTGACTCTTAATCTCACAAAACAAACTGAGGGTTGATGGGGGGAGGGGGGTTGGGAGAGGGTGGGTGCGGTTAGGGACATTGGGGAGGGTATGTGCTATGGTGAGTGCTGTGAAGTGTGTAAACCTGGCGATTCACAGACCTGTACCCCTGGGGATAAAAATATATTATATGTTTATAAAAAATAAAATTTAAATTAAAAAAAATAAATAAATAAAGCCTCTGCCTTCGGCTCAGGTCATGATCCCAGAGCCCTGGGATGGAGCCCCGCATCAGGCTCTCTGCTCAGCGGGGAGCCTCCTTCCCCCCCCCCCTCTCTCTGCTGCCTCTCTGCCTACTTGTGATCTCTGTCTGTCAAATAAATAAATAAATAAATAAATAAAGCTTTAAAATAAAATAAAATAAAACCAAGTACACTAACTAATGTCTTGAAGGATTACTAAAAGAATTGACTTAAGATCATCCAAATATATTTTTTTAATAATATTACTCACAAAGTTCCATGAGAAAATGGACATCTAAGGAAACATCTTATATATCCTATCTTGGGTATAGAAGCTATGCAATAATGAACATTGGTTGAAGTGGAGTGAAGGAAATATATTTCATTATAATTACTATTTTTTTACTTATAAGCTTTTCCATTTAGTGTCATAGAGGCAATGAGAATTTTAAAGCAATATGTAATATTTTGCAGAACATTTCTAATTATATTCTATGTTTAAAAGTGTATTTTAAGTATTATTATTAGAGAAGAGATGCTATCTATGAGCTTATCCCTATTTTATGATGGATTTTTTTTTTTTAAAGTTTTTTTTTTTTTTTTTGACAGACAGATCACGAGTAGGCAGAGAGGCAGGCAGAGAGAGGGAGAGGAGGAGGAGGCAGGCTCCCTGCTGAGCAGAGAGCCCGATGCAGGACTCGATCCCAGGACCGTGAGATCATGACCTGAGCTGAAGGCAGAGGCTTCAACCACTGAGCCACCCAGGCGCCCCTTATGATGGATTTTTAAAAACATTTTCATATTTAAAAATTGTGCTTTAAGAAGTATGCATTTTTTGGTAATCTAAAATGACAGTGTCCTAAACCATTTCATTTTCATCCATTTAAATGACTTTCTATTGATCTCCTCATGAAATACTTTTCCCTCCCATTCAGATATGTTCAATAATATTTAGCCATTTTACATAACCTAAATTATCAGTCTGTAGTATTGTTTATTTAACTGTCCTGTGTCTTTATGAAGCATTTTATTTAAATGCATTTAAAATGTTAGTTTTATTTGTCCAGTTGCTATTTTCATCGAAATAAAAACTCAACCACCCAGTTATTTATGGGTGGAGTTTGCAGTTCTAAGCTGATGTGGAATGATGGTCTAGTCAAATAATCTCATGGTTGCAGGACTGAGTATTAAACAGATTATTAATATGGATGAAATTTTTGAGTCTGCAATTCTGTGACTTATGTTGTTATATATAAATACAGCTTTAGGGTGTGAGATGTAGTATATAGTGTCTTTGTACATCTTTATTTTTCAGCTTGTCAAAATTTTAAAATAATCTATTCTATTACCAAACACTACATGATGAGCGTCCAAGGCACTGAATCATTATAAAACATTATATTTTATTATATAATTATTCAAAACTTACAGTTATGGAAATCAGCTACCACTGTAAATCTTAGTTGTGTTGTGTATGGTAGGTGCACTTTGATTATTTGGAGTCTCCTGTTGTGTAGCTTCTTCACAGGAAAGTGCACATCACGGATGCTAGTGCCCCACTTTCCAAGGTGTACACAAGTGCCGGTAACTATAAAGGAATGAAATTATATTTATATGTTTTCCTCAAAAAGTTTTGCCTGAAAACACATCTAAATTCATAATAGTACTTCTATTTTATAACATAGAGAAATGGCCTTCACCCATCCTAAAATTGCTAGAATGCTCACCCCAAAGACCAATAGGCCTTTCTACCCAGGCCTGCATACATCTGCTAAAGAAGAATCATGGTGCTGATACACAAGAGCTCTTTTTATTGATGGGAGGGTCTGACACCAAAGATATGGTGGAGTAGAGGAGACTCGAGCAACGATCAGTTTCATTTAATGACTTTGCCTTTTATTTAGCTGCATAATGTGAAAGATCACATTCCTCTTGAGGAAGAGTCCCATGAGAGCAAAGCAAAAAGAATATAGATAAGAAATACTAAAAGCTAAAAATGCCTTTTAAAAATTTAAATGTAAGTAATTCTTTTCATTTATTCTCAATACTTGCTTTCAGGAAGTGCCATTGGCTTGAAAGAGCACTTTGAAACAACCAAAACAGTGTAGGTTACTGATGCTGATTCTTTTAAATATAACTGGGATATTTTCTGAGACAGCCAAACTTTTAAAGATGCATTGACTAAACCCATAGATACCACCTTTCTGTGATACCTTCCAGATTTATTCTGTATTGTTCAAAAAAAAGGAATTTAAAACATACTTTATGTAATTACATTATAAAACATTTAATCTAATTATAGTCAAACCTTTCTATTTCATCTAATGTAAGATGTTTAATATTTTGTATCTCCTATTGACAAAAAAGTCATATGCTATTTGCAGAACCAATTTCCTCTCTCTATATACATATATTAAAGTACATATGCATATATGCATAATACATTATGCACCATTTGTTATTTATATGTATTTTTTACCTCCTATTAATAAAAAAATATAAAACTATATGCTAGCTATTGGTTTTAAATGCATGTATATATATGTAAATGTATATATTTAATATATATTCTCTTTTACTTGATAAGTATACAATTTTAAGATAGCTTACAAAATTACTAAAATTATTTATTTTATATTTGAGTGTTACTTATTTAGTCCCAAAAGCAAAACATTACAATTTGATATCCCCCTCACACATATATTGCTGAAATGTCAAACTCTTTATCATATCTTAGTTTCACAAAGAGTTCAAAATTCTACCTATTTATTACATGACGTTAGTACAAATAAAATAATTTACAATAGAATATTGGTTTGTCTTGTTTTTATAACTTACTTTCTAAAATAAATTTATTATATTAAATCTACCTCATTTTAGTCTTTTCATCTACTTTTAATAACATATCTTCCAGGTGTGTTGCAAAACTTATTCTTTCTTAATAATTGTCTAAAGATGCAAACTAAAATTTTTTTGAATTACAAAACAAAATTACATTTTTTGAGAGAGGTAAATTTGATTTGAGTAAGAGGTTTGAAAACAAAGTCTGGTTTGCCCATTAGCTAACATGACAAAGGTTTTTTATAAATAAAGTGAGTAACATCCAAGGTCTAGATGAAATATACCTAAAGGAAGATGTACATGGAAAGGTACATAAGACAGCATCATTTTTATCCAAAATCATTACCATTTGCAACATTTTGATTTTTCTTCATCCTTTCTGAGTATATTGGTTGGTTACGCAAGGTACTCCTGAGTGAAAGTAGTAAAAATATCTAGCAGTCATTTGGTGGGTCTGATAAAATCATTTTATGTCCAGGAAATTCAGAAAATGAATGACTCTCAGAATAGAGTAACAAACTTTTGTGTGTTTTTCAAATTTTTATTTCCAATGTAACTGAAGAAGTCATTAGTCAGTTACTCAGCTCAGAGATCATTGAGAATAAATTCCTTATTGATTCCCTATGTCATTTTACCATTGCTTAGAAGAAGATTAAAAAAAAATAAATAACATTATCATAATAAAATTGTCATCTCTGTGTATGTGTGGGTGCACGTGTGTGTAGCTCTATATACATGTACATGCATAAATCGTATGTACGCATGTGTGCATACATGTTCATAAGGCTTCTCAACCTTTGTATCTTTAAAAGTAAACAAGGTTATATTTGTCATCTTATCTAATTCCATCTGTAAATCATATTCACAAATACATGAACTAATTAAAGTTGTATGTATCCCATAAAGAGAGCAATGACTTTCCAATAAAATTTAAATTTTGTTTTTCAGGTTTAATAATACTTTAATGAAAATTTGTAAAATATCAACCTTCATATTCTTATAATCATAGGATATGAAAGAAATCCTAAATTTCAAAATATATACTTTTTTTCTAAAGAAGTGGATAGTATGGTCAAGAAAAAAATCCCAATCATAAAAATATATTGTTCTTGAATGAAATTTTATGAGGGAAATGGAATGAAAATATGTATGAATTCAAAAAGAAAAAAGAAAAGATACACAATTTCCAGATGTTAAAAAAGCTTGTTTGTTATTTTAAATCCATAATGTAGAATCTCAAAATATTGTGGTATCATCCATGATGGATGGACCATCATCAGGTCCATCAACCCCATTTTTTTTAAAAGATTTTATTTATTTATTTGACAGACAGAGATCACAAGTAGGCAGAGAGAGAGAGAGAGGAGGAAGCAGGCTCCAGCTGAGCAGAGAGCCCGATGCGGGGCTCGATCCCAGGACCCTGGGATCAGGACCGGAGCCAAAGGCAGAGGCTTTAACCTACTGAGCCACCCAGGCGCCCCATCAACCCCATTTTTTAACCAGATGAAGCAATTTTATTTTTAAAAGTAAAAATTTATAATAATCTATTAATTGTACTTTTTAAACTTATGATAAAAAATTTAGAAGTTATATTCAAAATATAGAAGGAGATACAGTTTCCCAACATTTTCTAAGGTAATGTCAAAGGAAAAATAATTAAAGTTTCTGTAATGAAAATGAAAATTTTGTGCTCTGGATGACCTAAGGATTCCGAATGAGAACAGAGGATGAAGGCCCAAGGTTCCACCATAGTCAATAATCACTTAAATCACCTTAAATAATCACTATTTCAGAGCACTGACATGTTTTATCCCTTCAGTAAATTTGTTTTTCAATAAACCTTTTTCAAGTGTTTTCTACATGCTAAGCATGCTAAGCAGAGGAGAACATATAAGTCTTTGTGTACAGCATTCCCAAAAGTTCACAATGAATGTTTGTTAATAAGATAGTAAATAGGGGCTCCTGGGTGGCTCAGTTGGTTAAGCATCTCCCTTCTGCTCAGGTCATGATCCCAGATTCTTGGGATGGAACCCCACCTTGGGCTCCCTGCTCAGCGGGGAGTCTGCTTCTTTTTCTCCCTCAGCCCCTCCCCAACATTCATGTTTGCTCTCTCTCTCTCTCTCTCAAGTAAATAAATAAAATCTTTAAAAAGTATGATAAAAAATAAATGACTGTAATGGAGATTTCATGTGATATGCCTAATAAAGTTAATTATTCCATACTAATAACAGAATCAATGTAAGATTGCAAATGAGGGGGCGCCTGAGTGGCTCAGTGGGTTAAGCCGCTGCCTTCGGCTCGGGTCATGATCCCAGGTCCTGGGTTCGAGCCCCGCATCGGCTTTCTGCTCAGCAGGGAGCCTGCTTCCTCCTCTCTCTCTGCCTGCCTCTCTGCCTACTTGTGATTTCTCTCTGTCAAATAAATAAATAAAATCTTTAAAAAAAAAAAGATTGCAAATGAGTCAGGACTATCTTATTTAGTATAATGTACTGAAAAAACCTTATTGAAGAGTTTAATGAATAGATGAGTAATTCAGATAATAAGTTAGATAAAATAACTTGGGCATTGCATATTTGATAATGATGAGGTGATCATATACAACCAAAAAAGAGGATGAAAATATGAATAATGATAACTATATTGAAAATGAATAAAGTATCTTGGGCAAAAATAGAAATATAATAAAAATACATAAATTTAATTATTTTAATAATTCATAAATACTCCCAAGTCGAAGCTAATCACAGACTTCCCAACACAGATACAGAGAAGGAGCAATAAAGTGAGGGAGGCAGTGATAGAGGGAGAGAAGGAGGGAGAGAGAGAAAAATCCAGTATTCTTAAAGGAAAGTTAGACATACAGTTCCATGCATAGCAGGTGTTGTTATTTTTCTGTTTCTTTTTCAAACATAAAGTATTGGTTTATCACAAACCTAGTATGATTTTGCTTTCATATTTCTATATTGGTACTTATGTGATGTTAAATTCTCTGTAAGAGAGTACAATTCTTTAGTGGATATAGAGCTTTTTAAATTTTTTGTGCTAACATTTCCAAGTGTAACCTAATGAATATACTTATCTCCTTTTTACAGTTTACTCTTAGTTAAAGCTTGGTCTGTAGTAACTCTGTTTATAAGAATAATCATTACAGCAGTTATGTCCCTTGCAATATGTAATTTTAGAAGGCAATAATGGTCCCCTAACAAGACGTTTATAATGTCATTTTCAGACATCTAGATTTAAAGTTCAGAAAGAATAGTTTTAGTCATTTGGATCTATGCACACTCAGTTTTTTGGGAAGGAAGAACTGTTTTTCAATTTCAGAATAGTGGCCTTACATGTTAAATCATGGCTTGCCTTCTAGGAAAGAACTAGACGCCTCACTATGTTAGGTTAATTTCCTTGCTTCCTAATTATGTGCTCTTTGAAACAAGGATCTGTCCTCAAGTTTGAACAGGACCCAAGTATCAAGGCTGATATTCAGTGAGATTGTACCTGATGCATGTCAACAGCAGAAGAGGTTCTTCTATACTTAGAGCAAAACAAATTACATTCTCCTTATAGTTGTATTTTTAAATTTCCTTAAAGCTCCTTGGCTTGAAAAGAACCCAGTAAATTTAAACTCAGGTCTTTCATTGTGTATTTTTCTCACTTGATTGAAACCTACAATAGCTCTTTGCAGTCAGGGTGAATAAGGAAGAGCCAGGAAATTTGCGCATCATAAATATTCAAGACTTTAGGATTAGGCCATTGAGAAGGTTGTATCACGTCATCAGGAGTAAGATAAATGGACAAGTTTCTGTGCCAGAGATTTCATTGCATCCATCTTTGCTGGCAGCTTCAGTGGCTTACACCAGGCTGAACATTAAGTGCCTGAAAAATATGGTGAGTGAAAAAAGGAGATGAAAGGGAAAGGTGACTCGACTTGTTAAAATTCATAGGCTCAGAATATTGGTTACTAGGTAGGCCCTAGTAACCTTGTTAAATAGATACATTTATCTTTGGACCTCTTCATTTAGCAAGTGTGGATCCAAACTCCACTCCACAGCTGCAGGGCTGCCTTTTGCCTTGGGCTATACAAGGAACCCGCTGCTTTATCTTTTGCCTGTTTTTCTGATTATCAATTAGACCCACAATGGCAGGTGGACAAAGCCCAGGTGGCAGGCTTGGAAGTTGACTCCCAATAACGAAGTCTGAGGTGGCTGAGGTGAAGGAAGATCTGGTCAGTGATCCAGAGAATCACTTCTTCCTGGGGTTGCAGCTGTAGTGAACTCTGGATCCAGTGGGTTAGGCAACTTTTGAATCCTTTTTTTTTTTTTTTAAAGGTTTTTAAAAGTTTGAGAGACAGGCAGCATGAGCAGGAGGAGAGATAGAGAGAGAAGCAGACTGCCCACTGAGCGGGGACTCCAATGTGAGGCTCAGTCCCAGGACCCCTAGATCATGACCCAAGCCAAAGTCAGACACTTAACAACTGAGCCACCCAAGCACCCCCGTGCCTTTTGTATCTTATGCTACTAGGAAGAGCTCATCTCTATCGAGACAAGCAAACTAGAGCCAGGATGATAGGAGGTAAATAATAGCAGGTACAGATAACAATGGGTGAAACCAGAGTCTGAAAGAACATCCCAAAGAAAGCATTGGAATTATTCCTGTGCTGACAAGAAACACCTAAAATGGTTGGGCCAGATTTGAGTTGTCTCAGAGGCACTTCTTATTCACCTTGACGTGGGCGCCAAAATCTGATCTCAGGGTTGCTTCAGTCTTATCTGTAAATCAGATTAGATAAGTAATGGAGAAGTGTATGAGTGAGAAGCTGTTATTCCAGACGCCTTTCTCTCCAGTTATGTAGGTTTCCTTTCTTAAAGTCATAAAAAATGCGGTGTTGGTTGAATACAGATGGCTTAAAGTATTACATCGTCCAGATGATGTATTTTCATTTAGAATGGTTTGTTGAAAAATAAAACAAAATTAAAAAGAAAAGGCAAAACAGAACACTCCCCAGTATTTCTCAACTCTGTGCATTAGATTCAAATGATGGGAGTCCAAAATTGATTTCAATCTGACTTAATGGAAAGGATACTTCAACAGTTCAAGTGACTGAAAGATACAAGAGTAAAACTGGCTTCAGGGATGGCTGGAGACAGGGTTTTTTTGCTGTTGTTGTTGTTGTTCAAGATTTTATTTATTTATTTGACAAAGAGAGAGAGAGAGATCACAAGTTGGCAGAGCAGCGGGCAGAGAGAGAGGGGGAAGCAGGCTCCCCACTGAGCAGAAAGCTCCATGCGGGGCTCTATCCCAGGACCCTGAGATCATGACCTGAGCTGAAGGCAGAGGCTTAACCCATCGAGCCACCCAGGCACCCCGTGGATACAGATTTTTTAATAACATGATTTGTACATCTTCTCTCTTTGCTCCTGACCCTGCTTTCCTTCATCTGCTTAATTCTCAGGCAGACTTTCCTCTCCTATTGGCAATTATGATGGCCAGAAGCGTCAGGCCCAAGGTATTTTACTTCAGCAACTCAGGAGAGAAGGCTGTGCTTTTCCTCAACAATTTCAGACAAAAACAATGTAGTTGATTCATTGGTTTGTATCGAGTAACACACCCTTCTTAGAACCAATCAGCTGGCCAGAGACCTGCAGCAGGCTCTTTGTCAAGATCTAGGGAATAGACCCACCCTTGGGAGTAAAGAGTGGGGTTGGCATCCCCAAAACTCTTGATACTGAGATGGGAAAAGGATTGGTTCCTGAAACTAGAGGAGATATGCAGTTACAATAATGAATTCTAGCAGGTGAGCCACAGATGTCTTTTTAAGATGGAACCCCAGATCCCTTCCCACTTCAGATTTACCCAGCCAGAATCTCCAGAGGTCAATCCTTAAGCAGTTGTATTTTCAAAACCTCCTCCATGTGTTTCTAACTCTCAACCTGGGTGAGAACCATTGCAACCCAAATGATTAATTCTATAAATGAGTGATTTTATGCATTGTGACACCAGGAAGGGAGAGAGTCAAAGTGGATAATTACACTTATTATTTATACATAGTGACTGCTCTTCTATATAAATTTACCATTAAAAAAATACCAAACCATGAATAACAAAATGCAAACTAGATTAATATCACAGTCACATTGCCCTAGACTATTGGAATAACTATTGACAATTGATGCTCATCAGCAGAACACATCAACATTTTAAACGTAATTGAGATAGACTCGAAGAAATATGATGAGAAGATATTTGCATTGGTTCCCCTTCTGTGGTTAACCTGCTATGGTTAAGTCACTTAACCCCAGTGGCTATCAGTTCTCACATCCATAAAGGAAAGAGGCTGGATTTTACTGATGTCCAGGTTCTTTCTAGCTATAATATTTTGATTAAATTGTGATGTCATATATTAATACTTTTACCAAGAATTTTGTCTGGACTACAGCTTGCAACTCAAAGTATGCTCCAAGCAAGCAGCATAAGCATCATCTGGGAGTGATTTAGGAATGCAGAACCAGGCTTCATCCAGACCAAATGAATCAAAACCTGCATTTTAGGAAGATCCCCAGGCAACTTATTTACACATTAAAATTTGAGAAATGTTGGTCTAGACAGTGGTTCCTACTTCTGACTGTGGTTCTGAAATCACCGGAGAGCTTATTTAAATTGGATACCCCTAAAAGTTTCCTCACCACAAGAGACTAATTGATTAAGTTTGGGCTGTAGCTCAGGAATACATTTTAATATCTCCCCAGATGACTCTTATGTACAGCCACATTGATTTTGTCTGGTATATCATCAAATATGAAACACACATTCAAACACAGCCCAAAACATCATCCAAATCCATAAAGTCCACCATTGATTATCTTATAAAAGCTATTGTTTGTTATCATATCCTTTCCACCTCATCCTGGCTTATGAACACATGGGAAAAAGTATCTCATTTTATAAATGGAGAAAATACAATTCAAAGAAGAAAAATTGATTAATCTAAGATTGCTAAGTTAGTGACAAAAATGAGGTTGGAAAGTTATCATCATATTTATTTTGAAATTTTTTTGTAGAGGTCAAGACTATCTGGTGTTGCTACTGCTATTTTTCTTGATGAAGTTGAGCTTATTTTACAAAACTCTACCAAGTAACCAAATCTAACAAAATTAAGGTCCAAACATCTTTATGTTTATGGGATTCGACATCCCTGAAGGACAGACACTCTTCTTGATTATTTGTCTATCACTATATCTGAAGTGTATGCTGACTTAATCACAAACACTAGGTAGCTTTGAGGGAAAGAAAATATTCCTCTTTATTGATGGTCAGTAGTGTGCTTTCCTCAAAATTTTATAACTAGAACAGAAAAATTATCAGAAAAATCATAGAAAATATAAATACCTACACATCATTTAGAATGTTTCTCTAAAATATTGAAAATTTAATACAATATTTTCCCGTAACAATCCTTACTTAGCCACTAAATAGATAACTAAATAGCCACTAAATAGATAACTAGACTTGCTTGGTTATTCATCATAATTAGACTTTTGTGTCCTAATCACAGCTGACAAAATCTTACAAATCGAGATTCTATGTTCAAACGAATGACTTGAATTTTCAATATTAAAATAAGAAAAATTGTAAAAAGGCATTTCATATTGTCTACTGCTTTGATATGTATAGAGAAAATACAATGATAAAAAGCATTCACTGAAATCCACAATACTCATTATAATTTAATAAACTTGGTTGTTAAATCCAAGAATCAGGATGGTTGCCTTGGTGACAGAGATTATCTTTTTAACTTCTTGAGTCTGTCATTTTAAAATCTTGAATTGATAATATTTTAAATTTGTTAACAATGTCTTATGTTAATCAAGAAAAATTGTATGCTTTAAATTGGCCATGTTAATCCTAAGTGAAATTATAAATTAATTATTCAACAATAAGCTTTGTTATAAGTAGATAAAAACTATTTATCATAAGTAAAATACATGCAACATACAAAGTAACTCAGAAAGACTTCACTAAAAAATAAGGTCATTCTTAGGAATCATTTAGCACAATCTATTTTACTATGTCCTATTGATTACTGCTGTTAGTGACCCTCCCATTTTTAAGTGCCATAGCCTGTCTTCCCAAATTGTATTTGAAAGTTGATCTCGGAGTCTTGAGGAAATCTGTTGATCTATGATTACCGCTGGAACTGTAGGAGACATAGAGTTAAGATGAGTATATATTGATAAAATTAAATAGTGCAAAGATGAAGATGGAGAATCAAGACAATGAAATGAATCTTCACTTCTAATTTGGAGAAGTTTTAAAGATTTTTGTCCATTCAATAATTATATATTCCTATGGTAATACAGAATACACTGTGAGAACCAGAGAATTCTCCCTTACACCCAAAAGTTCCATTTTAAGCTACCAAAAGGATCACTAAAATCTATATTTATCTTCTCAGGTGTCCAGCATAAATATGTATAACAGATGCCAAAATTTCATTATTTCTATATATAAAATACCATAAGTATATATTCAGACAAAGAAGAATGCAGATGATCATTGAAATACCATATGCCTCAATAGGGAATATTAGAGAGCCGCAGTAGTATCTAACACGAAGAACCAAGGGTATAGAAATTTTGGACCCCTTCCTTTAAGCTATGTTAAGTTGCATGTACTATTTTCAAATCTTGCTCCCAATTATTTCTAATGAAATAGACATGATATTTAATTGTCAACATTTTATTACAAGTATAATATATTCAATTCAGAGTTGTCTTACGTTTTATATAAATGTCTATGAGAAGTTTTGAAATACGGCAAAGTGTACTTTGTAACACTAAATTAGTGTTAGTACTAGTATTGAGTACTGTTATTTAAAGAAATAACAGTACTCAATACCCTTACTTTGATTATTATATAGCTTTTCAGTGTTCCAGAAAGACGTTATAAAAAAATCTAATTTTTGTACAAGTGTTGCAGCTTCAGAATAACTTTCACAAATTATTTTATTTCCGCAAATAGTAAAATTCTGCAACTTTACCCAGGATTTCTAATAACAGGTAAAAATGATTAGAAATGCAACATTTTACTTTCTCAAAATTTTCAACTATACTTATTTTAGTACTTAAATCAAGAGTAGATTAATAAAGAACAGGTGAGATATGATCCACTATCACTTTCTATGAGCTTTTAAGTCATAATCCTACCTAAATATTTATTTTTAAAATTTATTATATATTTATCAAATGGTTAGTATGTGATAGCCATCATTGCTGTACACTCAAAATTTAATGTGGAACAGAAAAGACGTAACTCTTGACCTCATCAAATTTAGAATTTAGTGAGAGAGACAAGTAATAATAATAATAACCAATGTTTACAAGATGCTACTTGACAATCAGGTGCTATTCTAAATTCTTTACATTTTAACTTATTTTAATCCTTCTGCAAATCTATGTGGGAGATATTATTAAAAACTTCATTTTGAAGAAATGAAGGTAGTATAGCTAGTAAGTGAAGGAATCGGATTTCAATTGGGTAGATGGATTCTAGCATCGATTATCTTAAATACTAAGCTGTATTTCAACACATGTCAGAGATAACTATATTTTTGTAGAGTTCTGTTAACAAATTATCTATGTCTAATTCTCCTAACAAAATGCATATTTTAATTTTATTAGAATAGCATAGATTTATGACATCTCTCATATGATAATTGTTATAATAATCATTTAATGATTATTGCAATGCAGAAATAATGAAAAATCTACATATTACTAATTTTCACTTATTTTCAGGAACATACTAAATTATTATATCTACACTTCTTGTTTCCCAGTACTTCACATGTCTTCAGAGACATTGGCCTCTAACCTCATTGCTTATTTGGTTTTGGACTTTAGAAAAACAGCCTAGTGAGGAAGATATACTTCTTTGTTATCTTCGCTGAGTTACAAAGCATAAAATCCAAAGTTGAAATTCTCTGAGTTCCTTAAATGAAAGAAATTTTTAAAGGCATTTAAAGCCTAGTGTGATCAAGTTTTCTAATGACTTCAAATGGTTTTAGTTTTAGAGTGGGAGATGAATAAAAGTAAGAATCTAAAAAGGGAGACATTATTTTTTTTTCCACATCTCATCTTCATTCGTACTTCCCTGTACATCTGGAGAAAAGCAGTAGAGGAAAATTAGGAGTAGTGAAAAAGTTTGGAATATGCTTGCCACGTACTATGGAAATAACTTGCCCATTCTGTAAATCTTTTAGTGCCCTTACCCCATTTCCAACACAGTAAACATCAGTGGAATAATGCTTGACTCTTCTTAGGCAAGGTAACCAATTAACTCAGTAGAAAAAGGAATTTCCTTTTGCCTCCTGACACATTGAGATAGTTGTCATGCTTTCTCCATGATATTTTTCCCATCTCCAATTCTCAAAATTCAAATATAAACTTGTATCCTTAAGGGCCTGTGGGCGTTCTCACATTAGGATCAAGATGCTTTGACCTCTGTGCCTTCTAAGTCACAAAACTATCTTTAAGGTTTACCAGTTACCAAAATGGCTTGTGATTTCAACTGACATCTGGTGCTGAGACTTATTATGTCTTCAGATCCATTGGACGCTAATCTAATTGCAATGCACATACATTTGGAGGTAAACGGTGCCTGCTTTGACCTTCCTTGTCCCTTGTATCCAGGACTTGTGCAGGTTTAAGTGAACTGTTCTTAAAGAGTGTCATGCTGTTAAATGCAATTTTATGCAAGTATACATTTTTGTCCTATTACCAAAAAATGGAGTTATTTACCAGTCTATGGAAAATATTAAACACACTAATTTAAATATAATATAGGAAATTTTATTTTTCTTGGAAGTTTGTTGAAAGCCATAGGGCAATAAAGCTCTAGTGACTTGAATCTTTCAGTGACTTGAATCTTTTAAAATTTAATTTTACATTCTTATACAAATGGATCTTAGCTGGAAAGAGCAGTTGAGAGGAACAAATCAAACATCATCTGCTTATGAGAAAAATATCCTTCTGAAGTCTAAATTGGTAGCACATTGTTACTCAGTTGGACAGGAGCCCGAATGGTTATCATTTCCTGGCTCAAGTGTAAGCAGACAGAAGTGACTCATGTGCTCAGGCTTCACTGGATTCTTCAGGCATCTGATGGCCACAGGCAATAACGCTAGTCATAGAATCCAATCCCCAAAGAAAATGCGACGTTGCAATAAAACATGCAGAAAGAGATTGAATTTATCCTTAAGTTTGAATCACAAGAAATAGATTTCCTTTGTCTTCTCTCAGCAGAGAAATGCAGGTATGTGTATGCCTTTACAAGGTTAGCTGTATAGTCTACGCTTGCTGCTATAGAAATACTGATGGTCTTCAAGGGATCATCAGTTAAAAGATTAGTTGATGATGTTCCCATCGAAATAAGTCTGTGTAAGTCATCATATTTCACTGTGGGTTGTAAAGATTTTATTTTGTATGTGTGCATGTGTGTTTATTTTAATCCATGACCCTGCTGCCCCTTGCGAGAAACATAAGAAGATCTGCCAAAAGCAATGAGGCTGTCCTTTGTATGACGCTGAAGTACAGAATCAGGGAAATAAAATATTAGGACCTTAGTCTTGAGATTGGTCTGAGTTACAGAACTGTGTTGTGTCAGTTCCATAGAGTAAAAAACAAATACTCAGAAATACATTGCCATTTTTTCAGTCTAATTCTTTAGTTTAATTTATTTTTATTTTTTCTTAAGGAAAACTTATTGTGAAGTATAGCCAACATGTTGAGATTCGCCTTCCTCTGTTAGGTTACCTCCATCCTAAGGGTTTTGAAAATGGTGGAGGCAATGCATACCCCCCACCCCGCCTTTTCATGAGTGATGTTCTTGATTCCAATCTTGTTGAGATTTGTCTTTTGGATTCCTGTTCATTTCAATTCTGGTCACAATCTAGAGCTCATTCCCTTCTGATAAGAGCTAGAGTGGGGCTCCTGGGTGGCTCTGTTAGTTAAGTGTCTGCCTTTGGCTCAGGTCATGATCTCAGGGTCCTGGGATGAACCTCCGCATTGGGCTCCCCACTCTGCAGGGAGCTTGCTTTTCCCTCTCTCCTTCTGCCTCTGTCTGCCACTCCCCCTGGTTGTGCTTTTTCTCTCTCTGTCAAATAAATTAATTAATTAATTTAAAAAAAAGAAGAAAGAAAGAAAGAGCTAGAGCTAAAGGGTGCCCAGGTGGCTCCTGCTGTTCTCCTTATGTCTGTTCTCTGATCTGAAAACTTCCTTGCAGGAAACACAGCCATTGACCAACATAGGTTGTGTAGTACCACAAACCACTACCCCATCCAGTGAATTTCTCAAGAAGAAGTTAGGCTAGGAAGCTCTGACAGGATTACCAAGCGAGGATGGTTTTTCACACCTGAACTTGCAGAAAGTCCTAACTCAGGTCTGATCCTCCTGTAGGAGCTGTAGAACCTCCGTTTTGCTCTTCTGAGTGGCCAACAGATGTCTGCAGAACACACACAGACACATACACACGCATACACACACATATGCCTACCTCTAAAGGAAAAATATTATTCTAAATGACAATTTCAAAGCCTTCTTGTCTCGCAAGGAATAGAGCATATAATGTAAGCTTTTAATTTAGAAAATTTCATCCCATTTCTGCATTTGAATCAACCCTTACGAGGAGTAAGAAATTATCTCTTAAAGGTGACTCCCTTGGCATATCCAAAGATTCCTCTACATCTCTGGCGTGTTACTTGCTTTATTGCCTTGAGTTATACAAGGCACCAATCTTCTCCACAGCCTCTGTTGTTCTGAATAGAAGGGAGGAAGTAAGACAGGGAAATTTTGAATTCGCTTTTTCACTTGTGAAAGATTTAACCCTGTGGATGACCTAAGGTTTTAAAAAGGTCATCTGCCCACTTCTAGGACTAAACCAGCACTAATAGTAATATAATGTGACCACATATGAAACTTAAAATTTCCACGTAGCCACACGTTTAAAATGTAAAAAGAGTAATATGAAATTAATTTTAATCCTGTGTCTTATTTAACCTAATCAGGGTGTCAATGAGGGCTCAACCAGAAAAAGAGTACCAGTAGAAGATGATGCAGATATATTTGTGTATTAAGAAATTCATTACAAGGAATTGACCTATGTGATTGTGGGGACTGGCTGAGCAAGTCAGAACATGCAGGACAGCAGTCAGGCAGGGAGAACCACAGGCAAACTTGAATCCATGGGCAGAGATGAAAGCTTTCATCCCCAGACAGAATTTCTTTCCTCTCTCTGGGAAACCTCATGATCCAGAATCATCTGCTTATTTTAAGTCTATGGATTAGGGATTTTAATTATTTCTGTAAAATACCTTTACAGCAAATCCTAGATTAGTGTTCATTTGAATGACTTGGGACGGTAATCTAACCAAGTTGTCACACAAATAAAATAATCACACTAAATATGTCTAAAATCATATCATTCTAATATGTTATTAATGTAAAATCATTAATGAAATATTTTACATTCATTTTTATACTAAATCTTCATAATCCAGTGTATACTTAGACTTACGGCACATCTCAATTTGGACGAGCTACATATCATGTCCTTAATATGCACGTAAATCCTGCGGCTATGGCCTAGGGCAGTATAGGTCTAGCTAGTGAAGGGGATTAACCTGGTTATCTCATATTCATAGACAGTTCTACAGATATAGATTCTTTTTTTTTTTTTACGATTTTATTTATTTACTTGATAGAGATCACAAGCAGGCAGAGAGGCAGGCAGAGGTGGGGGAAGCAGGCTCCCAGCTGAGCAGAGAGCATGATGTGGGGTTCGTTCCCAGGACCCTGGGATCATGACCTGAACTGAAGGCAGATGCTTTAACCCACTGAGCCACCCAGGAGCCCCCAGATATAAATCCTGTGTGTGTGTGTGTGTGTGTGTGTGTGTGTGTGTTAAACAAGGCTTGTTAGTTAGCTTTATTGTCTATAGCCTGTAAGATACAACTTTACAGTGCCTTTGCAAATAGGGCGTGTTTCTTTAAAAACAAATCAAAATTTTCTTTACATATATCTCTATATGATAATTTACAGTGCAACACTATTCGTTTCATAATTTTAGGAGTACTCTAGAAACCAAGAACACAGGATAAGCAAGAGAAATACTGTCATGAACCAGCTGAGCATTTTCTTGGGGGCTCATTTTTGCCATACAGGGGGCATTTGGCAATGTCTAAAGACACTTTTCATAGTCATGACTAGGGGAGAAGCTACGTGCATTTAACAAGTAGAGGCCATGGACACTGCTCAGTACTAGAGCTTGCACAGAACAGCCCACCCTACCCCCAAATAATGATTCACCCAACTCAGAAAGGTTTGATATTACCATCAGATATCTGGAACACATACAAAAACACAACACGGAGCAGAATCTGGAAACCTATGGAGAAGAGATTTAAAAAAAAAAAAAAATGACAAGAGAAGCCAAAGAATGGATTCCTCTGGGTTTTGAAGATCTTTCTTTGAAACTTGGAGAAATTTTATCAGAGATTTGGTTAAGTATCTTAACTCTTTTTTATCTCTATTGCCATAGCAAAGTCAGGGATGGGATAAGGGTGCCGGAGTGCCCTGTAAATAGTGTGATGAGAGATTCATGGGGCAGGCAAGGAGGCAGTTTTCACAGTGATGGTTACCTTCTTAGCAGGTGAAAGTCACTGTCTTTTCCGAAGACACTTAGGAATTTCCAACGGGTGGTCTTGATTTCAGACTTCTGGAAAAATTACAAAAATGCAAATTCATATTTACAAATGGAGAATTTAAAATGTGTACAGTGATTAGCACCATCTCAAATCATCTGTGAAATAAAGTTGTGATAAATAAATAAGTAAAATTCATTAGCATTTTTCTAAGAAAAACCACGCTATTAAGATTAAGTCACTTTTCAGAGGTAGTAATCATATTTGTAAACTCTAATATCTAATTTAGGTCTATCCAAATTAACTGCAAATTCACAATTAGCTTTATTTTCCAAGCCTTGGCAATGTATGTATACTGAAGCTAGCAGCAAATTAAATATATTTGTTAAAACCTGATATTTAGAAAAAAATGTAACAACTGACTTATTCCATGAAATGTGTGCTATCTGCATGCAGTAATTATTGGTTAAATGCAATGCCAAATTCTGATTATAAACATAGCTTAGAGTCAATACTTCTGAGATGTATTTCCTATTAGGTAGTTACAGTTCATTTCACAAATTCTTAATTTAATATGTAAAAATGAAATCTTCCTCAATCTAAATGACATTCTTACTAAGGATTCTTAATTGTATTGAGAGTAATTGAAATAAAACATAATTATAGTTTGTGATCAATTTTAGCACTGAAAATGGTGACAACATATCCCCATTTATGTAAGTTTTTAGGCTTTTTCAAATAACACTAATTTTGAGGTAAATCCAACTTTTTTCCTTATTTCAATAAATGAGTGATTTATTTAGCAATATGTTACGATGACTTTTTTGATTTAGGAAAAATTTAGACTTCATGGTAGAATTTTAAAGTTTAGATCATAGCAATAGTTTACATTTTGTACATTTTCAAGGAGAGTTTTTTAAATTATAAATTCTGTATTTTTCCTAGAAATACACAAAGATAAGACTGAAAAGCAGGAGAAACCTGAAAGGAAAATACTAACTAAAGGTAACTGTTTAATTTTGTGTTTATCCTTATTTTTATTTAGAATATATATTTTGTGTACTGACATGAAAGAAAGGAAAATTTTCATGTGGCATTTTCCCTTGTTTTAACATTTTTGATCATGTTTAAATGAGTACCTTTACTTCTCAGGTAATTCCAGGTATAAATATATAAGTAGTATTTAATTGTTGGAATCAAAGTGACTTCAAAATCTGTGGCAATGTTTAAATTATTTACAACAGGTTTTTCCTTATACGATAGTACTGCAAATATAACTGTTGATTTACTAGTAAATACTTTTCATCTTTGAATATGTTACGTAATAAGTCAGAGTTCAATTTTTTTTTAACCTTGAATTTTTTATGCCATGCAGTACCTTTAAAATCATTGGAACAGAAATACAGTCATTATATTGCCTCCCTACAGACTGCTATGGCCCCACAGTTTTCGTATATAGCCTCAAGGGGTACATGGACAGTGACAACATGATGATTAATATTCCTTTCAACTCAACTGAATCCAGTAACTGCAATCTTGCATTAGAGGCATATTAATAATGGCCAGCATTATCTTGCTCATTTTATAAGCATCTCTTTTCTAGGAGTGGCCCTTGTAGTCATAAAACTTTAAAGAAACCTATAGGAATAAGACTGACGATTCACAGACCTGTACCCCAAAACAAATAATACATTATATGTTAATAAAAAAAAAAAGAAAGAAACATATAGGAAGCAAGAGATTTCAAAGGGATAGATTTCTAAATAATTCTCAGGATTCCCCAAATGATCAGCCTCGCATGCTTTTTAAGTGAGGGCAAAAATTAAATTCTCATAATTCCATGTCACACAAATATCTGTTCTGGACAGAATTTGAAATAATTTTTTTTCTGGATAGAAATTGAATCTTGTCTAATACTTATTATGCTGAAACTCATTAATGTAAAATCACCTGTAATGAAGACCAAAGTTGCAAATAGTTTTCAAATAACAGAAGTTCTACTTAACCCTAAATTATACCAATATGTGAATATATTAAAATGCCATTTTAATATACTTGATGTACTTCCTTTTTGTGAAGAGTTTAAGTCAATCTGCAATATTATGTTTTTAATCCTAATGTTCGAGTTTGCGCCAGATTGATCAGCCACTCCTTACACAATCGGGGACAGTGAAACTCACTCAGTTGAAACCTATTTATATTTGTACTTAGGGAACTAATGTCTTCTTACTGTTCCCTTTCCTTTTTTTGGCCCCCAATTCCTTTGGTCAGGGAAATTGGACACAGCTCTTGGGTATGGATTAACTAAGCTGGCCATGACTGAACTGGCTATGTGTTTCAATCTGCTGGAGGTTAAACAGAAACTCAACTGGTTCCACATGGTTGGAGTCTCTGCTGTTCTATCTTACAGACTGTACTATTAATTTAATAGCAACGCTTCTGGAGTGGATGTGGTGATGCAGATGGCACCATTTGCATTTTAGACCTGGCTCTATTAGAATCCTGCTGTTAAAGACTTTGAGCAGTGGGCTGTAGAGTGGGCTTATTAAACTAGTGAGTCTTGCATAATTAAAACAGTGAATTTGGCTGAAGTTTAAAATAAATTTCTCAAAGTCTGGGTTAGAAATTAGTACCTGAATATATTCCCCGAATAGACCAAATATATTTTGGAAAGTGAATATTTCACAAGAAAGAGAAACCGGAGCTTCAACTGTTCAAGACTTAAACAAGTTTTAGAAGTACTTCTTCTTTCCCTATTTTTATGTGTCAATATGAATGAAAGGGTCCATTTTACTGCTTGCTTTCCTCATCCAGGTGGAATAAATGCCTGCTTTTATATCCAGGTAGTTCAGTGAAAATAAATGTGGTTTTAAAACCATTCACATATGTAGATGAAGATGTTTTCTATATGCTACATTTCATATCAGTCATGGTTATATATGATGGATATTTAGGAATTTAAATTCTTATCAAAATATTTGAACTCTTATAAGATAGGACAGAATATATCCAAGGTATTATTTGTGATGGTTATAGACATGCCAACAAATATTTGAGCCTGGGAAGTTGGTAAAAACTAAAAATAAGAAAAAAGTAAAAAAGCTGGTGAGTACTGGTGAAACTGGGGGAGATAAAAATTTTGGTAGCCATAGAAGCTAGATCACACTCTATTCTCTCTCTCTCTCTCTCTGTTTTTCTCCTTTAAGGTATTCATATGGTATTTGAACAGGTTTTAGGAGTGTGCAGTCTTTTGGAAAGCCTTGGAACTCTACATGTAGATGATTTACTCATCAAATGGAATACAGAAAACCATAATATGTATAGACCTAGAGAACATATATCTCCAAAATCTTTTTTTTTTTAATATTTTTTTTTTTGTTTATTTGAGAGAGATAGCAAAAGAGAGCACAAGCAGGGAGCCCAACATGGGGCTCCATCCCAGGACTCTGGGATCATGACCTGAGCTGAAGGCAGATGTTTAACCGAATGAGCCACCCAGCTGTCCCCCACAAAATCATTCCATATAAATACACTATCTAATGCTAATTCATTTTTAAAGTGTCAACGAATCAGTTTTGATCCCCACTTTTCATAACTTTATAGTTATCACCTTATTTAAATGATTTTAATTCATGAAGCTAACGTAACTTTTATTCCTATTTTTTCCACCTGTTCATTTTATCAGATGGTTTTCTTAAGGGAAATATACCAGTTTTATGGAACTGAGGAGCAAACCCTTTAATTCTTAAACTGGTAATAAGTACTTTGGTTTTAAGGTATAAGCTCTGACATGTTAGTTAATGTTTACCTTTTAATTAACCTTGGTTTTTACTTACATAAAAGAAATTGTAATTTATTTCATAAATATGATCACAGTAATGTCCATACTTGTGACCTTAAGTTGAATTAAGACATCAATTCAGTGGACTATTACATTTGTTTAAAAGAAACTTACAGCCACATTTTAACTTTTCTTGGATCACCAAGATGCCATTTACAGAGTTGTTGCTGATATAAATGGCCCTCGTGAGTAGGGAGAATTCCCTCATGCCAGAGGAGTTGTAGGCACTGAGTATTTCCTGTGGCAGAAGTTAATTGGAAGAATGCTCATTCCATTCCAAGGTGATGGTTTCTAATGGAAGATTTTATAGCTTAAAATGATTTTCCAGAATATACTCATATTTAAAGCCAAATATTTTAGAATATATTTCTGTCTAACCTCTAAGAACTAATTTCCAGATGGAGATGAGTAAGGCAGTCTAAAGACCGCAGCCCATGAGTAATTCAGATGAAGGGATGATCATTGTGGAATGCAGAGCCACATGTCAAATGACAAGAAATATTGGTCAGAGTCTCATCTGGCAGTCCACAGTTTGGGCATCCTTCATAGGTATAAATAACTACGTATACATAAGCTTTAGAAGAAAAGATATACATTCATTGTAGGGAATTCTAGAAAGTAGTGCTATTTGTCATAAATAAAAGGTCTGAGTTATGGTTGTTAAAGACTATTTCCCTGACTCAAGGTAAACACTCAGACATGTTTATTCAATAAGTAAGCTAGGAGCATATTGTATGATTTTGACAAAGAAGAATGTCACCATTATTATCCTACTTTTAGAAATGTCTTGGATCAACCAGTTTGAGTCAGAACCCAAAATTAGGAATTACTGCCTGTGTACCCAGGACAAATTAACTCATTTTTGTTGTCTCTGTTTTCTCATATGTAAAATGGGTATGATACAGTTGTGAAGATTAAGTGATTATGAAATGTATATGTGAAATCATTCAAAGAATTCTTGGCAAATTTTAATTTCAACTGTAACTATCAGTCAGTTAACTAGTCTTCTTAATCACTAGTAGTGATTAGGTCAGTGACAATCCCTTGTGGATTTCTTATCTGCGCTATTTCTCATCCTGTATTTGGGAGCACTTGGCATCCTTCTGAGCATTGGCTGAAGGAACTTAAGATCTGTCATCCCAAGATTCTGTAACATGACACTAAACTACCTTTATTGTCACTTCATCCCTGTATTTGTGCCTTCCTTCCTAAAAATATCTCATACAAGCGTTTATCTACTACGAAACAAATACTGTACTTAATCTATGCTTTCTAATGTTTCACTTAATCTTCATGGAAGAATCCAACTTGGTAGGTATAATCCCATTTAAAGCTAGGAAAACTGAGGTTTATCTGAACTTAATGATTTTTCTCCATGTCTCATATTTATTAAGTTGTAGAGCCAAATTTTAATCTCAGATTTCTTTAATTTAAGAACACGTGGCTTTCCCACTATACCTTTCATCTCATTTCCTTCCTTCTTTTTTGCTCCACTGTGTCTAAGTCTCTATAGCAGAATTTTCTCACAGCTGGAGAATCTTGAATTGTTCTCTGAACCCCCGTGGTTAGGACTTTGTAATCTGCTGATCAACTTCACTGATCTGCTTGTACTTCCCTAGAGCCTGGATTTGTCTTGCTTGATGGCTTCCCTGCATAGCAGGCATGGTATACTTAATAAAATGTATCCACCTCTAAATCTCCTCGCCATTGTTGCTACACTTAACAAAATAAGAAATGAGACCTGACAGTACTTATTCTTTTGGTAGAAATGCCAAACAGCATGTCATGGGTGTATTAGTTTTCTGTGGTTGCTGTAACAAATTGCCAAAAATGTGGTGTCTTAAAACAATAGAAATTTATTATCTTACAGTTCTAGAGGCCAGAAATCTAAAATCAGTTTCACTGGGTCCAAATCAAATTGTCGTCAGAGCATAACTACCTCAGGGGCTCTGGGAGAGAATCTGTTCCTTGCCTCTTCCAGCTTCTAGGGCTGCTGTACTTCTTGGGTTGTGGATGTATCACTCCAGTCTCTGCTATCGTGGTCACAGTGCCTTCTCTTCTGTCTTCAAATCTTCCTCTGACTCCCTATTATAAAGATACATGGGTTTGTATTTAGGGAACCCATGGATAATCCAGGATAATCTCCCTATCTCAAGATCCTCGATTTAATCACATTGCCTTTTTTTTTTTTTTTTTTTGGTCGTGTATTGTAACATTCACAGATTCCAGGGATTAAGACATGGATGCACATTTAAGGGCCACTATATATACCACTGAGCTACTCTTTAACAAGAGTACTAGAAAGGACTGGTAGCTAAATACAAAATATAAGTATTTAAGGGTAGGAATCACAGAATGGGAAAATTTACCAAATTTATTGTAGCAACATTGTCATAAGAGTTTTTATAAAACTTTAGCCACCAGCATAGCCAAAGTTAGGTGTAAAATTATTATTAGGGAATTCAGGGTTGGAGGAAGTTTTCAGGTTTCATTGTTTAGGGGACCAGAACTAATTGGAATAATTCTACTATTTTTGGTTTATTTTAGGAAGCCAGATATTTATTCATTTGTTTCTTTTTGTTTTTTTCCTGATGAGAATATGTAAGGAGTTTAGTCATATTAGAAGTAGGATAACGTTTATGTGTGGCCAAGACAGTGACATAATTTCCTTAAGATATTATAATATAAACTCATTAAAAATTCATACTCAGTGTGCATGTACTTTAAATCAAAAACTTGAGAATGACCTGAATACCTCAAGTATTTTTATATTGGATAATCTCTTCACATTTCATCTAAAACATCGATTAATTAAGAGCCCAAGTGGTTAATTAATTTTGATATTTGAGAAGACTAAAGAAGTAGAATGTGAAAAGTCTCTAGACCCTCGTACACAACTCTCATCTGACGTAACACGGATAACTAACAGACTTCTTTCACTCAGTGTATTTGAAGCCCACATTAATTTCCATTGCACAGAATGTCTTCATCCCTCTCTATTACTGGTCACAATAATAGATATCACTATCCACCCAGGCTATTCAAGCTGCAGAAGGAGGGGTTGTTGTTGCCAGGGGTGATATGGACTTGATGGACTTCAGAATCATCTGGATAGTTTAAAAAATATACATACATATATAATATTTAATATAATATGTAATATATTTAATAATGTAATTCAATATAATATATTTAATTTAATATTATATATATATTTCTACCAAAAGAATAAGTACTGTCAGGTCTTGTTTATTTTGTTAAGTATAGCAACAATAGCAAGGAGATTTAGAAGTGGATATATTTTATTAAGTATACCAGGCCTGCCATATATATATGGCTGAAATGGATATATATATATAACCATTTCAGACTCCATTCTGGGACCATTAATGTTTGGGAAGTGAGGACAGGGTTTGAGCCAAGCTTTTCTAATGATTCAAATGAGCCAGGGTTAGAATTACTGTCAATTGAACTCATGGCCTAGAGTTCAAGTACAGTCTACGGATGGACACAGAATGTACAACTAGATGTCTATAGGTGAGGCCTGCACTAACTATTTGCCATAGTCTTCACTACACTCTCTCATCACTCCTGAAGTAGACATTTAATATGCATCATTTCAGAAGACATTTGAGTGACAGTCCTGCCATAGACATCTTGGTCTCCCTCAATACAAAGAGTGGTCCTGCTCAGCCCCTTGTCATACTCCCTCTTACTATCATTTATCCTTTCTTCACTTCTCTACTTCCACTGCTATCTTCCCCACAATCATTTTTCAATTAGATTAGGGTAGTCCTTCCTCCTTACCCCCCTTCCTTCCTTCCTTTTTTTCCTTTTTCTTTCTTCCTTCCTTCCTTCCTTCCTTCCTTCCTCCCTTCCTTCCTTCCTTCTTTCATTCTTTCTTTCTTTCTCATTAAATAGGATCCATGCCCAGCATGGAGCCCAAGGTAAGGCCTGAACTCATGACCCTGAGATCTGGACCTGAACTGAGATCAAGCATCAGCTACTCAACCAACTGAGCTACCCAGGCAGCCCTAAGATAGTCATTTCTTAACTGATTTCTCTGAATTACCCCTTAAATTCATGCTAATCATTACCCTCAATGGCTTCAATCCATTTGTTGCCATTATAGCACGTTAGAGGTAAAAGCCACATTTTCTACCATGGTATAAAAGACTTTCTTCATATGATCAATGATATCCATACAAATGTCCAGCTTTTTGTACTTTCCCACATACCTTCCCTACTCTGCAACCTCCTCCTCAACCTCCTCAACCTCCTCAATTCTCAACTTGGCCCCTGCTGCCCCACCAGCCCATCCCAGACCTACCTACACTACCTGTGCCTTAGGCAGCCACACTGTTAGGCACTCCCTAAGTAGGCTCCACTGACATCTCACAGCTCTGTGCTTCTGTATGAGCACTTTTCTCTGGCCAGCAGCCCCTTCCTGTGGAGTCACTGGGCAAGTCTGTTCATCTCTTTGATTTTCAAAACGGACTTTCAGGGCAGGAGCTATGTGTGTCTTCATGTTTGTTCTAGGTCATTTTTGACATTTCCTTTTGTGATTCTGTGTTTTCCTATTTATAAATAAAGAGATTCATGTTCAATGGTCTTCCAGATTTCTACCAGCTCTGAATTTATGTGCTTATATCAAATTAAAAATGACTCTAACATCTAGCAAAGTACCCACCACATGAAACACATTCAATAAACACTGAAATAATGAATGAACGAATTAATGAAGCATTCATTTTCCCTGTTTTGTTAATCTTGACTTGACTCCTACTGACAATTTTTTCCTTGGACATTTCTATGTTTATTTTCAAATGTATATAATTATTCAGCTTTAATTGGGCTATTGTAATGTCAAATTTATGCGGTCAGCACCAGTTGAAGAATTTGATAGGAACTCCATATTAAAACAAAAACGATTTGTAACATGTAATTAGGAAACACAATAAAATTTATAACATAATAATATAGATTAAAGTAATACAGAGTAATTTGGACAATTTGGAAAATGCAAAAAGGAAAGAAAAGCAACTACAACCAATTATCCAAAGATAATTACTAATATATTTTTTTATTTTCCTCTAGCTTTTCTTTCATTTAGTTTTATTTATTGCATGTTGCCTTGGGTTTTTTTGCAACTACAAATTTTATTGTTATTTTTCAGATAACATTTAGGCTTTTATTTAACCATTAAACATGTCAATTTACTCCTAGATTAAACCAGAAAAGATTGGAAACCAATTGGTAAACATATAACTAGATGGGAAAACGTTATCAAAGATGGGTCCTAAACAAAAGGAGAGTTTTTTAAGGCATTCAAAACAATAGGTATTTGCTACATCAGCCTGACTTGTTTAGTGTTCAGGTGAAGAGCTGACCTTAGGAGTGGGGAAGAAGTTCACATGGCAGAAGTGTATGCTGATGAATGGCATGTGGTTAACATCGAAGTGGGCCAGTCAGTGGAAACAGGGTTATCCTCACAGGCAGTTATTGTAGATGAAAAAACTGGTCACAGCCATTAGGCAAAATACACATTAAGTTATTCACAGTACTCAGTTTTTGCCAAACATCATTTTGGGCACTAAAAATTCAATGATGTATAAGACCTAGTCCAGTGAGAGATCTAAAACAGCAAACACGCAATTACACTATCTTGTGGTGAGTACCCCACAAACAGATATCCTGCAGCCGACAACTAGCTGCTTCGGTTGCTGAATAGGTCTGACTGTAGTTTTCTGATAAAGCTTTAGAGGAATGTATGGCTAAAGATTTAGATGTGCACTCTGAACTAAAATGGAAGACATAAGAGCTAGGTCAAGGGTCAGTCTTCAAGGAACCAGGTGAGAACTTGGTTAGAAGAGTGTAAGAGAACCCAAATGATTAATATTGGTATTGGTTTCCAAGGGCTCCAGTAAAAAAAAAAAGTATCAAAAACTGGATGACTTAAAATAACAGAAATTTATTGTCTTACAGTTATAGAGGTAAATTAAATTTATTTATTACCATCAACTAAAAAATACAGTAGCCTATATATTGTCTCCAATGTTAAGATTTCAGCCAGGTGGATTACCTCAAAGAGCTGTAAAGGAGAATCTATTTCAAGCTTCTCCTGGCTCCTGCTGGTTGGCTGGCAACATTTGACTTATAGATGAACCATTTTAATCTCTGCCTTCAACTTCAAATGGTGTTCTCCCTGCATCTCCGTTTCTTCGCCTTGTGCATATCTGTGTCTGTGTCCAAATTTCCCCTTTTCATAAGGACATAAGTCATATTGAATTAAAACCACTGTAACGACTCCATTTTAAACTGATTACCTCTGTAAAGACCCTATTTCCAACTAAGGTCACCATTCTGAGGCACTGGAGATTAGGACTTCAACATGTCTTTTGAAACTATGCAATTCAATGCATAACAGTCTCATATGAGTCAGAAGAACATTTTTATTTATTTTTATTTATTTATTTTTTTTTAAAGATTTTATTTATTTATTTGACAGAGAGAGATCACAAGTAGACGGAGAGGCAGGCAGAGAGAGAGAGAGAGGGAAGCAGGCTTCTTGCTGAGCAGAGAGCCCGATGTGGGACTCGATCCCAGGACCCTGAGATCATGACCTGAGCCGAAGGCAGCGGCTTAACCCACTGAGCCACCCAGGCGCCCAGAAGAACATTTTTAAAAGGGTAATTTAGAATAATAATCCTGATTGACTGGTTGAGGGTTGTTTCTGGGAAACCATTACAGGACTGGAATCATAGGCTGGCAAAGGATTTTGCTGAAGATGATGAGCAAAAGCCAAAGAGGATAGGACCGTTCAAGTGTATCTAAAGATCCTGGCCCCTTATAAAAAATGCTCTCAAAGATCACAGACTAAGGTAGTGAGCCTGTATTTTTTTTTTTTTTAAGATTTTATTTATTTATTTGACAGAGAGAAATCACAAGTAGGCAGAGAGGCAGGCAGAGAGAGAGGAGGAAGCAGCCTCCCCGCCGAGCAGAAAGCCCGATGTGGGGCTTGAACCCAGGACCTGGGATCATGACCCGAGCCGAAGGCAGCGGCTTAACCCACTGAGCCACCCAGGCGCCCCGTGAGCCTGTATTTTATAAACTTTTACTTTTGCTCTCTCTCAGCCATACCTAATGGACTCTTTAAAGTATCAAATATATTTTCTTTTTCTCTCTGCCAGCGCTGAAAGATAAATCTGGAAAGTGAGGCAAGAAGGCTCTGCACAAAGCTATGTATCACTTCCTGCATAGTAATTGTTCACTTTTGAGGAAGTGATTATAGTTCTGACTGTAGCAATGGAGCCCCAGTTGAAGGGGAAATTACCCACACAATTCAATCAGATTTGAGAGTAAAACTGTATTTTGGAATTTAAATATATACCTTGTGATTTGGAGCATATATCAGATGAGCTTTATATATTTGGGTAATTTGCCTAATCAGCACATTAATACATAAACAAATGTAATTTTATTGTGGAAAAAGAAATGTACATTCTAGGATGGATTGTGTATTACATGCTTGGAGAAACCAGCAGCACACTTTGGTTGTAAGAACAAGTTTCTAGTCTGCACAGGACCTGCGTGGACGAGGTAGCATAGTTTTGGAGGAAGAGTATAATTTGACAATCTGATCACAGTACTCTTGTTCTTTTCTGCCATGGACTCTTTTGAGACAGTGTTTTTTTATCCAGGGACAAAGAAGTTCAGGCTAAGGGATCTTCTAGGTTCCTATCAGCTCTAAAATTGTGTGCTTATTTAAGTAAAAAAATAATAAAATAATACTTTAGGAAGAATTAGTAATGTAATCTTCGACAAGTTTCTCTACTCCTCAAGAGTGCTCTTCTATTGAGTTCATCGTTATTGCTTAGAATGTGTAGTTCATCTTGCCTTAGCACAAGATAGAAATTCTACAGATTAGTTACAAAAATAAATAAATAAAAACATACGGAGATATACATACTAACCAAAAGCACATCGGACATTTTGTTTAGTGTTGGCTAAAACCTCTGCAAATTAGTACTGAAAAGTTTTTGACACCAAACTTTCGATTTTTTCCAACTACTACTAACAGAGAGATCAGAAAAGAGCTCAGCCAACCTGGCCCTGAATGCCTACTGGTTTGCCCCTAGGGAAGGTTTGCTTGATAAGAATCTCAGGGTCAGATTCACTATGAGCTCTGGTACATTCAGAAAAGGACACAGGGCCTGTCTGGCAGGTTGCCAGGGCCAAGCTCTGTAAAAGCGCAGAACACAGCTTGCAGAGTGCTGGAGAGGGACCACATGGGGAGGGCGAGAGACTGCGGCAGAGTTAAGTTGAGCTGAATGTTCTGGTCAGAGAAAGGTCAGAGTCTGGGCAAGTGCAGGAACAGCAGGGCCATGCCAACTCCGATGCCAAACATCAGGGCCATTCCAACTGGTGGATTCCATTTGTTTTTAATTACCAGTATACCAAAGGGACTTTTGTTTCTTGTAAATAAGGATGACAAACAAATTAAGCTCCAGCAGGTGCAACGAGCTTATTTTGTCCTGAGCTAAAAGTGTCCTAGCTAAGATATAACTTGCCAACAGAGCTGATGACAAGGAAAGAACTTCTTTCTTCCGTATGAAAACTTCTGGTTGTAGTTTCTAAGCAAAGAGGAGGTGCACAAGCAAATGCGGTTGTTGTGGCAAATTATTTTCTTTTATCTTAGCGTAATTATTAAGGCAGTTACTGGTGGTTGCATTGTTTTGATAGAAGAAGTTTTAAAATTTTGCGTCTGAGCTCAGTCTTGCCAAAGTTTGAAGTTTTCATCCAAGAAGCTTTAGTGGCTGTCTGCCATTTTGAACAGCTCCCTAGAGCACATGGGTCCAGCTGTTTCACTGAGCCGTGTTATGGTACCATTTCTGAGGGGGATAATGAAATTCCAGCATACAGGATTGTGTCTATAAATCAAAACTTAGACTGTGAGGAACCAGATTTTCCCCCAGGGTGACAGGAATGAGGCATTAATATGCTAATTTGAGTCTGAATTCAGCCCCCTTGCTCTTTCAATTTTGTATTAATTCCTCCATTTATGCCTGTGCACACGTCAGCCAAAAAATCCTTTAGTGGAATGGACAACCAGCTGTCCGAGGTGGGTGAGGTCTGGTCCTTCACAGAAACAGAGACACAGATTAGGTGTTCTCCTGGGAATCCTGCCAATCAGGTTCCAGAAGCACAGCTTATCTCATGCAAACTTGGTTCCCCCTAGAGAACTTTTAAAAGAGGCTTTGTTTTTGCCAAGATTCTCCTTCAGTTTTCAGCTTAATTAATAGTAATCCAAAAGAACCAAAATAAGCTACCTGTGGTCATGGGTAAATGCTGAGGTCCTCTCTTTCTTTTGTGAGATATTTATATTGACCTTAGTAACTCCGAAACACCTAAAAGGACTATTAAATGTAAGGAAAAATAAAGCTTAGATGGTCTAAGGTGTATTTTTTTCTTCTGTTTCTCACTGGGGTTTAATTTTAAGAAATTTTGATAAATTATAAATTTTGTTTGCCCAGAAGCAAGCAGTGCTTATAATATCTATACCATATCATTAATAAATAGAATTATATTCGAAGATGAAAATAGTTTTTCTTATAATTTTAGAATTTGGCTCACTCAAAGAAAAATCTATTAAAACTCCACTATGGAGCAGACATCACATGATGAGCCAGGGATACAAAAATAAAATAACCTGGTGTGGTCTTTAAAGAGATTTCACCTACTAGGGAGTCAGATATAGGAACAACAGCAGTAATATTATTTAATAGTTAAAATGGAATTATGCACATGGTTTTGTTTGCGTATGAAGTAAGTAGAGATCAAAGAACATTTTGCAGTGGAGGAGACAAGTGAGTCAGCACTTGAAGGGCGCATTGATAAGAGGATGTGTGGGAGTAAGAATGTAAAGTTCAAGGGGAAATTCATGGAGATGAGATTGCATTGATGAGTAAATATCAAAGCATTAAAGCAATAAAATATTTTTAGATTTCCTATAGCATCTACTATGTTATAGATACCATGCTAGGCCATGGGGGGTTACTAATATTCATAACAGGTCAAGAGTATAATCAGATTTTCCTATTAGAAATGTTACTCTGAGAGAGAAAAATCTCAATCTAAAGGTTCAAGGGACTAGATAAGATATTATTATATATAATTTTATAATATTATAATAATATATAGTAATATTATAATAATTAATATAATAATATAATAGAATGATAATATAATAATATAATAATATAAAATTATAATAATATAATAATATTATATTTCCAATATAATAATATAATATAATAATATAGCAAGAAGGGCATTCTACTCCAAATTTTGAAATGGTCTCTTTCCCTTTTACCTTCCTGTCCCCTTACTAGATTAATTTCTTTTCACTTAACATCCTTAAACATCATTTCTACCAAGGGACATTCCCCAAATACACAGACTAGTTTAAGTCTCTGAATATCACCCTGAATATTTTCTTCATGGCAATTATACCAACTGCAATTAACTACCTTTGCAGTTGTTTGTCTAACTTCTGTTATTCCTCAGCTTGTTGACATCACAATGACAAGGATAGACTCTCTCTTGACTAACAATCTTTAGCACATAGCAGGTGCTTTCTATATTTTTGTGTAAATAAATTACTGGTGGAGAATGTAATATTGGATTGAAAAAAGATGTGTAAGAAAAATACTGAAAGGTAGATTGAAAGAGACTAGCAAATGAACAAAAGTGGAAAATAGAAGATGAATCCTGGATGACTACCATGTTTCTAGCCTGACAATTGGAAATTCTATTAACAAGAGTTATGGCTTAATTGCAGAGAAAGGTTTTGACTTAATGAATTTATATTAATCAATTGGATCACAATTCATAGTAAATTAAATTTAGTTTCCTTTAAAAAGATTTGGTGTCATTCTCATCTCATCCCAGTATATTTTAAAAAATTGTTAGTGTGGAATGTTTCTGTAGCAGAGTAACATGTACAATTTACATTGATTATACTTTGCATCAGATTCAGAAAATTATCTCTCTGTATTTCTGTTTTTATATTTTGATGTTCCTCCAGTGTTGAGCTGGGCTCCTTTGGCATATAGCATGATAAATTTTTAAAGCTTTCTACTGCATGGTATTGAAATTAAAGGTTTGGGGAAGCTAAGTTGTATTCTTACCTTTGCAATTAGACCTGCTTTTGGTACAAGTTTGTGCTTGGATATGAAATGAAAGTAGAAATAAAAAATTTATAATTATCTCAATATTTAAACATCCAATTATGTAAAAAGTCATACCAGTTAAAAAAGATTTTCAAAAGCAGCAGATAAATTTTTGACATCAAAATTGTCATGAAAACATTTCATTATTTATTATCTTTATTTAAGTGAAAAGTATTGTTTGTTTCTTTCCAGTTGCACACCGAGAAAAAGAAAAAGTAAAAGAAAAAGAAAAAGAAAAATCTGAAAAAAAAGGTATGGAGTTATTCTTACTCTGTTCTTACACATTGGCCCCTTCCCCTTTGAACGCCTCTTTACATCCTATCTTTCAAAATTATATTATGGTATTTTCCTAAGAATTGAACCTTAAACTAATTTCTAGGTTGAAGTGAATAAAATACATGATACTCAAACTCTGCTACCAAGTTACTCTCTAGAAATATATCTATTTTTTCCCTGGCAGTTGTGAGACTGCCTTAGTCAACAATGAGGATAATATTTCACAAAATATTTATCCACTTGATAGGTAAGAAAATATACTTTATTATTTTAACTTGCATTCTTTGATTACCTATAGGACTGGGATTATAACAAAATTAATTTGTATGTATTTGTTTAGAATCTGCAATACAGATTCCTTGTTTAACACATACAGAGACATTGTGCAAAGCTTCCTTCTGCCTTGTTCCCAGCCTCCTAGATCCCATTCCATCCTACTCACACATACACACAACAAATCACTTTTATGAGTTTTACGTGCATTTTTCAGAGCCTCAATATGCATTTATGAGATAATATATGTTACTGTTTCTCCCTGTTTTTTTACGCAAAATTTAATGTGTCCTATATTCTGGCTTTTGTAATTCAATAACATAACTTAGGGATCTTTCCATATCAGAAAACAGATATTTTCCTAATTTTTTTTAAAGATTTTACTTATTTATTTGACAGAGAGATCACAAGTAGGCAGAGAGGCAGGCAGAGAGAGGGGGAGAAGCAGGCCCCCCGCTGAGCAGAGAGCCCAATGCGGGGCTTGATCCCAGGACCCTGAGATCATGACCTGAGCCAAAGGCAGAGGCTTAACCCACTGAGCCACCCAGGTGCCGCTAGAGATTCTATTTCCAAATAGGATCGCATTCATAGGTACTGGGGTTAGGACTTCAACATGTCTGTTTAAGAGACACAATTCAACCTACGATGCCGAATCCAGTATTTGTGACACTGCTGGGGTCTCACCTACCAAGGCCAATACCCCAGAGAAGCCCAGAAGTGGGGGTTGGGAAGGAGGGGGCTCATTCTACTAAAAATAGGTTTGTCTCTTAGCAGTTGGAATGATTGCTCTTTGACCAGCTCCTTCACGGAATGGTTGTATTTTCATGATGATGACCTGAGCCTAAGGCGGAGGCTTTAACCCACTGAGCCACCCAGGTGCCCCTATTTTCCCAATTAAAAAAAAAAAATTTATGGTATTTAAATGGAGATATTTTCTTCCATTATATCTTTAAACCGCTTATTATTTGTATATTGAAGGATTTAAATATGATTTTTAATGATGTGTATTTCTTATGTAACTGTTCACACTCATCACCCATTTCTCCTGATAATACTTGTGCATGTCATTTGCATGTATTTTCCTGGTCTGTCACTTTTTCAGATATTTTTCTCAGGTTTTGTAGTTAAAGTTAGGGTTTCTGTTTGTGTATACAGATATGTGTGCATGCATATATGTGTGTATGCATGTGTGTGTTTGTGTTTAGATTCTTGAATTTTTAAGTGGCTAGATATGTTTTTTTTTTTTTCTTTTGGTGTTTCTGCTTTTGAGTCTTCATTTGAAGATTAATTAAATAGTTACTAATATTTCCTCAAGTTTTTAAAATTAGTTTCATATTTCACATTTAATCTTAATTCATCAAAAATCCATCTCAGTGTATTTTGTGAAATAGGACTCTAATATTTTGCTTTTGTTTTAGTAACGTATGTTATTTGTGCTAGGTTTTGGCTGATGTATATATCCACAATATGCCTAGCCTGCTGAGTTATCTTCTGCAAAACATTCCACTTAGCTGAAATATTTTGTAATATTTTAGGAATCAGATCAGTTGAAACACTTTTCAATCTTCCTTATTCTATACACATATTTAACATTTTGAATTAAATAATTGTAGCTTTATTAATGTTTACTAAGTAATAATATCTGTGAATTTCAATATAGCCACAATCTGTTTTAGAAACCGGTGTCCACTTCCCTTCTGCTACTAAATTATGCAGAATTATTGGCATTAGGTTCTACATACTCTGACTAAATGAAATAATTCAATATTTCTCACGATTTTTTTCAACTTTCACAGTGGCTTAATATTTTTTGTTAAAAAGTAGTTGAGAATTCATTGCCCCTAAATTATAAATGTTAAGGGAAATTTTCAAATTGGAAAGCAGAACAAAATGCTTCATTTTAAGTGTCTTTGATTTGTTATATACCAAAGGAGTTTGCTTTTTATAAAGTTATTATACTGTGGCCCCATGACCTTGTGTGAATTGTGCCTTTCTTAGCTTGGCATAGTGCTCCTTCAGCTAACATTGTCATAGCTATCACCCATAACCCCAAATGGTAGTGGAGACGGCAGTGGGGCAGGCTGAGAAGTTGAGAGGCTGACACTGTGGTGGGCGGGAGGGTGAAAGGGGTGAAGGGGTGGATAGCAGTGCACCCGCCCTTTCCTTAGCCCTGCAATTGCCACTGTCACTTGGCTTTCAAAAGAGTATTGTGCTTTAAACTTTCTGTGAGGTTTGCCTTAAATCTCCAAGATTCTGGGAAACTATTCATCAGTTGTATGTTAAAAGAATAGTTTTTTAACTATATATTTAGGCACAATTTTTTCTTTTATAATACAAGTAAACCTGATGGACATTAGTGTTTTTATTATATAGTTGCAGAAATGGAAGTAATTGGGACTCCAGTTTTTTACTCTAATAATTTGGCTCTTTCCTTAACCTAACTGTTTAATTAAATATCTTATTTTTTCATTTAATTTTCTATAATTTCTTTAATTCTCATTATTCTCCAATAAATAATACATTAATGTTGAAAAACGTATGGTGGTTTGGTAAACTACCAAACCACACACAGTTTAATATATTTGAACAACAGCTAACCTGCACATGCTTCTGTATGTCTCAGGGTTCCTTTGCTTAATAGAAGTTAGTGAAATAAATTCATGCTGATTTATTATTTTATTACATAAGGATGAGAAGGTATAATGTTTCAGGTATCATGTTAAATACTATTCAATTAAGAAGCTGCACTTAATCAGTAATCATTTATGATTACATTATACCTTATTGGTCGTTCTCTACCAAAGTTGCTATTTCTTAGGGATTATTTGGAAAAACTTTCATTAGAGTGGAGGACATTTGGTAAAGCAGCAACCACAGATGCTAAGCATTTTTCAATGCAGAAGACAGTCCCTTATAGTAAAAAATTATTCTTCCCCAAATGTCAATTATGTCCTTGTTGAGAAACACTGTTCTGAACCAAAGCTTTAATTCTGATTTAAATATTTATTTTAATTAATCAAAACACTGTTCTGAACCAAAGCTTTAATTCTGATTTAAATATTTATTTTAATTAATCATAGAGTGTTTCTTCCTGATAAAATAACATCTTTTGACAAATTATTATAAACTTGCTCTGTCTTTCCTAAAAACTTTATCTATTTAAAATAATAACTTTAAAAAGGAGAGTGAAACTAGCTTTCAAAATGCTTTCTAAATCCTAATGCCAAGTCTTTTAAATCGGGCTTTATACAGTTATTATTACATTGGTATCTTTTTATTTCTAAATAAGGCTTATTAATGTCATCTATCTTCAAAATAGTTTGTGATTCTGGTGGCTATCAAAACTGAGGTAAAAAGAAAGCTTGATCTTGACATCCATTAAAATTATGTACTAATATATAAAATTTTCTGTTTAAGCAACTCACAAGGAAAAAATTGAGAAAAAAGAAAAAACAGAAGCAAAGAAAGGTAACTTTTCCCTTTATTCTTTCCTCCTTCCCTTCCTTCTTTCTTCCCTCTCTCCTCTCTGTTCATTCTTTCTTTCATTCTCTTTCCTTCTCCCTCCTTCCTTCATCTCTCTTTCTTTCTCCTTCCCCTTCCTTCCTTCCTCCCTCCCTTGCTCCCTCCTTCTTTCCCTTGCTTGCTTCATACCCAACATGGAACCTAATGCAGGGCTCAAACTCAAAACACTGAGATCAAGACCTCAGCTGAGATTGAATTGGACACTTAACCCAATGAGACAACCAAGTGCCATCCCCCTTTATTATTTCTATAACTAAATTCTTTTTATTGAAAAGATTACAATTTGGATTTCAGAGAGATGGATAATTACAAGCATGCAGTATTTCCTTTACATAAAAATTAATTTGGTCTTACATTTAAAATTTGCTATTTTAGGGTACCTAGATGGCTCAGTCGGTTAGGTGTCTGCCTTTGGCTCAGGTCATGATCTCAGGGTCCTGGGATGGAACCCCACATCAGGTTCCCTGCTCAGTAGGGAGTCTGCTTCTCCCTCTACCCTGCCTATCTGCTTGAAATCTCTCTCTCTCACTCACTCACTCTCTCTCTCTCTCAAATAAATAAATAATCTTTCAAAAAATAAATAAGCAATAAAATTTAATATTTTAGAGATAATAAAACTGAATACTTAAAATAATGGGGACTCTGAAAATGTGAGAGGAAGATGAAAGTCTTTTCCACACATGTTGGGAAGAATTTGGAACCCCAAGACCTTTACCCCTTGCTGTCATCCCCATAGATACATTATATTACATGGCAAAGAGCACTTTGCAAAAGTAGTTAAGGTTGATCTAACATACGGAGATTATCCTGGATTATCCACAAAGATTCAATGTAATCTCATGAACCTTCAAAGCATAGAGATGTGACACAAGAGAAAGATTTGAAGTGTGAGAAGGATTTGCCCCCCATTGCTAGCTTGATGATTGAGGGGAGCACGTGGACAGCATGAGAAGAATTTTGTCAACATGTTGAATAAATTGAATCTTCCCAAGAACTTCCAGTAAAAGATGCAACCCTGTTGGCAATTTGATTTTAGCCTTGTGAACCTTAAGCAGAAAACCTGGTTGAGCCACATTATGCCAAGACTTTTGTATTTTGGAAACCGGGAGATATTAAATGGATATTGGTTAAGCATCTAAGTTTGTGGTAATTTACTACTATAGAGATAGGAAACTAGCACATTATATTTGGTTTACAGCTTTTGACCAGTAGGACACTTTGAATTAATTTTAGAAAATTCAAATTCAAGATTTAATTTTTAAGAAGAAAGGTTAATGCATATATCTTGACTGATATTGATATTTTAAGCCATTGAAGACCAAAAGTATCTTAACAATATACCTTCCCAAATCAATTAGAATATCAATGTAATTTTATGTATTTTGGAGGACTACATAAATATTAAATTATAAATTTAGTATTCTAAATTTATTTGCCAATTGTTTGATGCTAAAAAAATGGATTCTAATTGATAGTTCAATCTTATCTTCTAAATTTAAATTTCCTCTTCCTATTTTAAAATACAGGTTTTATGTGACTGGTATATTTTAGAAATCTCAATTCAGTATTTTCAAGGGATTAATCAGCCAAATAAACATTGGAATCTACTTTCATAATTCAATGTGTTTATCTACCCAATGCAAAATTAAATATTTGAGAAAGATATATTTTTTACTAAATTTTTTTCATGATATTACTAAATTTCATTTTATTAGGATAGATGGATTATAAGCTAAAACTTTGTTTCCTAGAAGGTAGCATGAATTTAGCCTTAAGATGAGATTTATAACTAAGTTTATTTTAGTTATAAAATAATTAAAAAAGAGATTTATTTTATTCTATTTGGTTCTCTTCTGTTTGACAGATTTGAAAGAAAATAAATTCATATATATATGAAACCTTAAAGCTAGTAGGGACATTAGAGATCATCTCACCTAATTACCTAACTTAACAGATGAAGAAACCAACCTTTAGGGAGAAAAACAATTTGCCCAGATTATATAACTAGTATGTAATTAAACCAAGACAAAACCCCAAGTGAACTGAGTATAAGTCTAGTATTCTTTCAAAAAATAAACAGAGGTTTTAAGCATCAATTATTCCTTCAACAAATATCTATTTAATACTGTACTAGTTATTTACTGCTGTGAAAAAAATTATCACAAATTTAGACACTGAAGTCAATACACATTTATTATGTCAGCTTTATGGGTCAAAAATCTGGGCATGGCTTAGCTCAGTCCTCTGCTTCACAATGTCTCACAAGACCATATTCAAAGTATTAGACAAAGATTCAGTCCCATCTGAAAGCTCAACTGGAGAAAGATAATTTCTAAAGTATTTACATGATTGTTGGCAAGATTCAGTTCTTCAAGACCTATTGAATCAGGGCCTCAATTCTTTCTGATTGGTGGCTGGAAGTCATTCTCTTTTCCTTGCCCCACGAGTCTCACTAATATGTAGCAGGTTTCATCAAACTTAGGAAGATAGCGAATCAGCTAGTAAAGCAAGAATAATCTTATGTAGACTAATCATGGAAGTCACATATTACTTCAAATGCATATGCAAATACATAGGCCAGCCCATATTCAAGGAGAGAGGATTGCACAAGCATATGAATACTCAAAAGTGGAGATCACGGATAGGCCATCTTGAGGTCAGCCTGGCCTGCCACAAATCACAAATATTTTCTTTACATACTTATAGTCTTATGGGGGAGATAGGTGTGGCAACGCATATATGTATAAATTGTGTGTGTGTATACACACACATAAATATAAATTTCCTTTTTACTTTATGTATGTATATATACATTATGTTAGGAATATAGGAAATACATAAGACATTCTCTGCATAATGGGCAATTTTGGGGAAAACAGAATAAGATTGAAAAGGTATTCATTATAGTATGTGATAATTAAAGTAGAAACAAAATAACCTATTGTATTTGAGATGCATGACCAGAGTTAAAGTAAAATCTCCCTCTGAAGACTTTGATTGTCAGAGACAGTCCTATGGAACCCAGCACATTTCATATTCTATTTCAAGCACAGCCTGTCCAAGAGTGGCAACTCTCTGAACCATCTCAGGACTTCCTTCCTGGTGCATGTGTAGAACCTCATATTCATTGTGAAGATTAGCCTATTCCTATAGTTCATTAAAAATAACAAAGACAGGGAAGAAGTAGAAGAAGAAATGATGTCATGAGAAGCAAGTCGAACTGGCTAGAAAATGATGATCTCCAGATATGTGTGTATTGGATAGTAGGGGAGGTTACTATTTATTGATCACTTTCAGAAGACTGTTGTTCTCACTAGTTTGTGTATATTTATATCTCCCCTCATATGTCTTAAAATACATTTTTGGTATCATCCTTGGAGATTAATATGAATAATATTATGCAATTTAGTGTAATGGGGAAATGGGTTAGTCATTTTGGTTCTTCTACTGCTTCTACTCCTGCCTTATTAGTGGCAATATGTTTGGCAAAAGGTTTTTCATTCCTAGATTTCTCATCTATAAAATGGGTATAATATAGTAATCCCTGCTATACATCAAACCCTAAGTTCTAGGAAAACTCCAAAGAGCTCTAGGAATACAGGATATGAGGATTTAATATTAGAAATTCCTATGTACTTATTTTGCAGTGTCCAGATTCTTCTGTTCACATTATTTTTGCTTTCTTCATGGCTGCCTTAAAGGAAGAAATAGTGACAGTGGTAAATTTTGTTTTAATGAGAAAAACTGAGGAACAGAGAAATGAAGCAGTTGGCAATAACTTTATGAATGAGAGTTGAAATTTGTAATATCCTAAATCCAAAAATGAATAGTATGTTAGTATGTTTATTGGATAATGTGAATTCCCAACTCTGGCATTAGACATTTCGATTCTAGTACAGTCACTGATGGATAAGACTCATTCCCAAGTGAATTAAATATACTGATGCCTTTCTTTCGATTAAACCATTTTATTTTTTATTTGACAAAAATCATAAATTAAATACCTTCCCAAATAGAACTGGGTGATTTGAATATAGTGTAACAGTACTGTTTGCTTTTTCATTCCTTAGTGAGTTCCTCAATCCAAATGTCACTTATATTCTTAAAAAAGAAAAGAAAAGAACAGCAGGAAAATATTTTGGCATAAAATTTAAGAACACCTATCCAGTTTGATAAAAATGAATAGCAGTTGAGTGTTGTTTTAGTATCATGGTATTTACCCCATTATATCCACATCATTTTTAAGTTCTTACCCATTTTAATGTGAGGCAAAGTTATTTGTTTCAAATATGAAGCTCATTGACAAATGTCTAAAATAGGTAAGGAAAATTTTGTTATTTTTATACTTAAAATTACTAATAAAAATTCGTTTTAAATGTGGCCAACTTGAAGAAAATTATCTTTGCCCATTTATAAATTATTATGGCATTAAAGGTAGATCTGAATTTCATGTATTGTTAATTCCATGCTGTGAAGTTAAGGTTAAATCAAGTGCTGCCTACAAGTGGATAGGTGTCATTTAATGTAACAAAAATTACAATTTCACGCACAAGAAGTGTAAACAAAAAAACAGTTGGTAAATCTTTCAAGTTTTGTCATGTTCACTTTAAATACATATCTACATATTCACACTTTACTGTTACATGTATACTATATGTACAGTGAAACATGTTCTGTTCTCTCTTTTTGATCAAAAGTGCTAATTCAGTAAACATGTATTTTGTGTTTTCCATGAAAAAAAGCACTATGTTAGACATTCTGATGCTACAAAAAAGAACAAATCATTCCCGTCCTCAAGTTGCTCTGTCTGGTAGGGAAAAGAGATGTGTGAACAATCATTTGTAATACAAGGTATATAACAAGGAAAAGCAGGTATGCCTTAAAAAAAGTTGAGGTAAATTGAAGCTGAGGTGAAAGAATGATTAATTCCAATGACCTTACACTTTGTTGCATAGGCACTGAGAGCCAAAAAATTCAAATATGTGGAAAACATAGAAAACATAAAGAAAGAAACCTGACAATAATTGACATGTAGAAAATACAAGAGATATTAAAGAAAGAGAAAATAGTCTAGTGGAGGAAGAAACTTTTGGAAAGGTGCTATGAGTGGAGAGATAGGACAAAAACCAGGTCTTGCAGGGTTTTAAATGCAATCCTAACCTTTTTTTACCCTGCTCATCTTCAGAGCTCCAGCAACTGGCTCTGACCCCATCCCATGCTAAGCTCTCTGAGAGAGTTCATTAGGTGAACATAGATGAATTGTTGTGAGTCTGAGATGTTGGTGTCTCAGGGGGATCTTCCTCTGTAGCCAGAAACCAATAAATATTTGGTATGAGGTTCTGGAATAATGTTGATTTAAAGTCATTTTCAGAGAGCTGATGGTTCCAGTCGCAGAAATCTATGAATCTGCTGTAGGAAAGAGCAGCAGCCAGCAGAGGAGATTTAAAAATGGTTTAAAGGAAGTAGAAGAAAATCCCCAATTGAATATAGTTATGGAAGCCCCAGAGACATTGGGAATTTGGAAAACAGTGCATAGAATAATCTCCCTCTTTGAAGATTCTCAAAAAGGCTTTAGTTTTGAGAAATTTCATAGTGAAAAAAACTGATTTTAGTGTTTCCGAATTTATTTGATCATAGGAATATCCCCATACTTCTAACATAGTAGCATCATCTTCCTGCGAAGTTTTTGAGGCACAGTCTTTAGGAAGTTTGGTCCATTCAATTAAATGCAGTATGGCAGATGATTTTGGTTTTGTAAGCATCAGGCATTATCATTTTCATTCTTCTCTTCATGAGACATCACAGTATTATCTTACATTAGTCTCAAATTATTGCTTAGTGTACTAAACTCAAGAAAATTAACTAATATTTTCATCAAATTTTTCAATGTGAGTGAAAACAAAATGTGACAAATGACACCAGAGAGTCTACATTGCATCAGACTTACTATGGTGTCTAGTGATTATGTGTGGTCCCATAGAATAAATAATGTCTAGCATGTAGCATCTATATAAACAATTTCCCACAAATGTGTGCTCTATTATTATTGCTTTTGTAAAATAATTGAAAGACTCACAAACTGATTAGTTCACATTTCTAGTTCCTTCCTCCCAAATGAATAGAATATCAAATGAGGAATATGTGTGTGTAGAATATATAGGCATATATGTTGTAACTAACACATATTTTCTAATTTAAAACCCTTTCTGTTCACTAGGATATATGTAAGGGTTTTTTAAAGTCATTACAATTATTATTTCTGACTTAAGATAAGCAGGATCTAATATCTCAATTTCTGCTCTCTTTCCATCACCTTTAAAGTCAAGTCATTAGAGCCTGAGTGTATCTGATGTATCCTTTAACAGATTTTATTGTTTCATTTCTCTTAGTCACTACCAGTGCAAGTAATTTCACATTTATACTCTCAAGAGTTATTTTTAAAAAATACTCTGTTCAGTTTCTTGAATGACTTTTAAGAGATTTCTTAAAATATCTTAAAATTTATTTATTTTTTAATTTATGGAACAAAATGATTATATCCTTTTAAAAAGGCTCCTTGGTATGGGCGTTGCCTTTCACTGAACAGGCCTATATATACATCCCCTGTGTATTTCAAATGGCTTCTTATTGATATGCTAAGCAGGTAGCTACCTAAAAGGTAATGTTTTCAGGTACAAATTAAGAAAGTGTCCAACTTGGGGCGCCTGGGTGGCTCAGTGGGTTAAAGCCTCTGCCTTCGGCTCTGGTCATGATCCCAGGGGCCTGGGATCGAGCCCCACATCGGGCTATCTGCTCAGCAGGGAGCCTGCTTCCCTTCCTCTCTCTCTGCCTGCCTCTCTGCCTACTTGTGATCTCTCTCTCCGTCAAATAAAAAAAAAAAAAAAAAAAAAAAGAAAGTGTCCAACTTGCAAGTGAGCTACCTTTTTAAAGTACTCGCACATGTCACTTCATAGACAATATAAAAGATAATAGTCACAAGTATGTATATCAGGGGCACTATTTTTTCTATTGTTTCTCTTTTCCCTCTTTGTTCTTAGCAACCAATGAAAGATGAAATGCTGTATTGTTAAATAAGCAAAAATAATCCAACTTGTTTTTAACTGTACAGAAGAGAGGAAAGCCAAGGCTGAAGAGAAGATTAAAAAGGAAGTGAAAGGTGGGAAACAAGAGAAAGTGAAGCCAACAGCTACAAAAGTCAAAGAAGTACACAAAACTCCACCTAAGCCCAAAGAGAAGGAGGGGAAAGAGACTGCGGCTGTGTCCAAGCATGAACAGAAAGGTAAACATTCAGAGGAGGTGGCCAGAGGTTCTAAGAGAACACTGGGCAAGAAGCAAATACAGTGAAATTAAAAACACAGAAAGACCGAGATCAGACTCAAATGGGAATAAAAAGACTTGTATAAGTAAATATAGTAAATATACCTGAAAGAAAATCCAACAAGTGGGAATTAAAGTTCATTTATGGGAAGACTAAAATGTGTTCACATATCTAAGGATGTATTTTGAAGTATTTTTAAAAGAGGATTTGAGTTAATTATCTGAAGTTATTTGAAGGTTGCGGATGAATGTTAAATTCTTGAGACACGGGATTTCTATTAAGAGGTAGAAAAGCAACTTTATGTTTCCTATTCTTTGGAGAAGAGCAGTCCAGGAATAATGACAACAATTTTCAGGGAGGTTTTTAAGGGGTCTGTGTTCAAATCATATAGAATAAGTATCATAAAAACTACCCATACATTAATGTGATCCCTGCAAAAGCACATAGCTTAGAATATACGTTGAATTATTAAATTCAGTTAATTTAATGAGCAGGAAGTTATAGGACAAAGAACTCTCAAGTTTCTTTGCTAGCTTCTCCTGACTGAATTAATGACTTTAGAAATCTCCATATCTGACCCTGTGCAGCTCTTCATAAGAGTGATGTCAGCCTTACATCCCTACTTCACAGAACTAGAGCATTTTAATGGAGGTGAAGTATAAACCTGAAATTCTTTATGGAAAGTTGCTGTGGAAACATAAAACATGGAGTTTTCAGAGGGCAGCCGAGGGCTTGTCCCACATTTCTTTCCCTTTTGGAATCTGTTTTTCCTGAAGTCCATTCCCGGCGGGCGTTATTCTGCTACACAGTCCTAAGGCTTCCTGTATAGGATCTACTCTGGAGGGGCTATTCCTACAAATGTTTCTTAGGGGTGTTGCAGAATAAGACTTTCCTTTATTCTGGTAGTTTTGAATAGTCATATTTGAAGATTAAAGGAATTGTTTCTATGAGATTTTTATTAAAAATTTTAAAAACTTTATTGCTGAGTAAGCTATTTGAACAGTGTAACTGAAAATAATTATCACCATTATAAGACACAAGATATGAAATTTGCAGTCCACACTTTTTTTTCTTTTAGATTCCACCTACAAGAGAGGTAATGTGGTATTTGCCATCCCAATCCTCTCTTGTATTTTGGCTTTGAGTCACTTTTGCCCTTGAATTCGCAAGTAATATTTATAAATTTTGATTTATTTGACAAAAGATATACATTTTTTGAAAGTGTATTTTTAAAAAGGAAAGAAAGAAGAAAAAAACCTTATGTCTCTCTTCTTTTTGTGACCCAGAAAATTTTGAAATAAATGAAAATCACCTAAATTAAAAAATCTGTGGATCATTAAAAAAAACAGTGGGATTAAAACTTTGGAGCCCTAAAGCCATTCTTTAATCTAAAGAATAATTATATTGCCTTGAAAGAATTAAAAGTATTGGTTATTATATTATATAATACATTATATATATATATATAATATCACTCTTAAAACTATATGTTATTTGTGATAATATGGGTAGAAAACAAAGCGATAGTAAGTAAAGAAAAAATATTTTGAAGGGACTATTTTACTGTGATAGAAAAAAGAAGTATTAATCTTCTGACTCATAGATATATCTATTTAAAATGATTATCAAGGTCCTAAAATACTTTGCATTTCAGATTTCTCTTTAAAATTGAAAAGAATCACATGAAATCAGCTGAAATGTACCAAGTATATTTTTATTTTTTATCCATAAATACAGTATATAAAAAAATTCATTCCACTTATATACGGGAGTATCAAAATACTTATCTAGCAACTGCGAGCATGAATAAACTTTTTGATGTCCATTTTTAGTATCTTTGGGTTTTTTTGTGTGTGGGAGGCACATTTCATTGATGAAGACACATCACTGGAACATTTTAAAATAATGTTTATTTTCTAGGTCACATAGATTGTATTTCATTTGTATCAGTAATCAGAATTATTAAAGATAGCATTCTATTACCATTTTCATTTTCAATCTACAGTTTTCATTTCCACATAAAAAGCTATTTATCTCACTTAATGTTAAAAGGACATTCAAATATCACTTCAAGTAGAAACAAAAGCACAAATGTGATTTTATTAGCTAAGTAAATGCATTCGCTAAAATAAGGCTTCCTATTAAGATAGCTACCATCAATTAAATAATTGTATCATTAGGTAAATAATCAAAACTTTACTTCCATTTCCTGGTCAGACACATAAACATTTAAATTAAGCAAAGATTCAAGAACATTTATTTATAAAAAGCCGAATCACATTATGGTTTCCACTAAACATGATAAACAAAGATTGCATGTTTTTTAAATAGTCTATTTGTGAGTTGGCTCTGATTTTGAGACTCTTGTATTGATGATTTAGTAAAATAGTTGAGTAAGTTCTCCTTTGGGTAAGGGATTATTTATTTGCTTAGCTTAAGTTAGTCTTAATGAATTTGAGTTCTTTTCAGATAGATTTCTAAATAGTTCTTTGTAAATAAATAGGGCCTATAGGTCTTTCATTGGAAACAGATTTTTACATGGAGCACACACACTTATTGGCAATTTTTAAATTATATAGTATACATGAAAATATATTCACATGTAATTACTCTTAGCATTATATATTTTTAAATGATACATTTCCATGTAAAGTGCTAGGAATCAGATGCGTAGGTATGCACATGCCTACCATAAACTTATACACACACTTATATACCACATAATCCAGTTTTTATGGACCAATCTTAATCTATTGCAAGTTGAGCAAGAAAGATTGACATCATCAGGAATTGTTCTCTGATTTTCTATAGTCTGTGGCAAATCTATGGGCAAGGAAAAAACAAAACAAAACAAACCTCCCCACTGCTATGCTCATTCTTTCTTTTCTTTCCCCTCCGCTACTTCCTCCTCTTCCTCTTTCTCCTCTTCCTCTTTTGCCTTCTCCTCCTCCTCCTTCATCTTCTTCTTTTCAATCACTATTTCAAAATTTGGGCAGGCAGAGAGAATATAGCGAATATGAATTTACCATAGAGCAGAAGACCACACATGTCCCATGCTCATAAGAGGGGTTTTTTTGTTTGTTTGTTTGTTTAACAATTTCCCTTCTGTTGACATTCTCCACCCAGAATGCATGTTCTCTCAGCTGCCACTCCACAAGGAACACGGGCAAGGCAGCAGCTGAATGACACCCATCAGGGCTCTGTGAGGAGAGAAGTTGTCAGCATGTGTTATTCTTAAACAATGTTCATTTGGGGAAAAAATTAAGAAGTGGTGACCAAATATGAAATTATATGAATGATTATCACAAAACTATGAAAGTTAGCCTAATAGAACTAACTGTTCATGTTTTTTTTAGAAAAATTTTCCTAGTTTAATGTTTGAGTTGCATTTTTTTTTATTTTATTTTTTATAAACATATAATATATTTTTATCCCCAGGGGTACAGTTCTGTGAATCGCCAGGTTTACACACTTCACAGCACTCACCATAGCACATACCCTCCTCAATGTCCATAATCCCACCCCCCAACACCCCTCCCCCCATCAACCCTCCGTTTGTTTTGTGAGATTAAGAGTCACTTATAGTTTGTCTCCCTCCCAATCCCATTTGAGTTGCATTTTTAAAGAAGCATTTCTATGAAAAGAATCTTCCAAATCAAGAAGGCTTGGTTTTGCTTTATCCTTAGGTGAAGCAGACACATTGGGGGCTGCTCAACATATACTTGCCTGGAATTCTTACATGTTGTTAAGGCCAACACTCAGGACAGATGGAAATTCGCATCCTGACATAAAATATTTGAAAATTCTCAATTTAAAATACTGTAAAAAATACTCTCATTTTCCTATTGATGCTATTAGAATGCAACATCATGACTTCACTCAAATAAAACAGAAACATCCTAAGAATTGTAACTCAATTTTCTTGATTAAAAAACTAAACATTTTTTAAATGAATAAAGGATTTTCTCTCTTAAATTGAAAGCGCATAGGATTATTGGTACATTAATTAAATGAGTGACTTGTGGAGCCAGAAAATGTTGGTATAATAAATGCAAGCATTTTACCTTGGTAATAATCTAACATAGAAACTAAGGAGTTTTATTATACTGTCAGCCCTCAGTTAAGGAAAAAAAAAACTCTGAAGCACGAAGATTTTAGTTAATTCCGTATACTGTTCTACATGTTATGTGCATAAATATGCCATCATAACTTGGGGGCGGAGAACATTTCATTCTGGGGGATGGCCCAAACCCTTCAAATTCCAGGTAGTCCCTGCATTCTCAGCTTCTCACACACACATATTCTCTGTTGCTGTTGCTGAAGGCTATAGTGTCACTAGGAATCATGGTGAAAGAAATAAAAAATTGAGGGATTTTAGATCAATGATTCTGGAAGATAGTCTAATTGGATCTTCTGAAGAGTTTGTTAAAAATGCATATTCTAGGATTTAGATACATGCCCCATCTTTTTGATATTTAAATTGCCCTTTGAAACTACTTCTGCATTGTAGGAAGGACAAATCTAAAAAGAGTATAGTCACTTAAGGTACTGAAACAAAGGGGAAAGCTTAAAGATTTCAGGAAGTCTTCCCTTGCTCAACCTCAGATTTGTCATAAAAAGGAAATATACTTTATGCTTTGCTCTATCTTTGATCCAAATCTCCTAGCCTGGAATTTTGCTCAGGAAAACAGTTATGTCCAGAAAAGAGAAAATACTCTTTAAGTTAATCTTTTTTCCTCTGTCATAGGGTTCCTGTGTCTTGGTTTCAAAAACCCTGGTTATTATCTAGTACATCCAGGAACAAATAGATTTCCTTGAACTGAGAACTAGCCTCCTTCTAACTTCCCACCTCACCTGTGGGAAAATGTGCTATAATTCAAGAACCAACACACATGCAAATTCTTAAAACTTCATGAGTTTTGGCTTACTCATATTTAGGTACTAATGAAAAGGATTATATTTTAACATTTACTGTAATAATTACATTAATTTTTTCAAAGACCTGGCAGAATTTCATAGTAAGATGGATTATTCTAAAAATATTGTTAATACTCTAAAAAGAATAAGGTCTACGAAAATCATTGTATGTGTGTTTATTATATAGTAACAAGTTTCATTAGGTCGCATGTTTGATAGACATGATTTCAAGCACTTAAGGGTGTGTCATGTGTAAATTGAATAAACTTTTGGTCCTAAAGCTACTTTTGGAGTTGTTATATTAATAAAATGCCTACTTAGAAACTTTAAAATGTAAATCATCTTTAACAAGGTTAATTTCATAATATGCCTGCTTTAAAAGATGATCTGGTAAAACTTATGGAATAGTTCACTAACTAAAATTTAGGTTGGAATGACCTCAGCAGAATCTAAAGTTATGTGAGAACATAAAGTTAACTGCCATGTCTTTAATTTAGAGGGAAAAGGGGATAAAAAAAGAACTCTAAAATCATTTGACCAAGTTTGCCAAAATATTCAAATCCTTTGGTTTTTTTTTTTTTTACTTTTTCCATAGACCATAGATTAGTCAAGATTACAAGATAGCTTCAATGAAGAAAACTCAGTTAATTAGCTTAACAATGATATCCTGTGATGCTAAAAGTCTATTCTGCACATACTCTTCTAATTGAGCAGCCTTTCCATGCAGAATCCTTAACACGTTGCAAAGGAGTTAGTCTTCCTGCTTGCCTTTTCAAGAAAACGTTCTATAGCTCCATTTAGACAATTAGCAGAAGGGCTTGGAATGAATAATTGGTAAAATGTTCCAAGTTGGAAATAATTTCCTCTTGTAAAACTTGTTTTGTAATTGGAAGTGTATATATGAACAATGAGAAAAATTGCTTTAATACGATCACTTTTTAATGAATTTGATGAAAAACGTTTTGATTAAAAGAAAGAACAACTGTATGATATTACCCTGAACTAGTCTGTTCAGTTTTTTAAGGTTATTCTTTTTGTATGGAATAAATCAAACCTTATATCTATTATGTCTTTTTCCCTGTGTGTTCATATGAGTGCAAATTATTCCTTCACAGAAAATATTGTAGTAACTAAAATAGAATTGTGCTATTTTGTTTGTTTTGATACGCCAGTTCTCCTTAGAAGAAAGAAAGGTGTTGATGACATTTTTTCATTGCTCTTTTTCTTTCTACTCTGTCAGATCAGTATGCATTCTGTCGATATATGATTGACATGTTTGTCCATGGGGATTTAAAACCAGGTATTGGAAACAATTTTTGTACTCGTCTGTTTTAATAGTCTTTGTTTCTAAGATTGTTGGCTTTTTTATGTACTAAACTGTATTTTCATTTTTAAAAATTGCATAATGCATGTTTAGATCTAGAATAAAACCAGTAAAAGCACAAGTAATAATTGGCATTAGGGCCTTTATTTTTACTTTCTACTACTGCATGGCCTATTGCAAATGAATTCAGTTGAAAGCTAAAAAAATGCTAATATCTTTATATACAAAAAATACTAATATCTTTAATAATATCTTGGAGTGAAGAGGTGAATCATTTTATTTCTGGTAAACCTTATATAAGACCTATGACCATAAAAGTATCTTTTTTAATAGTGAAAAGTATTCATATTAAATCCATCACAATTCAGATATTTAATTTGTTTCAAAAAATGTTTTTTTCTCATGAACCAGGGTTAGCCATTCCAGAGATTTATTACTGATGGAGATAGTCAACCTTAGAGTTAATAGTCAACACAATGGAGAAATATTTTTCCTAAAAGCAATTTATCTATCATCTCTCCTATCTTTAATTGTTGCCCAGAGTGTAACCAGGGATTCTTTACTAATATCTTAATTAATAATGAATAGTTTGATTGCTTATGGTAGGCCTTTTGCAGATTTAAAGACGGATAGTACTATGTTATGTTTGGGGAAACAGTTCTAAGAAGATGGTATTGTTAAGGAAGGGGCTAATTTATGTTAGAATAACTGAAGTTGATTGTTTAAAGCAAACTATATATTGGCTCTAAACTATTTTTATGGAGATCACTCCAAAATGTATAATTACATTTATGCATGTATTGGCAAATGGGCATATCATATTTAAAACAATATATATAACAATATATATAACAAGTACATATAAAACAATATATATAACAAATCTAAAGGTCCTAAAAAATTTGAAGATCATGAGAATTTTGGTTCTCCAGAAAATTCAGTTAATTCTAGTAACTTATTCAAGTTAATTTCCACCCCTTGTCCTCTTCTTCATTTTCTTAATCTTTTTACTCTTTTTTTTTTTTACTTTCTTACTGAGTTAGAAACTGAAATGAGAGGGAAAACATTGAAAAATATAGTGACTCACTTGGGTGATAACTCACTTGGTAAAAATGATTGTCAAGGTATGTGTATGGTATCATAGTAAAATTAGATGGAAACATCCAGGAAAGTAGTATAATATAGTGAAAAAAGAGGGCTTTGGACATTTGGTTGATGGGCAATGACAGAAAAGGATGGGATCCAGGGATTCTTGACCCCTTCCTTTTCTGGTATTGACCCTTCAACAAATCATGGAACTCCACATGGTCTTCAGTGTCCTTGCAGTGACTGTAAGTATCCTTTACAGTAACAAGCTTGTAAATTTGTTGATAAAGCATCTAAGTAGGTGCGCAAAATACTAGTATAACTTTATTCTTTAAATCATTCAATATAGCACAGACTGTGTGGGTAAATATCCCACATGAAAGAAACAACATTGGTGACTTTCAGTCTATATACATCATTAAGCCAATTTTAGCTTAACAGATTTGCTGACCAATTTATTTAACTGTGATAGTTTAAGAAAGTTACATTCTACACATATATTGCTTTGAAGAGATCAACTGCTTACTTGTATGTACCATGAATCTATGTTCTAATGAGCATGAGTTTTAAATTCCATTATTTGAGGGAAATAATGTGCTCTTTGTGCCCCCAAATGATTCATAGAGCTACTAATTGATCATAAAATACAAATTCTAAAAAAATCACAGGACAGAGAGAACCATACATTGTCAAAGTCAGTGAGGGATGCTAAGAGTTTAATAGTCACAAAGCTGATAACTTCTTTCCAAAAATTCAACAACAGATCAAGATAAGAAGGAACAAGGAAAACATCTCTGGAGGAGTTAAGGAGAATTCTGCTGTTAACCATTCAGGGAGAGCTCTTCTAAAGTCCTATGTGAACATTTTCTAAACAGCCATGAGTTTAGACCTGCAGCACTATCTAATATCCTAACTCCTGGAAATCACTCCCAAGTGCTATAGGATTAGATTTCTTAATATCATTTATGACATTTAAAATTGCCTTTCTAATTTGTTTCATCTACCTACAATCATGATTTTGTAGGCTGATTGCTATAATGTCTAAGAAATTAAAGAATATGTAGATCGGTATTTCTGGGGAAATACTATATTTCAGCATTTCAGGAGATGGAAAGGAAGATGCTGGAGAAGGGAAACCTGTATGGTAAGCCTATTGTTTCATATAATAAATTCTATGAAACTTCATACTATAGAGAAGGAACATTTATATTACTTTTCTTGGTGAGACAATACATAAGAGGGAGTAAGAAAGCACACAATATGGTTTGCATTTTGAAAAATAAGGAATGAGAAAAAAGATTTATCTGGGCATACTAATTTAGAGAAAATGCAAGTGATAAGACTTCGACTCTGACTGACAATTAGAGAATAAAACAATTCCTGCCAAGTTTATTGCTCTGCATGTATCCAGTATTTATAAAACATTTGTGCTTCCATCTGTTTCTGTTTGGGATTAGTAGAACACCTGTTATTATTTAGCTAGAGTTCATTATTAATTATTGGTAATGAGTTTTTAAAACTATAATTTGATTTTTCCCTTTGGGATAAAGTACTTCCTTTATATAATGTTGCCACACCCTCAAAAGTAACCCAAATCACAGTTGAGTTTTATGAAACCTTACTAATGAAATGTACTGACACTATGACATAAGTCCCAAGTTTTGCCTTTCAATCCCTTTAAATAAAATATTTCTAATAAAGATAGTCTTAACACTTTTTTTTCTAGCTAAGATATACCTGAAAATGAACTGAATTGCTCTTTTTGAATCTGTAGTGAATATGCACTATCTTATGGTCAATAACAATCCCCACCTCAATTACAGGGACCTTCTCAATAAGCCAGCATAAAGTGTAAGGATCATATCATTTTTTAGTATCTAATTAAAATTCTCCTATACTGACCCACTCTACATTAAGTTGGAAAATTAAAAAAATTATATTTAAACCTAGAAAGTGAATATATGCTACTAAGGTTGGCCCTATGGGAAATTGGAGTAGATGTATATGTACAATGTATAATTTTAGGGGTATTATGGATATTGAGGTGCTTCCTTCTCTAGAAATATTCTCTCTGCTGCTCTTAAATGATCTAACAATGCTGTCATTAGATCTCTTGATTGTGCACATGGTCAATGTTATAGAACGTGTTTTGAATAGTCCCTAACCTATCTTAGGGAAGAGAGGGGGAGGGAAGGAGAGAGAGAAGAGGGAATGGAGGGAGATGGATCCTGTTCTCCTAAGGTGGCTGTCCTGAACCTGATGATTCACACTTTTTAGGGTTAATGTAGTCTAGTTATCATTTTCTTATGAGAGAATTATAAAAACTGGTCAAAGAAGACATTAGTAGCTACATAGAAACTCAATTTATGGTGTTATTTTTGTTTTGTTTTGTTTTGCTTTTAGAAATTGATAGTACTGATGGTCAAGATAAATGACTCTAGATATTTTATCTTTATCAACCTTCCAGTAACTTCAATTTCCTTTTTTTTTTCAATTTCCTTTTCAATACTTCATTACTAAGCACATTTTTCTTAAGTGATTTATGTAGACTTTATCATTTATGTAGTCATTTATGTAGACTTTAAAAGAACCTTCATGATTTTGTTAGGCATTTTCACATTTCCTCTTCATCAAGGTCCTCCTGGGGCAAATGAATTGCATACATTGCTGGGTGAAGTCAACTGAGTTAAACAAGAGGCAAATTTCAATAAGGAAAAAAATCACATGGCTCACAGATATCTTTATACTTACCACAGATAAGGAAACCAATCCTTCCAGGAAACAGGCCTTATTTTTTTGCTTAGTTTTTGCTTAGTCATTTTAACACTTTCTTTACCTTTTCATCTCTGTATGAAAAAAATCATAATCATAAAGCCATTATGATTAAAGTTCAATACAAGTTAAAGTTTATCACGTAGAAGTTATCCTAACCATTGAAATTCTGGCTGCTGTCTGACTTTTACTTGAGCCAAAAATTTATATTAAGGTAATTTATTCTGCTTTCTGTGTCATTTACTCTCTTAAAATTGAAGGTATTCACCTATCAAAATCTTCTCTGACTATAATAAGGTATTCTTTGGCAGCTTGTATTCCAATTCTATGGGTTTTAAGTCCACAGCCAGAAAGAGCCTTAAGGAATAAGTTGGTACTCTCATTTTATTAAGATCTTTTTCTCGAACTTCAGTTGTGCCTAACTGCATTTTTGGTTTGATCCTGCTGAGAAGAGGTCAAATGTAATTGCATTATAGTCACTGTTATTTAGTGATTTAATCTAATGTATTTCAGAGCTCAATTGGCTATAATGGAAAAGACTAGGTAAGATTCAGCCTTGCTTTACTTTTCTCTAAAAAATACTGTTCCATGAAAACATACTCACTTTAGTTTCAAACATCTAATTATTTTCACAAAATAAAAGCTTGGGAGTTTTTATGTTAACTCCATAAATATTTGTTGAATCTCCTCAGCAAGTTGATAGTCCAGAAAAGAGAGAAGACATGGCATACATAACTTTAAAACCAAGGATAAGTTGATAAGTATGCAACCGAGGCTTAGAAAATGTATATGCTAATCTCAATATACTAGGAACAATAGTTATCTCCACTTACCACTTGGATCTCTTAATTTTTTTAATATTTTAAATCATTTAAAAAATGGTTTATGGAAGTAAGAATAAAGGGATAGTGAACTTAAGATAAGAACTTAAACATGGCAAACTAAAAATTGATTTCATCAGTTTCCTGATTTTGAAGGTGTATGTACTCCAAATTGGAAACATCTTCAGAAAGGAACTAACTGCCCATTAATTTTCATTCATAAACTTGCAATATATGCATTAATAGATACCAGTTCCAGATTTCAAACATCTTTAATAAGTTCTAGCATAATATTATTTTTGGTTCTTTCAGAATTTGGATCATCAAAATGTAGCAGTTGAGTTTTTGAAATCATTGAGACTCAATTTCATTGAAAAAATATCATCTCCATCTCATTACTGTGAGACATTTTTTAGATTAATAGACATTATTTAGAATGATAAATCCAATGATTTTTTTGCATACATTATTAATTTCATTCTGATACCTCCTTTACCTTTCTTTAGCATTTGTCCACTTAAAAATCACAAATTTTGTCACATAGATTTTTATAAAAGATGAAAAAATACTATAACATACCCTTCTAACAAAATGAGATAGGCTAGGTTCTTGCCACAAAATATTGCATGATAAAGTCCTTCTGGTTGAAAGACTAAGTGGATGAGAATACCATATTTCCTTTCTGTACACTCATTGATTCTTGAGAAAACTCATTGTTATATGAAAATTCACAGTCTGAGATTTCATTTGAGTGATCAATTTCAATTTCACCTTAATCACTAAAGTTTAACATACTTTTACCTCTCTTTTTCCATTCTTGCCCTCTGATTCATCTAATAACTGAAGTATCTCCCTCTGTCAATTTTCTTCTCTTTGAAGTTATGGATAAAAAATAGAACTTCTAAATTCTAAACTATGTTGAGTGAAACTAAAAGTAGACCATAAGAATGTTTCCAGACTTCTTTTATACCTTCTCAAGTGATGATGTATTACTTTAGTCACAACAATAAGGAAACTGAATGATGATGAGATAATGATGGTTTATTTTGCAATTGCATCATCCTTCCAGTCAACTCCATAATTTTTCCATTTTTCTTATTATTTTAGTCATTTGTGGCATTGCTGGGAATAATTGATGAGTAATAATGAAATAATCCCTAAGTTGATGAAATAGAAATGTCCAAGATAAAGGGAAAAACTAAGATTATGTAGATTCCATCATGCGTCCTGGATTTTTAAAGTTGTTCAATGGTGCCACATGGTAATTACAAGTTAGAATGAGTTTAAAAAATAATTTATTTTTTATTTTTTTATTATTTATTTTTTAATAATCATATAATGTATTTTTATCCCCAGGGGTACAGGTCTGTGAATCATCAGGTTTAACACACTTCACAGCACTCACCATAGCACATACCCTCCCCAATGTCAATAACCCCACCCCCCTCCCTTAAAAAATAATTTTATACTTTTATTTATAAGAATAAATTTTATTTATAATTTTGTTCTGTTTAAAAAATAAAGTAATTTTTTCTTTGTTCTTTGGGAAACCTATAAGAAAAAATAAGACAAGATAGATCAGTCCCCACAAGTAGTTACAATTGCTCAAAACCTAACCAAACCAAAATTCAAAAACAATAATTAACTTCAATAGACCCTGATAGCACCCTGAGAATCAGTGGTGAGAATGTAAATGTGAAGGTCACACAAGCCAGGATTTAAACACTTTCCTTGTGTTTAAAAAAATTTTTTGAGTCTCAATTTTTTTTATTAAAATGTATTTCTTAAAGTTGTTAAGATGATGAAATAAGAAAGTATATGCTCATGTCCTCTCCCCACATGTTTTTACTTTCTCTTTTACTATGGAAATGTACTGCAAAAAAGATAACGCTTCTTGTGTGAAAAATCAGAGATCTTATGGAACAAGAAAAGTCAAGATGGATCTTAAGACATTGTTAGACTGTGTCTACATGAATTTAAGGATAAAGATATAAAGACTGAAGGGATAACACTTTAGGCACAGAATATTGAAGTGTTCTTTTGTGACTACCAGCTGTTGAGTATTTATTCTTTGCTAGTTTCTTAAAATAATCTTATTTAATCTTTATAAAACTTTGGGAGGAGTATATCATCATCCTTGTTTTGCAGAACAGAAAATTGAGGTAGACAGAATTTAAGTGTTTTGTCTAAGTCAAATACAGTGCAGACAGGGGATTCAAATTCAGCCTGACTAATTCTAAAGCCTAAAGCTTTAGGCTAAAAAGCAGAGATGCTTTTTAGGCAGAGATGGGGAACAGCAAATGGTTCACTTTGGTTGACACTCAAGGAACCTAGAAAGAGAAACAGAATTGGAAACATTTGTGCAAGTAGGATTGGAGGGAACGGGATTAGAAAGACCAGTTAAGATGTGTTCAAGGAAAAGAAGTGAAGATTGATCTTGGGAGATGTGATTAAGGGAATTAAGATGATTTTAGAGCTATCACAGAGGTAAAATCATGGGCTTTATTATCATAAATACCAAAGGAGAAGAAGGTAAGATTTTTTTCAGAGGTTGTTGGCCTTACAATCTAAAACAAACAAAAAACCCTAACTAGGAAGTAAAGGAAGAGAGTGGGTCAAAACTCATGGGAATGGGCAGAGGAGACTTGGAACCCATTTTCTATTCCTAAAGCCACAGATGGTCTTCAGCTGCAAAAGGGGATGATCTGAAGATTCCCATCCAAACATCATTTGTTAAGCACCTGCTAAATACCAAGGTTCATTCCAGGTACTCTCACATACTTTGTCATTAGATTCTCATAGCAACTTCTGAAATTATCTGCAGTTAGATAACCAAATGTGGAGTTTTGGGGAGAGCTCAATAGTGGAATGAGGTTGCCAAAGGAATGAATGAAATAAGTTGACATACAAATAACTGAATACCTTCTGCACGTTCAGCAGTCCCAGACCAGGCACAGAAGGGGATGTAAGAACACCAAAGGATGATCTCTAAGTTTAACAAGTGGAACGGGTGGTATTTGAAAGGAAAAAAGAAACTAATAAATGATGGAAAAAGATTAAAGTTAGGAGTTAGATTGCATAATAGTGACACTAAATGTTACACATTTCAGAGAGACATCTGTGATTCTTAATGTTAGAGAAGACAACAGGCATCTAGAACTTGAAAGACGGATAGTATTTGACTAAGGGCTAAGGGAGACACAGGCCTTGCTTTGGATATGAATGGAAGAGAAAACAAATGGGACGTGACATGGCAGTGCGTGGGAAATTGATGTGTTTGTGTGACAATGAGGATATCAGACTGACAAGATAAATGAAGATGAGAAAACATCAGCAAAGTAAGAAGTGATAGGTTTGTAGTGACATTACCGATGCTCGGTCAATCAGGCAAAGATGAAACTTGGCGTGGAAGAGAGTCTGAAAGTTTTTAAAAAGAAAAATGACGTGAAACCAGCGTTTCAGAGTGCAATCAGGCAGTATCTGCTTAAGGGATTGGAAATGGAATAAAGTTTATGAACTATTGCTAAAGCTGATGAACCTAAAACATGGTTTTAAAGGAAGAAAAGACAAATTTACTAAGTCATTGTTCCTATAGGTGGTGGATCCTATACTGTGTATAAGTAACTTAAGAAATTAATATTGCAACTCAAAAGGCTATAAACTATTTTGACAAAGTTCACCCACATGGTAGAAACTTAAATGAGGTTTAGATGTAAATGAGAAGAGTAAAGTATGTGTGAGTATTTGCTAAGAACACAGTGGAGTAAGAAAAGGGTTAGAACTGACCTCTTCATAACCCAGAAAGGGACCATAATTTCCTTTCCTCCATTGGCTGATTTTTGTTGTTCTGCATTATTTTATTTTGATTCTTCAGAGGTAGCCATCCAGCCATCCAATGCATGGATATTTCAGGCAGTGAAATCGGGGGTTAGGCACAGAGGCTCCAGAGTCAGACTGCATGGTTTCAATTCTAGGCCCTGCCCCTTGCTTGAACTATGACTTCATCAAATTAATCAATCTCTGTAGGCCTTCATTTCCTCCTCTGTCAAATGAGGCTGAGAAGATTGTGGCAGAATACATTAGCAGATGGTCAAAGTGCACTTAAGGGTCTGTGGCTCCCTGAGTGTCAGCTCTTCTTTAGTCATTGAGCACGTATCTAGGAGATGTCACCAGCAGAATTTTGTTAGGGAGAAGAAGCCATTTCTTCAGATCCACATCAACACGTAATATAACACCGATTTTGCCGGTTGTAGCCACCTGATGTCTTCTGGCCTTAGTTCTACTACCTACATCATGTGGGCAACAATATATAATTTACAGTGTTATGTTGAGAATTATATGAAAAATCTTGCATGATATGCATAGAATGAGTTTGACTTAAGTGTGTTTTAGGTGAGTTCTAGAATCCAGTGCATTCTATAGATGCAGCACTGATTCTGTAGATTCAAATATGCAGGATGCTTACTTCTCTTCTTTAACGTGGGATAATAGACTTTACTTTTTAGGGTTAACATACAGATTAATTCCTGCATTGCCACAAACATTGAAAAGACTATCTGACTATGAAAGCATAAGAAGCACTATTTAAGTGTATAGTAGTGGTGGGGGTGGTGCTTATGTCCAAATACAGCAAAATTGTGACTTTCTACTCACCACTCCCTTTATCTTTCTGATTTAATGATCATTTATCATTATCACTCTCTCCCTAGCATGTCTTTCTTTTCTGCCTTATATATAACCTTAAGAAACATTTGCTTTTAAATCCCTACTGTCTCCTACTTTGCCAGATCCATGATATTTTTATTGAATTGAATTCATGATGCTTAATATTTATCTCAATGAAAAAAATTATTGATGATCATCCCAAAGCAGCCCTCTTTATTTATTCCTAGAAATAATCTTGTTATTTAAAAAGATGACGGGTTTCTAAGCATTGCAAATAGACCCCGTGTAAAGATTCTTAAAGGAGTTATTGGTAGTATCTCTAGAGACAGAGGCTCAGAATTAACAGAGACTGGCTTTGCAGCATCCATCTGTAAACTGTAGGCAGCATAAAGAATTAGAATGAAGTGGTAGAAGAAAAGGGGGAAAATCCTACACTTAATTACAGACGTGCATAGTTCCTGGACTTGGCATACCCCCAGAGGTTTGCATCTGATTATCTGAAGTCAGTGGCAGTTATTCAAGATAAATGTATTAGATTTTCATAATTGTCACAATCAATCCACGAAACATTCTTATCGCTATAAATAGCTGGTATGTGCCCAGAAATGGATGTGAGCACTTCTGAGTGGCTGTGATTCCTCTAACGCTGCTTTACTGTCTCAAGCAGCTTCATTGTGATAAAGGGGCTCTAGGTTTTGAGAGAAAGCTAGTAAATAAAAAGACTGCTGTCCTCTTAATACCAAGTCATATGACTTCATTTCTCTGTGTCCGTTTAAAGAGAACCAAATGAAGGCCTGCTTCATTTTTCTCACATTCTCATTTCTCATATCTTTCTTACCCTTTTGAATACGGGGCTAGAATTTAGAGGAATTATCTATGCTGTGAGGAAACTTTGATTCAAGTATCGTTTTGGTCTAGCCTTGTCACTGTTAAAGGCATGGACCTGCTGTCAGACAAAAATACATCCCTCCCCAGGTAACCTACTGAGACTATTCAAAGCATGTTCTAAAATAGTCTGAAAAAGGAACAAATAATACAGAGTCATTTGAATTGCTGCATGAAAAGCAAGGGAAATTAAGGCTTAATCAAAGAATTATCAAACTAATTAGGTGTTATTTATTAATGTGTCATGTCTTATAATAATCTTTTCTGTCAGTTCATATGCAAGAGTGAAGATTAAAAAAGCATTTCAGTAATTATGTGAATATATTCCCCCCCTGCTATTCTAAGGTTCACTTGGGTGGCCTAGTAGGCAAAGAATGGAGAATCTGTGACTTTCTAACCATTCAAATGAATATGTAGTGCTCATCACTTTTCTAAAGCAAGCCTTAATTTAAACATGGAAATAATAAGTATGCCCCATACCTATTTTGGTATAATTAATTGTGAACTCTGAAGCTCAATACAACTGCTTTCAGAGAGACTGAGATGATGGACAAATATTCCTCATCCATAGCTTGTTTTTCTTGTACTAGGATGTTTGTGCAAGATAAAGACGATGACGAATTTTGCAATAGTCACACTAATGCTACCAGTTTCAACATTTTTTTTTTTAAAGATTTTATTTATTTATTTGACAGAGAGAGATCACAAGTAGAAAGAGAGGCAGGCAGAGAGACGGAGGGAAGCAGGCTCCCTGCTGAGCAGAGAGCCCGATGTGGGACTCGATCCCAGGACCCTGAGATCATGACCTGAGCCGAAGGCAGCGGCTTAAACCACTGAGCCACCCAGGCGCCCCAGTTTCAACATTTTGATGTTCAACAGTTGCTCAGCATTTTCGAATCAGTCCTATGACTGCTCTTGTAGACTCTGGTATATTTTATATTTGGGTTTTCTAAAATAATCTATGTTAAGACAAAATAGTACTGTTCTTACCACATAGTAGTAATAATTATACCACATTTGAAGATAATATATTTTGCCTATTTATATACTCATCAATATCCCCGTTGATATGCTCAAAGTCATCCTATTAATCAATCTCCCAACAGTTACTAAATCCATGGTATATACTCAATAATAGTGGTCATAACATGAGTTTCAAAGCAGAAGGAGATAACAATCTAGTCAGATTATTACAAGGAAAGCAATGAACAGTACAAAACAGCTAGGGGAGAAAAGTGGGAGAAGATACCAATTAAGTATGAAATCATATCAGCAGATTATACTCAATATAAATGTCTAAAGAGGAGAGTGCCACAGAGTTTAGGATAGGCTTCCTAACAGTGTAGTCTTGGTATTTGTTCAATGCTTACCTACAGCCTCATTGTGATTTTTATTATCAATTGCTTATAATGAGTTTATTACTTATTTTTATTTAGGTAGTCGACTTTATCACTCTCAAAGGGGTAGAATAGTCATATAGTTATATGTACTTTTAATTAACAATACCAAGTACGAAGTCAATACAGGGTAGCAACTGAACAAAGTAATAGCTCACCATATGGATGGCTTCTACATGCCTGGGCATCCTTTCAAATTAGACCCCATTATCCCTTAGTGTGTATCCTTTGTCATTCATACTTAATTATTTATATTACACCTCTTAAATCCCCCTACTCTATTTTATTCAGTATTTCTGCTTCACGGTTGACATGGAGCTTTTCTGAAAGAAATACCATCACCTACAAATCACTTTCTATTGTAACCATCCACAGTGTTTAGGTAATGAGCGTGTGTTTAGTGGCTAAGACTCATTTGTAACAATTAGAATCTCATACAGAGAATGAAAGAAAATAGATATAGAAAAAGGGTCAATACTGTCATATTGAAACATGCTATAAAAAACAACCTGATGATTTAATACTCTCTTATAAAACAGTTGCATAAGAAGTAAATGGCCTCCATTTTCCATTATTCATGATGGGATTATATTAATGATGATTTTCTCCCAGAGGAATATTACTTTTTTGTATAATTATAAACAGTCTCCTGGCAGTCACTGGATAAGCAGTGTGTGTTGTTTTAAATGACAAAATAGTATCAATTATAAACAATTTAAAACAGGAAGGGAAGTTGGATGACTTCCAAATGTGTCATTCAAGGGAGAATATATTTGTGAATTTAATTGGGTGTTAAAGCCTATTAAACAGTAATTATTAACATGTTACCATTTATCATTTATCCTTTATCTATCAAGTGCAAGTATTGAAATAAATTTAAGTTTATGTTATACGCCTGTAGTTGAAAAGGTGTGGAGTTTTATTGTCTTTTTTAAAGCACCCAGTAGAGAATTCTCTGCTAAAACAAAACGACAAATCCTTTGTCTCCTTCTGAGATAAATTCCAAAACCAGAAGGTCTTTTTTTAATTGGCTCTATGATTTGTCCTCAAGCTTTTCACATCTCTTCGAATTGTTTGTGAACATGGAATATTTGCATGTGTCAGAGACAATTAATCAAAACAAACAAACAAACAAAAATGAAGAAGAGGAAGAAGAAGAAGAAGAAGAAGAAGAAGAAGAAGAAGAGGAAGAGGAAGAGGAAGAAGAAGAGGAAGAGGAAGAGGAAGGAGAAGGAGAAGGAGAAGGAGAAGAAAGAAGATTTCCCACAAGTGGAGGAAAAGGGTAGAACAGTCACAACATCCCTTCCTTTTGGCAAGTCTTGTGTGATGTGGAAATAGCTAAACAGGCTGGTTGAAAAGTGCCAAATTGATTTTATTTTATATGAATGAGATCCCTGCATAAAAGAAAAACAACACTGTTTGTTCGTTGTTTGTTTTTTTTCAAATGCCATGCAATAGCTTAAAAAAAGTAGCTCTCTGCATTTGAGGATATGGAGAAAGGAAAATTACAAAGAGCCTTGGTTAACATGGCTTACCTAGAGTCGAAGAAAAGCTCAGTCATACTTATACTTTCCTGCAGCTACCTACCCTTTAAGGATTTTTTAGGATGATCAGAGATGATGATGATGACAATATTGATGAAGACAATGGAAATGCCAAATCCTAATGTTATGCCAGGCCAGGGGTTGTGTTAAACTCTGGACATGGATCATCTCGTTGAGTTCTCATCAAAACTTGGAGCAACAGGAGAATTGTAAATATATTTTAAAATGGGCGTCACTGCCTGTTAGGTCTTCTTTTTTTTTCCCCCCCCTTCATTCTGTTTTCTAAGAGTTATAATTTAAGAAAAACTCACAATGTCTTTTCTCATATAATGCAAATTTGACATGCACTCCTAAATGTTCTCAGTACAACTGCCAAAGAAAGCAAACGATCTGCTGGTAACTTTTATATGTCTTTATTGTTTGGTCAGTGAAAGGAATCTGGTTTGGAAACCCCAGGCAGAGGGCACTGTGACTTCACACCTAAGAGCACAAATGGCTTGTCACCAAAATTACTGAAGGAATCTTGATATGGTTTATTTTTAAATTTCCTGGGGTTCTGTTAAGCTGGCCACAGGCCCGATAAAATATCATGCAGCTCCATGATTAGATTTTTAGGCATATTTTATTCTTAATGGTTAGAATGACTGCAAATTGAGATGGAGGAGAACATAGAATAAACTTATTTCTAAGGTTGTTGGTGGGTCCTTAAGTTATCAAGAATGAAAACAACAGATTCGAGCAGTTTAGGAATTGATTTAGCAATCAACTGTACCAGCTGCTTTCTGTCAATAACCTCTTTGGTAGAATCCTAAAGTCAAACAACCAGAAAAGACAGGAGACAGAAGGAGCCATTATTTGTTCTTCCTGTTTAGATAGTTTATCTATCTATGTCAAGCCTCCTATCTCTTAAGAAGTGAATTGGTTATTCTACTTGTAAATTATTTTAATACGATCTGTAAGTGTAATGATTTTGTCTTGGGAGCCATCTTTTCTCTTATTTCCCCATTTTTCTGGTTACTCATATTCCCAATGATCAATAATTTGGTGTGACTTGATTTTCCATCTTTGAGTAAATCTCTAAATTGTGTTCGATCTCTGAAAAATAATACTGAATATAAAGCCAGAAGTATTACACTTAGACTTGAGAGCTATGACACGTTAAATGTACTCATATTTAGATACAGGCCATGTTATGATTACCTGGTTGGTAAACAATAACCTTATTAGAACTGATTCTTTTGTATTAACAACAATGTCCAGTTAAATTAAATGAATAATAGCCCATTATTTGTTCGTATGTTAATATGTGAGGGAGGAAGGTCATGCCTAGTGATGTAAATGAAACCTGGGATTTTAACTCAATTTGATTTTAACTCAAAATTGAGATTTTATGAGAGTTATTATTGAGATTTTGTAATTTATCTTGAAAACTATGCATTTTTAGTTCTTATCAATTATGTTTTTAAAATTCACACATAAATACCACATTTTAAATAATTACCATGGAAAAAAGTTGATTTTTTTAATTAACTAAGCAAATAGTTTATTCAGATCTTTTAAATATTTTTTCAGTTTTCATGAGATAATTGACATATTATATTAATTTTAAGTATATAACATGATGATTTGCTCTGTGTATATATTGTGAAATGATTACCACAATAAGTTAACATCCATTTTCTCACATAGTTACAATTCTTTTTCTTATGATGCAAACACTTAAGATCTAATCTCTTAGCAATTTATAGGCAATATTATAGTCACCATGCTCTATGTAACATTCCTGGGACTTATTTATTTTATAAGTAGAAGCTTGTACCTTTAGGTTTACCTCCCTCCTTTCACCCACCCTCCAACCCCTCCACCTCTGGCAACCACCAATTTGTTCTCTGTATCTATAAATTCTATAAGTTTAGATTGCATATGTGAGATCATATGGTATTGTCTTTCTCTGTATGGTTTATTCCACTTAGCATAACAGCCTCCAGGTCGGTCCACATTGCTGCAAATGGCAGAATTTTCTTCTTTTTATGACTGAATAATATTCCATTCTATTTCTATAGGTGATAGATGGATAGATAAATAGATTCCAGTTCCAGTATATACATATATCATATTTTCTCTATCCATTCATCTATTGATGGATAGTTGGACAGTTTCCATATGTTAGTTACTATAAACAATAGTGCTAAAAGTTGATTTCTAGTAAGGTGAGCCCATTTTTATTCTATAGCTTCTCCAACTACTCAACACCTTAGAAAGTAGGCATCCCCATTTTGGTAAAGAATGTTAGATATTTTTGACATTGGAAAATAGCATCTCAGAGACCTAACTTGAATTCATTATAACTTTGAATATTGAGTTAACATAGCCAATGGTCAAAAACGTATATTATTTGTACTTTCAGTCGTTTCAAACGAATAAGACTTAAAATGTCCATTATAATATCACTTTATTATAAGACAGAGGACTGCATTTAAGATGTTTTTAAATTGTTATAAAATGATATCATTGACAACATATACTATAACAACATAATTGCCCATAATTAATTTAAATTATTTAGCACTTACTATTATTCTAAATGTTGTTATATATTTTACTCATTCTTTCTCTCTATACTATTTCTAAAATAAATGCAAAACACAAAGACGACATGTTTCTGGGCAAAGAGCAGCACAGACAATCTGCATACGTGGGTCCTATTTCTAAGTCGCTTGGGTGAATTTAACAAGTTGTTCAACTTTAGACCTCAATGTTTGGCACTAAAATGGTTACATCTATTGGTACAGAGATATTTGGGCTGAAAAATACCTCAATGGATAATCTATATAGTCTTCTTTCCACTTAAGGGGACCTGCAGATATTCAGAATATATTGCAAGTAGTATTTCTTGACTGAAATACTTAATGAAGCTACATTTCCTCATCTTTGGGCTTTAGCTCACTTTTTCTCACGAGCCATAGTTAAACACATTAATGTATCACTTTCACGGAAAGATTGTTGTTCCATTCATAAATAGGTAAAGATTCTCACAGAAAGAAAATACTTTGGTCTGGAACTATGATTGACTTATAAATAAACAGGTAGATAAATAAATAAAATTTCATTATTTTGTTGGAAGTATTTTGCACTCAATCAAGAACTAAAAAAGCTATTCTTCAGTCTGTTCATATGCAAACATTCTAGAAAGAGTGTGAGAGAGTAGCATTTAGTGACATTATTGATTCACTCATTCAGTTAGTCATTCATTTTTCTCCTTTATTCATTTTCCCTTCCCAAGTATATATTGCTGTTCTAGATTTTGTCCTTAAGTTGCTCAAAGTCTAGTGAAGATTAGAAAAAAATGGGGTAGGGCGATGGGAAGGAAGAAAAGCCCAAACTTGTAAATAAACAAACAATAAGCCTTGAGGATCAGAGGGTAAAGTGCATCCTGGCTGCTCTGGGAATGTGTAGAGCTGGAAGGGGCGTGCATAGAAGAGAACCAAGGGAGGTGATAATACAGCCAGATTCTGAGGAATTACCAGAATAAGCCCAGTTCTAGGAAGTTTCATCACTGAGAATTTACAATCCCAGAGATATTTGATTAGATAGCAAGTAAGATATTTGCATTCTAAGTGCGCGAGTGCATTCTAAGTTTTTATTTCTTCTCATTGAGACTGCAGTCCATCTAACTTGCCTCATTAATCTTTTTCCCTCCCAGCTTTGACCTTTGCACTAAAAGAAAAACATATAATTCATTTTACCCTTCTGTCTCCTTCTTCCTTCTTTACTCTCTGCCCCTTGGTTGACTTTGCTTGCAAATATGATTTGCTGTGGATTTCAAAGACTTATGGTTTGGATAATTAAAAGAATTAAGAAAAGTGAGGAAACAGTAATTCTGAAAATTCTGAAAGCCTCTTACTTTGAAAGTCTATCTAGAATTGTGGAAATGAGGTCAGGTTACCAAAAAGATTGATTTAAGTATTGAGTCTTTTTGATGGGCCCCTGAGGTCAATTCAGCATCTAATTAAGCTTAAACATAGCATGACCACTGAAGAAAACTATAAAACTCTTCATAGTATGAAATAAATACTTACAGATCTTTCAAGGGTTATGAATCATTGATGATAATAGATGAGATAATTGACATTTATCTTAGCCTTCTGAATAGATAGTAAATAAATAGAAAAAATAAAAGGAGTGGGAAAAAAACCTTAATCTTAAATTAGATCTCCTCTCAATGCATGATTTTGTTAAGCTATTTACACTTCCAGGGACCATTTTTTTCCATCCGAAAAACCAGGGTGTTGGAATAGTTGATTTCAAAGGTCTCTCCTACACTCCAAAATTCTATGATCATGCTTCTGTGCCTCTGTTTTCATTAGGTCCCAAACATCAAGTATTCCATCATAATCAAGGTATAAGGATAAATAGAACAGTGATATGATCTTGAATCAATCTTATTTCCTTTCTTTAGTTGACTGTTCCATGGAAAATCATTTCTACTTCATAAATTGGAGATGAAGAGGAAAAAACACTTATATTACCTTTATCATTTTTAATCAAAAGAATGTATGAAATATGCATTTGGCTACTATTCCATGCTTTCCATCAAAGTGAATATGCAAATATATAACACATGGAAATATTAGGGAAGCTTTTTATCAGGATGCAAAGAAACCTTTCCAGTAGAAACATTTTGGCCTGAAGGAGGTTCTTTGATCTAAAAAGTTGAAGCTTTTGGTGTTTTAAAACCCTTATAGTAGTGTTGTGTAGCCAATTTATACTAGATAATCCATTGCTCAAAACTTTTCTAAAATCATAAAAAAACTTTGATAATTAATTACCAATGAGATATATGATTGGAATGACCCAATAAAGTAACTATGGCTTCTACTTCAGTGTCCTCTACACAAGACCTCTGGCAAAACTGAAAACTATATAATCCAAGTGACAACAATGACTAAGCAGTTAGTCCATAAACAGCACCTAGCTGGGTAAATGGAAAATTCTTTGCCCTTATCTGGAGGTTCTTACTTGTTCCCAGAAGCTCAAGTGAAATGATTTCTTTCCCTCACTTCCTACCTTAAATTCATTTAATAGTCCGGTTGGGTTTATGTCAAAATGTACTCTGAATCCACCCACTTACTTACAGCTTTTGTGTTTTTCATTGATCATATATTAAAAAAACACCATCCACTACTCAGAATAGCACCTTATTACTCTTTATTGATACATTTTTGATAGGATACTTATTTGTATCTTACTTAGTTATTTAGTATTTTTTTGCCTGTCCACTAGAATCTCAGCTCCACAAAATGGGTGATGTTGTCCCTATTGTTCACTGCTATAACTCCATATCCAAAGAAAGTGCCTGGTACTCAGTAGGCGTTCAATAAATACTAGTTGCATAAATGATAGAACCTCAACCCAATTAATCCAAACCCACGTCACTTCCTCACTTGAGTTATTTCAATAGTCTCCTCCTGATCTCTTGCTGCCTGTCATATCCTTTTCTCTACGTTGTTTTTGTTCATGTAACAGTCAGTAATCTTTTAAAAACCTACATGCCTTGTTAAAGCCCCCCAAAAGCTTACCATTGCCCTTAGGACAAATCCAAACTCACCAGAACAGCCTAGAAGACTCTGATAGGAGCTTGTCTCTGTTCTCCATCACCAATGACCTTTAAGCAAGGCAGCCTGGTCCCTAGCTTAGGTTTTTTGTCTTGCTTTATCATGTCAAGAAGCCTTTTATCAGAGATCTTCCTGAAGTTTACTCCATTGTATTCAAGTCAGAGCTGCAGTGTGTTCCCCTTGGAGGCAGGGCCACTTCCTATATTATGCATTTGTATAATTTGTATGCTTACACATAGACCCCCCATTCTGATTCCCCTACCCTAAGACAGCAGGCCCTGGCCTGGAGCTGCGACTGCCCAGGAAAGAGCTGTCTCTTAATTTTGCACTAAGTAGGTTTTCCTGGCCAAACCTTGCTGTGATGGTCCACATGCGCTCAAAAAGCATGAATTTTTCTAATCTGCACAAAGCTCCATAGGTTAGCGAAATCCAGTTTCACGGTAGCCCTGCTCTTCCTTTTCTGTCCACTTTAGCATGATCTCTTTCCCCAAGGCATTGTCTGATTCACCACTCTGTTTTGATATCCCTACATTCCTGAGATCGGGAATTATCTGCCTTGCTTGTGTTTTGCCTGTCTCCCTCCATCTCTGCCATACTATGCTCCTTAACAGCAGGGTCTATGTCTTTTCACTGTGCTCCCCCAGTGATTTCATTTGTGCTATGATGCCCCTGAATACTCACAAAAACCCAGCTGGAACAGAGATGATTGTTCTCTAAGTCCTTGAAACAACTGAGACCTAAGTTAAGTGATAATTGCCTGTTTCCTGAGTACCCCCTCCACAAGACCAAATACAAGGGAGGCAAAGTAGCTCTGCAGAATTTAGCAGTTCATGAGTGGCAGGTATAAAGATACCTATATTGGAGTAAACACCTCCTTGATCCACCCACCTCATACGAACTCCTGAACTTTTTCAGGTGGTTCTTTACTGCTGAGGGCCTCATTTCATGGGCAAATTCACAAACCTGGGATTATTATACAAAAGGTCTAAAATTTTTGTTTTAACAGATGGGGTGGGGAAAGGGAGGAATGGTTGACACCCCAATCCTTCAGATCCCCCTCCCAAAACTACATGGCAAGGGAAAGACACTCAGTAAGGAGACTCGAAGATCAAAATGTCCCTATTTTAATAAAGGGCATTAGCACAATCACATGTCTCAGACTAAGATATAAAACCATATTTAATTTTACTATTTGTTCAATTCCAAACTTTAAAAATGGTATTCCACATGTTATAAAAATACTCAGTCTAAGAACATTGTGCAATGCATATAACTAATATTATTGCTTTAGCAAATTTAACCATCATTTTCCTACTAAATTCAGATCTCCCCACTTCCTTGTTAGTCATAGAGTCACAACTGATTTTTATGAAACTGCAAGAATGAATAAGAATCTGTAATTATGTTATACAGTGTATTTTTTAAAAATGTAAGTGAATTTTAACTCCATGGCCACTTATTAAAATGACACCTTCTCTATCCCAGAATCTGTCACCATTCATTGTTGGCAATACAGAGGCCTTTCGAAGAGTTTATGATCTTCTGGATGTACTCAGTATCTCCAGGAGAATGTAATAGTGGCCTTAAGAATTAAATATCTATCAGGCATTAGAGGAAAACATCTCCTCAACATTTGTTTCAAGATTTAGGGGATAGGCTTTAGCTGTATAGAAATGTTGTGGGGAATATCCTTTGATAAAGAAGCCAGTTGAATTAAATTTTAGTACAGTGCGTTGTTTTTTAACCTCATGTTATCTGAATTCAGCTCCTAGCCTCCTGCTTGACTTGAGATTCTGAGTAATTCCACTCATCATTTCTAGCAGTGTGAAGTAAACATTGGTAACTTAGATCATTAGAAGGAATGCACACTGCCTACTATCCCCAGTGGAATTTGACTAAACCAAAATAATCAAATTTACTTGTGTGAGAAAAAACTCAGAACAACAAAATATTGGCAGCTTACAAATATGCCATTCAGGTACTATGGAAATAACCCAGCCCAAATCACTCAAGAAACAAAAATAAAGCCAATTCACTATGTTCGAATGTCAGAGGGATTTTCAGGTAATAGTTTGTAAAATGAAGGGCACCTTTAGAGTTCTAACATAAATTTCAGCAATCTAAATTGTTCCTTCAGAGAGTAACAGTCCTCAGGAATTCTGAAGGAATATATTCCTAATAAAATTATAAGCTTCTTTCCTATAAATGAGTTCTTTTTCTGTCATGTTTAACTTTATCTGTTGTTATGTCTTTGTTTATGTACTGCAAAGTCTGTTTCAAGTCCTCTTGTGTAATTAGATGGGATATAAATTATAAATTCATTATTGAAAAAAATTAGTGTTTTGAGTATTTACTATGCGTTAGAAGCTGCATCACTTAATCCCTATAACAGCACTAAAAACTCTCCTCATTTTATAAAGGCCCTAAACTGAGGCTTGGATACTTTAGGAGATTTTCAAGTTTATCCAGACTGTAAGTGATAAAGCTGAAACTCTCACATACACAAACTCTCACCATTTGACTTTAAACATAGTCTATATACTAAACAGCACTCTTTATTATAAGATTCTATTATTAGTATAACATTATATTAGCATCATTTATCATATATTATTCATACATAAAATGGTCTCTGATTTCAACAATATTCTCTGACATTATTTGAACATAAAAGAAGATTTTTCAGTCGTGTGTCATGCTCAAGGATGACGTATCTGATTCGTTATGGTGCTCCCTACCACAATAGACATTTGGTCTGAACTGATAATTGCCTTGCCAAGGTGACAGAGTTGTCACTATGGAGGCAAAAAGACTTCTGGCTTTTTCTTTCTCTTTCTTTGATCCTGCTTCCCGGCTGTGTCCATTGCCTCACAATGATACAATCAGCCATCACAGGGAGCATACTATAGTTGATTACGGTATAGACAATTTCTGTTATGGACTAAATATTATACTTTCTGCTGCAGAAGGCATAAGTTTGTTTGTTTTAGGAGTCTTCCATACTTTGGCATCCATGCCTTGTTTTCACTAGATTCTCTCTGTGTGGAATCCCTTCCTTTCCTCATTTCATCACCAGCAAACCCAGGTCAAGTCTTTACATACAGGTTACAGTTGATTTTCTCCAGGGGTCTTTCTGCAACATCCCCTCTGTATGTATTATTTCCCATCACCACACTGTAGTATTGCGACCTATTATCATGATCTAAGTCTATTTTAGTCAGTGTATTAGAAACCTCTTGAAGGCAGAGCTGGAGTTTAATGTTTTTGGTATTGGCACATAAGAAGGGCTCACTAAAATGTTTTTAAAATAAAATAATGACTTTATGGTTCCTCCAGGAAAATCTAAAAATATATTAGAGTATAAATTATGAATAATTCCCCTGGAAAGAATTTTGTTTTGAAATAAATTTCTAAAAAGCTTATCAAAACTATAAAGGATTGTGATTTTCCACATCACTGTTCATGAAAGTATATGACAGGGTAAAGCTATCTAGATTGAACAGGAACCATTCTATGAAGATATTTTTGAAAGCCTCAGTATTTGGAATAATTGATTTATATTCATGGTCACTTGTATTTTAAGCTTTAGTCATTTAGTTAACTCCTTTCTAAATCTAGATGATGCCTAAATTTAAAAGCTACGATATATCAACCCACCGTAGAAATAGTTTTTCAAGAACAGCTCTCAAGCAAGACTTGGGAATGGATATTTACAAGTATATATCCCTTTGACTTACACAGAAGGTGGAGACTCAGTGTGGAAGCTTCATGCATCTGTCCCACCTGCAGTCACGGACCCCCTTGTCATAGATGACCCTTTTCTGGCTGAAAACAGCTTTAAGCACCTCAAATCCGGAGCCTCCATGGAAATTCAGCTCTACTTCTTAGTTGCTGAATGGCCTGAAAACCTGTTCACTTTAGTTTTCAAACAGTAAAGTGAAAATACACCTACATCCTAAGGAGCTTGTGAAGATTAAATAACTTAATATATCAAAACTGATTGGGATTGTTCTAGGCGTAGAGTGAGCAGTGTATAAATGTTAGCTAGGGAAAAATCATGCAAATCAAACTGCTTTTAAGAGTGCCCAGCCTCACCTTTTCTTTGTGCAATGAAAGAGGAACTTGCATGTTGCAATCTGTTTCTATCCCATCTTTGCTCTCGGGAGGAAAAAAAAATTGACGATAATATGGATTGATACATTTCTAGGGACATGGCCTGCATGTTATGAAACGATGTCCTTTTATGCATACTTGAACATGGTCAGGAATCACCCTAGATAGGTCTAACAACAAGGAAATCCTCTAATGAGTGGAGACTAACCTCTGTGTGGCGTGAAGGCTCAGGCTGCTTCCCTTCTCACCAGTACAGAACGTGGCGTGTGTGCCTATCCAAATACTCTGCTTGCTAATCCACAACCCGCCAGAGCAAACTAATTTTGACAAATTCTAAAAAAGGAAAACTTCCAGGAAGCAGGCAGGTCTGCTGACATTTGATAATATCTAGTTGTCAGTGAGATTTCTAGAAGGTGCACATGCCCACGTCAATTCCTGGATTTAAATGAAACACAGGGCAGAAGTTTGTGGAACGAAAATTAATGATAAAACATTTTGCAAGCATTTCATATGGGATCATATGTTAGTTAATGTTTACAGTTCATGGCCTGGATGGTTTTGGTTAATTAAAGAAGTCACTTGGGATAATGAAGCACTCAGAAACGACTGTGGGTTTTTATACAGTTCATAATAAGCCCAGAGACTTGAGGGAGCCTTTCAAGACTCTATAAAACTGAATATATTTTCCCTTTGGTCCATTATTTACTTAACTGCAGGTCATTTATTTTGGCAGGAGAAAATGTACCTGTTCAATATCAAAAGGCCCATGAATTTTAACCTTCTTTTATTGCCCTATTATATCATTTGAAAATTTTTAGTTAAATGAAAAAAATGGTGATTTTTCTCTATATTAGGAGTCCTCTCAGCTTCTGTGATTTTTAGTTTCCATAATATAAAGTGCATATTGAAAATAAATTGCTTTATTTGATTGCATGTAGATTTTCCATTAATGAAGTCCAGTAGATATATTTAACATTGTATATACATCTATGAAAAGTAATATATTCAGAAATGGGTCTGAAGATAACGGAATCTGTGTATGTATCCACTTAAAGATCTCACCTAATAACACTTTTCTTATTGCATAATAATATGAATTTATACTTTGGATTATGAATTATGCATGTTGGAGACAGATCTAGCTATTTTAGTCATGGATATTAAATTTGTTAATACCTTTTTTTTTTTTTTCCCCAATACCTACTTCTACATTGTGTACAAAGGACAAAGCCCAGCCTTACCACCTCTATTACCAACAGAACAAGCTTCCAGACCCACTCCGGCATCACCTCCTCTTGAAGGCAAGTATTTTATTTTTCCTAAGGTCTTCTCTATTGTAGATAAAATAGAATGTAGAGAAATAAAACAAAACAGTAACAGCAGGAACAACAAAATCCATATTTTCTCAAGTAGTTTTAGTATGTCTTAGCTGTAGGTTACTTTTCTTGAAATTACAACTTGTTCCTTTTTGGAAAACCAAAAATTTCCTCTTCAGATTTTATATTGGTAACTATCAGCTTCCAGAAGGATGGCCAGCTTCATACCCTGAAAACCAAAGCAGAAAGTACAGAGACAAATGGATAAGGATATGCCTTGCAATTTTTGAACTTTTACCACAACTTGACCAATTTAGCATCTTAAGACTCTGGTGCTAGTGTTTCTGGGTTTGAATCTGAATTTCATCTCTGATCATTTGAGTAAATTTTTTGAAGTTACTTGAATTCACTCTTCATGAGTTTTATCATGTATAAGATGGGTCAAGATAGTACTCACCTCACAGAGTCAGTGTGAGGATAAAATGGTGTGTGTGTGTGTGTGTGTGTGTGTGTGTGTGTGTGCGTGCGCGTGCGTGTGTGTGTGTGTGTACCAGTTTATAAGTGCTTTATAAAATTAGTAGCTAATACTACTACTCGTAAGTAGTTCTTCAAAATACAATGCTTCAGGACTGGCAAAATTAGAAGAGGGAAATGTCACCATAATTAATTTTGCTAGAAGTTCAAAATCATTTGTCTTTACTTATTCATCCAACTATAATTTATTAAATCCCAACAATGAGATCACATCAGGCATTGCCTAAAGTACTGGGGATTCAAAGTATAATAAAAAATAGTTCCTGTCCTACTAAGACTCAGTTTACAGACATAAAATTAGAAGTAATTAAAGAGGAGCCAGATTACACAAGTAATCAAAGCCCAGTGCACCATTAGTGTTTTTGCAAGAGTACAGATAGAGATCTCCTTCAGACCCTCCTAGCACCCTTTCCACTCACTCCCAGCTCTGTCAAACCTGAAAGGGACACCACCCTGCAAATTCTAACCCCATCTAGCAAACAGCCGTTCTTTGGTCTTCCTCTGAGACTAGAAGTTTCATTTATCAGGAGGCCCAAACAGTCACTGGCAACAGAGAAAGAACTGTCTGAGGGAAGAAAATTCAGGGTCGTAGGATCTGGAGTGAAAGAGAGAAAAAAAACCCAGGTGGCCACACCCTATTGTCCCCACAGACTCCTAGACCCAGGGCAGGGTGTAGCCAGAGGAGTGTAAAGCACACAGCTTGCACAAGGTGCCCTGGTTGCTGGCTTCTAAGAGGTGCACTGATTACACAATGTAATAAGAACCAAAAAATAAGTCCCCAGACCCCATTCCCAAATGAGCACTGTGGAAGCTTAGAGAAAGGAGGGCATAGCTCTTCTTGGAAGAGGTGAAGAGGACTCCAGGAAAAGCTTCTCTGCAGAGGTCACTATGGAGCTAAAGTCTCAAGAATAGGGAAGCATGAGCAAGGAAGGCAAGAATATTACCAATAAACAATTGGCATATGCAAAGGCATGGAGACGGGAAAGAAAGTCATTTGGTCCAGAGGAGCAGAAGTAGCTCAGCAAGGAGAGAAAGAAGAAGTCATGGAGAGGGTCTGGGACAGCTCATAAAAAGGCATGCAAAAGACAGCTTGTGATGTACCTTGTAGCTCAGTCTTGGATTTGTTTGTATCTTAAAGTTCTTATTAGGGAACGTTGAATAGTAAGGTAAGCCTACAATATGCTCAGCCTGCAGATACACTTATCAACATTTTCTATGCTGGTCTATCCAAACTTCCTCTTCTTTCCTTTCTTTCTTCCTTTTTTTTCTCATTGTGTTTGTATTTCTTTTGCAAATCTCTAAAATCACGCTATTTCACCAAGCTAAGGAATTTGTATTTCTTTTAAAACTTTTGAGACATTTACATGGTTCAAAATTTAAAAGTTACAGAAATGATATAGGATAGAAAATCTCTGCCTGGCCCTATGCAACAACTCCCCCAGTTCTCTTTATAGGAAACCGATGTTCTTTCCTCCAGAGAGATTCTGTGCATATACAACCGTAAATATTTCCTCCTCAGCTAAGAGATTTTAATTTTTTCTATAGAAGACAAGGAATTCCCTATGGATGGGATAGACAGGTTCATTTTAAAAAGATCAGTTTGACTGCCAGCCTGCTGGACCAGAGAGGTGACATGAGATTGGCTACAGACACCTGAGAAGAGAAAATAGTCCAACCAAGTTGCAAAGCAGGAGCTAAACTGGTGTAATGGATGGAGAAAGTCTCATCTATCCGCTTTCTTTTCTATATGGAAAAGGAACCAGTCGGTGAAAGTATCTGATTAATTTAGATGCTGAGATACAACAAGTGAGAAGAATGACTCCAGCTTTCTGAATTAGATATCCATGTAGACAGAAACGCCATTCACTGAGACAAGAAACCACTGAAATAAAACGGGCCTGGGGAGGAGAAGCAGGAAGGTGATGGGTTCAGGACAGACTGGGACATGACAGTTTCCCATGAGACATCCGGGTAGAATTACTGAGCAGGCCATTCTAAATTGGCATATGGAACGCAAGAAAATATTATATGGCTGTTATCTGGAATTATATATATATCAGATATAATAATGTATATGTAACCTGTCCTCTCCTCTATAATTTGTGTATCTTCTATCCCCCAAACCTCATTCCCAAATGAATATCCAATAATGAAAAAGAAATGTCTGAGAAGTTAGTCCATTTCATGTATCCTACAAACCTCTCTTACGAAGGGGACTTAGGCATTATTGATCATTTCTTGCTTCTTAGAGAGATGATGGGAACTCTATGTCTTTAAAAACAGTTATAGTAACTTATAGCCCGTGCTCTGCAATCACACACACCTGGATCCCAATTCTGGTTCTGCTGTTTACTTATCTGGATGAACTTAAATGTGATAACTATAGTTTCAGCCTGTTTATTGGTGAAATTCTGACACTCGTATTATCTATCACAGAGAGGTATTGTACAGAGAGAATAAAACTATAATGACTGCAGTTTTTATTATTGTGTTTGATATTGGTGAACTTAGGAAGTTCTCTTTCTATTGCATTTTATTGACTTAACACAACTTTCCACAAACAGTAGTTTGCAGATCACCAGCACCAAAATCAAATATGAAGCTTGTTAAAAATTCGTATTCCCGCCATAGCTTAGATCCAGTGAATCAGATTCTTGGCAATTCAGAGAGGAAGAAAAAATCTCTATTTTTAACAAAGTCCTCAATTAAGTCTTGAACACGTTAAATTCAGAGAACCTTTGGTTTATGTCCATGTATAAAAAAGCCTTACAGATTCAGCCAGTTGTTTTACACCAGACACCTGAACTTGGTAGCCTGTTTCAAATAGTCTTTTCTTGGGGCGCCTGGGTGGCTCAGTGGGTTAAGCCGCTGCCTTCAGCTCAGGTCATGATCCCAGGTCCTGGGTTTGAGCCCCGCATCGGGCTTTCTGCTCAGCAGGGAGCCTGCTTCCTCCTCTCTCTGCCTGCCTCTCTGCCTACTTGTGATTTCTCTCTGTCAAATAAATAAATAAAAATCTTAAAAAAAAAAAAAAAACAACAAATAGTCTTTTCTCCAGTTTATCTAAATTAAATTAAAATAATTAAGTTAAACTCAAATAAATAAGTACTTTAATTTTAATATATGCATAATTTACTTAATAATTAATGATTTAAATATAAATAAATAAAATTTAATCTGAATGCCTTGGTGAGAGATGCATTATCCAGTTGAAGACAGACCCAATGATCCTTTTTGGCTATATATTTATGTTTCACATAACCAGTAGCCAGGGAAGAATTTGGGTAGCTGGGCAGGCGATGTTTTCCTTAGGTCGTGTTCTGACATCAGCATGTTCTATGCACTTTCTGGCCAGATCCTGACCAAGTCATACCTGCAGCTCTGCTCTCTTCAACTCACATTTACTTAGAATACTGTGTTTTCTGTACTTATATGCATTTTACACTTGATATTCAAAACCCTGTAACGTAGACATTATTAACAATGAACAAAAGTAGGCTTGGAGTTTATTCGTGCTAAGTTAGTAAATAGCTGGTCTGAGATTTGAGCCCTGAATTTCTAGTTCTATGCCCAAGGGTCTTTCTAGTATATTACTATGTGGACATCAGCTTTTGCAGCTTTTGAGGATCCTACCTTCATGTCTTCTGAGACATGAATATTTCTAAAAATGCTTTTCTTTAGTATTAGTCACCTGAATGTCCTATAATTGGCTAGATGTCCTTCAGAATGGTTTAAATGCCACTCATGGAGAAATTGTGACTGATGTTTGTCTGGGAGAGAACAATAGTTTTTAAGCCAAGTACCTTAACATTCTAGAAAGTCTTATAAGAGAGCAAGAGAAATGCTAGTGGGAATGAGGGGAAAGGTTACATTATACTTACAGATTATAAGAACCTACTGTATAGTATGTAAAATATTTTTATTTGGTCAGCTACACAAATGTAATGAATTAGTAGTTGCAAATTTTAAATAAAAATCCCATATCCTCGGTAAGTCAGTTCTATATCAGTATCCATCAAAAAAGGAATTCACTTGGTCGCTAGAGATCACAATTTAATGTAAAGTACATGTAAAATCTTGCTCCAAGACTCCAAATCAATAATAGCTCTTGAATATTAAAAGAAGAGTCTAGGGCTAGTCCAAGGTTTGAAATTTTTGCCTCTGCCCCAAACTGCTACAGACACATTTTATTTGGCCCACAGAGATTTTTTATTTATTGACTTCAAGTGTGGTGCTCTTGACTAAGGGGAGCTTCATACTGTCTCCATCAACTTCCAGGCATCTGCTTCACCCATTTACTCACTTGGCTCCAGGAGCAATTTCTGTGTGGGAATTATGTGAAGATAGTTTCCTCTTGATATAACAATTTCTTAAATTCCTGATCAACCCTTAATGTCTTGGTCTGCAAGAGCTGCCAAGACAAAACACCACAGTTTGGATGACTTAAATGACAGGAACTTATTTTCTCACAGTCCAAGGTCAGAGTGCCATGATGGTTGGGTTCTGGAAAGAAACCACTTCCTGACTTACAGATGTCTGCTTCTTACTATGTTCACATGGTGAAGAGGGAGCGCTGGTAGCTCTTCCTCTTAAAATGACACAGTTCTATGAGATCAGGGTTCCACTCTTAACACCTCATTTAAGCTTAATTACTTCCTAAAGGCCAGATCTCCAATACAATCATACATGGGTTAGGGTCTCAACATACGGATTTGGAGGAGACACAATTCAGTCCATAGTACTCGGTAACTTCTAACCCTAGTTATTAGTAAAGCAGCTTAAATGTTTACCTCATACAATCAGAGTTGTCTAAATATCTGAATGCTCAGTGGTTTGCATTTTGCCTATCTATTGTACATGGTTTCACACCAGTGTAAATTCCCAACTTGCATCATCTTTAATAAATGCTTGATATTGATAGGAATCAAATATTTTTTAAAGTCTTAACTGGCCTCAAATATAACTGACTCATCCTGAAAATAATAAAACAAAAGGAGTAATCTTATCACTGGCAACTACTATATGTCATTTACCTAGCTGGTAAGCAGATTATTAAGAAAAAATTTTTAGAATCCAGCTGAGGGAGAGAGAGAGAGAGAGAGAAAGGGAGACAGCAGACTCACCTCACATTTCATTTGGCATTTGGACTGTACAAGCTTATGTTACTGGAGATAATTTGACACAAAACTGACAAGTGACTCTCTCATTGCCCCAGTGTTCACAGGACAAGGGAGAGCCTATAAATAATAGTGTCACCTTAAGTTTCATTGGATTCTAATTCTGTTGTTGTTGCAAGATAGACATAAATCAAACAACTCCAATTCCCCAATTTGTGACAGATTTTGATAGATTATTCAAGTGTTTGACTCCATTTTATCTCCTACTAGAGGTTCATAAAACACCAAGTAGCAAATGTTTTGCCTATCGGTCTGTCACTTGGACAAGGGTGTGTCATTTGTAAAGTGCGACACTTAGGTTTCCACTGTTATATTTAAAGAGTGATTTAATTTGACATTTCACCCTGGAAACCAATACGATGTTTAAGTGGGTAACATAACAATATTGCAAGATTATGAGGCTTTTGCTGGTACCTCCTTTCCATTCCCAGAGGAGTTTCCACACTGTGGACACGCACTGAGCAGCTTCCTGAGGAGGCCACATTATCAGGCAGAGCTGAGCTCATGGGCTTCGTCAGGGCGTGCAGATGTGCTGCCCACGACTTCATTAACATAATTGATTAGGAACTAGGACATATTTAGTATTAATCAAGCTGTTTTTAGTGACGCTGATTATGCACAGTCCTTGATGCACTATTTTAGTCTGGAACTTCCTTAGGACTAAGTTGCAAGAAAATGGCATTACGAGAAAAAGGAACTTACTTGGGGCACTGAAGTGTGCTTTTTGATTTGAGGAATGCAGATATAACAGGTCAAAATGTAGGAGCTTAAACATATTCAGCATTTTGTTTGTTTGTTTGTTTTCAAAAAGTAGAGCTTATGTATAGCCTGGATTATTAAGTGTGTTCACGGGACATTGGAAACAATTTGCAATTTTATCACTAGCTTTTGAAAAACCATGGACCTTGTTATGAGTAAAACTGCTTTCACATCTGTGAGGCCCTTAAAAGCTTATTTGTGTGTTCATAGTACTTAAAACAAAGAAAATGAGTTTCTCACAGCACTCAACTCGTTCTTGGATATGTTGATGTGCTTTATGTTGGACTCTTTGTCTCATGCCTTGAGGTTGTATCTTGTTTTCCTTCAGTTTCACTCCTTCCCCACATCACATGCTTCACACATGATAAGGAAGTTTTGATTGCTTTAGATATTTGGGTATGAAGACTCATTGTGTTTTTCAATCACTTGTTTCCTTTGACTCCTACTGTATTTTTTTAGAATATATTTGGCCATGGAAAATTGGCTACAATTACATTAAACAGATACCTAATAACCACCTTATGTAATCATTTTGGGCATTGTCGATCTGTATTTAATTATGGACATAATTTAAAAGGAACTAACTTAAATGTAATATGAATTCTCACATTCTTTCAAAAAAGTACTACGTTTTGTGACAGAATTCCCATGTCTGTTGGGAACTCCACTGGGGGTGAAAAGCCTTCAAGGTCTGAGAGTCACTACAGCTAACCACTTATTTCAGTAAGGGAGCTGATCTATTGAGTTCTTCCCCTGAATGAAATGGCAACTGTTATATTAACATGACAGGTTATTCTTACTTTTAGCGTGAGAGACACTTTATCATCCAGTGTTTATCAGAACTGTATTTCTCAGGAAAGATTCACCCCTCACTGCTCTCAAACAGAATCCTCAGTGATTAAACAAATCCCCACCCCCATCACCCAAACAGCTGCTTCATAAAATCTTAGTATGAGCACAGTTACCAGATATGATCTCATTATTTTTTAATAATGAGAAAAGATTATTTTTCTTTCCCCCTATTCAACATGGACATCCCCCCAAAATATCATGTTTTTTGTTGTCATTGTTCTCTAGAGAATAAAAGACTTCCACCCACATGGAATTACTGGACATTTAATGTAAAATTGCCACAACTTTTCTATTGTGACAAATATGTGGACAGAAGAAGTTACATGATCTCTTGCTAAGTATATATTTTCTCCTTAAGTCACCTATTTTTTTTTTATCAATTTTATTTACTTATTTGAGAGAGAGAGCAAGCACAAGCAAGGAGAGGGGCTTAGGGAGATGGAAAGGGGGAGAGAATCTCTAGCAGACTCCCCACTGATCATGACCTGAGCCAAAACCAAGAGTCAGACGCTTAACCAACTAAAACACCCAGGCCCTCCTTAAATTACTTTTAATATACCATGATAAGTATACAATTTGTATGAAGATAGCCAAATATAAGGTGAATAAATACCATATACCCTGTCATCTTCTTGAATAAATACAGAACTGGTACTTAGTATGGCAATTGTAAATAATATCATAAATGCCATCTCCCAGAGAGAGACCAAGGACTCATCTTCTAACCTCAGCTTTGACACTAGTCGGTTGTATGATCTATGAGAGATGGGTCTCCATTTCTTCACCTATAAAGTGTGGGACCAGAAATTGAATGGTCTCTTGAGTCCCTTTCTGTTCCCACCTAGAGATTTCAAGCTTATTGTTTTCAGGCTGGTGAGTTGGTAATAAACTGCCTGAAGAGCAAAGGGAAGACTGTATGGCTTAGCATAGTGATTAAATAGCTACCATAGATGATTGTGGTCTGGATAGAGATGTCTACTTGTTGGGGCAACCAGACATGCCCCAATGCAGTGCATACTACTATGAAGCATTATTTATTGATGTACAAAAGTGAGTTGTAAAGGCTGTAAAAGTTAGGAGGAAGATGAGATATGAGTAAAGCAAGGCCATGCAATGAAATCACAAGACTTGCATTGGGTCATAAAGAGTGAGTCGGTAGGATTTGTGTAGAGGAGAAAGGAGCATTATAAGAAACTTATTATAAGATTATTTCTTACCATAGGTTGCATCCAAAGACAATGTTCTACAGGAGCTAGTAATGTTTTATTTACAATTCTATTAAACCAAGAACTTTATCACCTTAGCTCTTCAGTGAGCTTTTGCTTCCTGAGAAGCAAAGAGTATAAAATAATAAAATAGAAATTTGGCCCCAGTTCTTATTCCATTAACTCTATGACACAATAAATTTTATTGAACTTTAGGCCGATATAATATTTTTCTTTGTTTTGTGCTGAAATAAACTTATATCTTTCAACAATTTTTAATGGAATTGACCTTTAGTTATAAATTTTGATAAAGTATATAAACTAAACTACTTTCACTACTTATCTAACTTAGGAAGTTGCTACCACAGCTGAATGAAAAAATGTATATAATGATTTAGCAGATTTTCTTTTTTTATTAAAGATTTTACTTATTTATGTATATGAGAGAGGGGGGGAGCACAAGCAGGGGAGAGGGAAGGAGCAGAAGAAGTGGGAAAAACAGACTCCCCACAGAGCAGGGAGCCTGACCAGCAGTTCTATCACAGGACCCCGAGATCATGACCTAAGCCAAAGACAGGTGCTTAAAAAACTGAGCCACCCAGGCACCCCAACTTAGCACATTTTCTAGCAGAGTTATATACTCAAACATTAGTTGCCCCTTATTATCATTTTTTAATCATGAAGGTTCTATAATATGTATAATAAATCATTAATTTTATGGCAGTTTTAAAATTGGTCTCTACAGAAGATAATAAGGTAATTGCCTTGATGACATTAGTCAATATATGTGAAACTCTACATAATTTCTTAATACAGGCTTCAGGTCATATCCTGAAGAGTTTTGCATACATAGCTAAAGATTTTACGTGCCCTCATGGACTCCATGAGCTTGCTAAAGCAATTGAAGGAAGGAGAAGTATGATCAGATTTGCATTTTAGATTACCATCTCAGCTATAGAAAGAATGGATGGCTGAGAGTTGTGGATTGGGGGTATGGAGATGAGACAATTCAGGAGCCTACTGCTCCTGGGGAAAAATTATCCTCCTTTTCTTTTAAACAATCCCCCTTAACCCACAAAACAACGCCAAGCAGTGAATACAATTTCACATCATTTTAGAATTTAGAAAAGATCAGAAAAATCAAGTAAATTGCTTAAGAGAACACAGCTATAACAGTGATATACAGTTGACATTCAATCAATGCGGAGGTCAGGGGCAGTGCCGGCCCTTCCCCTTGTGGCGGACAATCTGTGTATAACTTGACCCTGTGAAAACTTAACTACCAATAACCTACTGTTCACTAGAAGCCCTATTGATTCATAAACACACCGTTGATAAGGCATATTTTATATGGATTATTTACTGTATTCTTAAACTAGAGAAAAGAAAAATATTATTAAGAAAGTCATGAGAGAAAATATATTTACAGTACTATAGTATATTTATTTTAAAAAAAATCCACGTGTAAATAGACTTATACAGTTCAAACCTGTGTTGTTTAAGGGTCAGCTGTAATTGGAATTGGAGGCCAGGTGTCACATACCCAGGTTTAGTCTGTTTCCATTATCTTAGACTAGCGATTAAGTGTTAGGGCTGAGTGTGATTGCTAAAGTCTTATCTGACCTAAGTAAATGAATGGTGTTAAGAATAAAAACAGGTTTGGGGAGAGATAATGAGCTCAGTTTGGGGCTTGCTGAGTGTATCTGGGTCCCTGGAATATCAAAATCAGTGATTAAGACTATTTAATGAATGTAGTATTTAAAGAGGTTTTTGCAGAATTACCGTGAAGCATCCCAGGGCTAGCAAAAACAGGGAGCTTTATCTGTCCTGGGCCTGAAGAGGTAGGAGATTGGAGCAGTTTACAAAGCCTAAAGCCTAAGACAGAGATGCCCAATGAGAGCTGGGTCCCTCATTATGAGAACACACTATCAAAACTCTGTAAAATCATGTGAGTAATATCCTCAATGAGCCCAGGAGGGAGTAGGAAAATAACTCTTTTTTTTTCCTGCTCTATTGTCTCTTCAGGTTGCTCCCATAAGGCAAAAATAACCCAAATCTAGAGAGCAAGGGGCTTAGTTAACACAGCGTGGAGACTGGATCTGGACTGAAAACGAACACTATGCCACATGTCAGGCAGCAAGCTAGGCTCTGTTCATACAAACGGTCGTTTCCTGTGGACCAATAAATGTAGGAGTCTGGAGTTTACAGATGAGGAGATAGAGACATTGGTGTCATAAACTTAATCCAAGCACAGCATTTCCTGAAGTCTATTATGGGGATCTCTAGTTGCACGATATTCTTGGACCAAAAAAAAAAAAAAAAAAAAAAAAAAAATTTCATGTGTTATATCCCCTTTTCATTGACAATGTATAGTAGTATATCAAGGATCTCATACATGAATCATGGTTATGGAAAATGTTAACATATTTAAACTTCTTATTTTTATATTATTTTAGATTTATAGAACAGTTATAAAGATAATACAGAGATTTTTGTATGCCTTTCAACAAGCTTCTTCTGATGTTCACATTTTCCATAAATGTGGTTCATCTACCAAAACTAACAAATTAACTTTGGTACAACACTGTTTATTCAACTTCCACCTTCCAATGGCTTAAAAAAGATTCTTTAAAAAATGATTACTTACATGTGTGATGGATGAACAAATATTAACATAAATATTCTCGGTTTTTCTCTTCCACCTTAACATCTAAGGAGTATTCTAGGGTTATCTGGTCAGGTCCCAAGTGTTTGTGTTCTGCTCAGAATATGCTGGGAAAGCAGAAAAATTGGAAAGAATCCAAAGAATTAAATATATTCATGATGAAACAGAAAGGGTTTGTCCCCAAAAGAAAAGAAAAGATTTGGACAATAAGAAAAGAGGTCAAGGGGCACGTGGGTGGTTCAGTCAGTTTAGCGGTGCCTTTGGCTCAGGTCATGATCCCAGGGTCCTTAGAAGGAGCCCCACATCCGGTTCCTTACTTGGCAGGGAACCTGCTTCTCCTTCTCTCTCTGCCTACCACTCTGCCTAGTTGTGCTGTCTCTCTATCTCTCTGTCAAATGAATGAATAAAATCTTAAAAAGAAAAGAAAAAAAAAAGAAAGAAAAGAAAGGTCAAGAAAAACAAATAGATGCAGCACGGGCTAGAGGAAGTTTTTAGTGTGCTTTTGGGAGAGAAGTGTTTGGGTGGGCGGAGAGGGAAGAGCTGTCCTGAGGGAGGGTTAGAAAGCTTGAATAAAAGAATGACTCTTTAGACTATCTTGCTTTGGGTCCTACAACATTAGCTATTTGGAAAACTTCAGGAAAGATTTAAACTTATCTTCAAAACTTCCAGACATTTTATTTATTTATTTTTAAAACTTCCTGGAACTTTAGACTCTTGTTTCTTTTAGTTGCAACACTGTGCTAGGGCTGAACATGAAGTAACATAGTTCTATTTGAGTTAATATGTTAGAACCAGTGTAATTCACCTTTAGTATTGTGGAAAAGTAGGTAAGTCTTAATAACTGATTGTCCAATAAACTTTTTAAAAAAGAAATACGTAACTGGGGCGCCTCGGTGACTCAGTAGGGTAAACATCTGTCTTTGGATCAGGTTATGATCACAGAGTTCTATGATCAGGCCCCTCCATCTGGCCTCCCGCCCCTCACCCTCACTCGTAGGGAGTCTGCTTCTCCCTCTGCCCCTCACCCTCACTCATGTTCTCTCTCTCAGATAAATAATAATAATAAATCTTTAAAAGAAAGAAAGATAAAACCAAACAGATAGAAGAGGGTCAAGAAAAAGGGAAGGAAGAATGGAAAGAAATGGGTTTCCCATGGATCATGAACTATAAATACATCTTAGTAGACATCAAATACCTTTCATGAAAAACTTGCATCTCTAAACTTAGAACTTTCCCCCTTGCTATTTGGTTTTGATTTACCATTATTGATTATTAAAAAGACTTTTTCTGAAAACCATTAACTTTTTCCTATTGAGAGAAGTTTTTTCTCTCTGTGCACATCTGACAATATAGCTGGGGGCGAGGGGTGGTCTGTCCAATTTGACCCTCCAAGAATTTATCTGTTCTGGGGATCCAAGGGTAGCACCCATGAAGCAGCACGCAGAAAGGGAGCCATCTGTTGACTAGGATCTGTTATTTGTTGTCTCAGGATTTTCTCATAACTTTTTATTATGGTATCAAAAAAGTTTTTTCCCCCGTATTTTGATCTATAAAGGACCAGAGAGGAAGTTAAGGATGACGTGGGTTGTGAATGTGAATGAAAGTGATCTAATAGTAGTTTTCTTATTATGGGATTCTGATTGGAACCCTCCCACGCCAGCAAATTTTTCTCATAAAGCATTTTATAAAAAAAGAACTGGGTCATTCCAAAGTTCTAATTTGTAAGTACCGGTTTTTCTTTATAAAACATTTATTTGTTATTTCTGTCAGTTTGACCTAAATGTTTCTTCCTAGTATATGAACTTGTTACAATTCCAAAAGATATTTTTCTTCCTCTCTAGAACAAAATGAGTCTTTAAAGCCAGATTGGTTTTAGCTAAATGGAGTAGAGAGTCTTGACAATTGTTCACATAATAAAGGATGAGGGTTGCTCACTTCAATTAGGTGTGGATTTTAAATGGCTTTAATGGGTTGTTTTTTGGGGGAACTTAATGTTTTTAACATTAAAACATAAAAAATTAATTTTTTTTAATATTTATTTGACAGACAGAGATCACAAGTAGGCAGAGAGGCAGGCAGAGAGAGGAAGGGAAGCAGGCTCCCTGCTGAGCAGAGAGCCTGATGTGGGGCTTGATTCCAGGACCCTGGGACCATGACCTGAGCGGAAGGCAGAGGCTTAACCCACTGAGCCACCCGGGCACTCCCCCAAATTTTTGATCTACTAGAATAGACCTTATATGGAAGGAGAAAACAAAAGGTTTTGTTACTCGTTTGGTATAGTTTGTGAGAGATGATGAAATTTATGTAGCCCATGAGTTAAAAAACTTGAATTCATACTACCCAGTGCTCATTATATCACATGCCCTCCTTAATGAATCACAGGCCTGTACCTCTGAAACCAACAATACCCTATATGTTAACTAATTGAATTTAAATTTTTAAAAGTTCAAAAAATTTATATTACTTATTAAGAGAATGCAATCTGGAAATTTGGGTGTGATTCCAATTATATGGCATTCTGGAAAAGGCAAACTATGGAGATAGTAAAAAGGATTAATGTTTGCCAGAGTAAAGAAATTCCTCATTTTGGTTACAGTTTGCATTTCCCTAATGACTAATAATGTTGAGTATCTTTTTCATGTTAATTAGACATTTGTGTATCATCTTTAATGATTTATTCTACTCTTTTGTTTTAATTGAGCTGCTGTATTTTATTATTGTGTTTTAAGCTGTCTTATATATTCTGGATAAAAATTCTTTCTAAGACATGTGATTTTTAAATAAAAGAATAAAAGTAAAATAAACCTGAATTCAACATATTAAAACAATGAGAACTTTAAAGTTGTACTCTCTGAAAGGATGCTTGTTTCCTTTTTAAAGATGTCCATTAGACATATTTTTTTAATTGAAAGGTTTTGATTAAAAGTCAGGCTTGTGTATGTGCCCAATATATCTAACTTCTAGTAATTTCCAAGTCAGAATACTTTTGCAAATAACTATTAAGTCTTTAATTTATGCAGTAAATCAAGCCCTAACTTCTCTAAAAAAAATGGCAATATCTTTGAAATGGCACTATAAAGTGATGTATATTTCAATTTTGAATGATAACTAGCTTTTTCTCTAAATTCAATTATGTGATGTTTCTAGGCATTCTTGACATTCCAGATGTAGTGGAGTACTTTTACAATCCATTTATAAATACAGATAAATGTAAGAAAAAAAAATTAAGCTGAAGATATGAAAAAAATAATCTTTTAGAAATAATACAATATTGAAAATGAAAGGTATTAGAAAAGAACCTTTATGTTTTTCTTACCTTTATAGAAAAACACACTGGAAATGTTTACAATAAAGGATCTTGAGGAAACAATGATACTACATAAAAATAAACTTTAAAAGTATTAAAAGAGTTCTTCCAAAGGCTCCAAATTCAGCAGCACCAAAAAAAAAAAAAAAAACCCAAAACCAAAAACAAACAAAAAAACAACCAATAAAACAAAAGCAAAATTCCACAAGGGAAACAACAAAAATTGCAATTACAGTCTATGAAGCTACCCAGAGATAAGTGTGTGGAGATGGAGAGTTTCTCACTTAGTGCATAGTCAACAGATTTTGAGCACTTGCTTTCTGAAATGTAAAAGCATGGAGGGGAAAAATAAAAACCAGAGTCCTTCTGTCTCATCTCTCTCTCTCTCACACACATACTCTGAGGCTGCCTTTGCTCTTTCACTTCTAGATAGAAAAGTGAAAAAAAATAAATAGGTGTGACAACCTTCATCGATATAAATGTAACCCATTCAAAAGTAACACACTTATCTAAAACGTTTTTATCATTTTTGAAAGGTTTGAGGGCAGTCTACCTTATCCGTTTTAAATATCAAGTTTAGTTAATGTAAGATACTTTTTTGCAATTTGAAATGTATCAAAGAATGTATCTCTTTGCATTCTCTTTTGCCTACAAAATTCAAAAACAGAGAAGAATTGTGGTTATGTCTGAGCACTTGGGCTGTGAGGGGGCTGAAAGCTGTTGGAAAGCATGCGGTAGAAGCAGGAACTTCTGTCCTGCCAGGGGTCGGTTCACTTGCAAGTGTCTGATAGAGTACATCTACCTCAAGCTTCACTTTTCACTTGCAGCAGGGAGAACAGGGTGTGCGGTTATGCTTAGTTTGGAACACTTGTGTCACTTCTGGGACTTGGGAAGTTGGGCAAGTGGCTCTTTGCTGAGTGATTTTTCTCACTGGTTACGGGATGTATAGACTTTTCACCTGAGGACCAAGTCAATGCTGATGTCCGTGAGGCCATGTGCTTGTATCTGTTACTGTAATTTCTTCTCACCTTGAAATAAGTAACATTTCAACCAAATTTAAGTACTTTTTTTTTTTTTTGGCCTGACTCTGACCACATAAAGTAATTTTTGAGATTCCTTCTCTATGATCCTTTTGAGGCTTCATGAATTGGCTTAGGGTGTCTTGAAAGAGTTCTGATTTACAGTGATTAGATGTGGAGTCCTCTGGGACATTTCAGTCGTTAGTGTAAAGATATCACAAAGAGTTCTCAGCCAGTGTCTGTAGGACCCCTGCAGTCTCTGCCCCTGGGGTCTTCAGCGGGCTTTGGTAGTGACACCTACCACTCTCCGTCAAAGCCAGACCATTTCAGACTCCGTCTGTGCTTACTTCCTCCAGAAGTAGATTTATACTTTCACTTGGCCTTGGTTTGGGGCCTCTGTGATGGTTCCCTTAGATTTTACCTTTAATATCCTTCAAAGTCCTTATTGTAACTGTAAACTTTCCTGCTTCTTATTCCCATACTTAGCGTTCCTGGAAGGAATTTTTCAAAACCGTAGACCCTGGCCAGGGGTTTGACATGAGGGAGGACAAATGTCTGTTGATTGAGCAAACAGTGATTTTAAGAGTCTCCGGGTAGTCAGCGAAAGGTGCTATTGAATTGCTGGTTGTGAATCATTTGTTTTAATAGTTGATAATGAGAAGAGCTGGCCTCCAAGAATAATTCAGCTATCACTAAAGGAAAAGCCAAGGCAAAGATAATGGATTCAGCTTCCGACAGGCCAGTTTAGTTATGCCAGATAATTCAAGTGAAGTCCTTAATTTAAGAGCTTTGCTGCCATAGCAACCTAATTACAATGTAAAGTGAGGTAGTCCTAGCACCATTCTATAACGTTACATTCCTTCAAGGGTCCCAAATAAAATTCAGAGGAAGAAAACAAAGAAAAAAGAACAAGAATATTTGTATTGAATTCTTTTACTTTCTTAATTTTCTTCCTTACAACATGATCATAAAGTCCAGTGGGGCACTTAACACCACCCAGCAGCCCCCAAATTTCCTCTTGAAACAGAGCTCAGGATCATATGATTTCTCTGCTTGGAATCTCTCAGTGGTCTCTTATCTTAAAGTAAAATGGGACCATCTTTACCATGAGCAACAGAGTCCATGATCAAGGTCTTGGCAGATAGCTTTCCTCTGCTGCAAAAATCTTCTCGATAGCCAAAACTCTCCCAATTTTTTATGACTCTCTTCAAATCTTACCCATTTGGAAAGATTTACCCTTCTTCCTTAAAAAAACAAAACAAACAGAACAAAAAACAATGCTGCCTTCCACCGTTTCATTCTCCAATCTTCAAAGACGCACTATTTTTTCTTGACCCTTATCCCCACCTGACACCATGTACACATACTCTATATATGTAATATACACATATCATATATATGTGTATATATAGATACATAACATACACATGTATTTAAAGCCTTAAAAATGGACTTTTCTCTGGATTTAACATTTTTTAAGCCATAACAAAGCCAGAGAACTTACAGTAGCTATTTACAAAGTGAAAGCTTTCTGAGTTACCTGCTCCCAGCAAAATTGAGAAGTAAATGCAAGAAGAAGCATGCTTCATTTAGAGAATGAAGGAATAAATGGGTGGAGAGAGGTCTGAACACTCTACTCATTCCCCTGCCTTTTATGGTTGAAGACGGAAGAGGGACTCATCGCTGCACAAGGCAGCAGCTACTAATTACAGCGAAGCTGAGACCAGAATCCACGTCTTCATTCCATCCCAGCACCCCTTCATAATATTTTAAATCCTACTGATTTCTTTTTTTCCTGAAGTTTCTCAACATAAAATATTCATTTTATTTTATTTATATTCATGAATTCTCATTCATAAAGTATTCTGTGCCTTCGTACAGAAAAAAAAAAAAGGAATATTAGTGTGCATTTACTCAAATAGATCAATAAATGTCCTATCTAGAGAAATTACCGAAGATTATATGTGGTCAAAGTTTTATTGTTTCTAAAGTATCATAACAGCTACTCGCTGCCGACTTTATTTTATGAACATCCCCTCTGATCTAGGCACTTCAGGTCAGTGTCTCCATTCCTCACAACAAGCCAGCAAAGTAGTTTTTATTGGTCTCGTTTTTCAAATGAGGACAACAAAATTCAGTGTGTCATAGTGCATAGCTCAATTTTCTGCGACCAGAAAGGGTCAGAGACAGAATTTATACCAAGGTCACTCCCGCTAGCACCCGTGCTTTCTCTCTTGCCTCATGCCTCTGTAAGATAACAGTGGAGAACTGTAATAATCACTGGTGTCATTGAACTTATCTGCTTGTGTGAAGTTTCCCATGATCACGGTATGAGCAGGGTTCCAAGCCAGCCTCTGCCACTCTAAAGAAATAAGGTGACAGTGACAAGATGTGTTGGAGGGCATTGTTTTAGAAGAAACACACCTTTATTTACTTGACTGGAACCAAGAATACATCAATCCTGGCCAGAGAGGTCTAGAAGAGGAGCCCCCATCTGACATGTTAAATTTGGATAATCTCTACAGTAGAAAGGAAAAGAGGGGACGAACAAAACATAAGATGAAAAATTAAACATTTGCATTTGTTTTCCTGTTTTCCTGGGAACAGGCATCTAAGAAAGCTTCGTAGTTCTAATTGACTATTGTTCATTTTCTGGCTTTGAGAAGGCATAAAAACATTTTAAAGCAAGAGAAAAGCCCATTGTCAGGGTTTAGAAAGCAAAAAGTAAGTCATTTAATTTTTCTTTCATCTGATGTTAATTTATGCAGAAGCTAATAACATATTTGTGGCTCAGAGCTGCTCATTGTGGAAAGGATTTCTCTCTCAACCAGCCTTCCCTGTGATCTCTGCCAGACAGAGCCATCATTTCAGGGCGTATGACACTTTAGCCAGAGAAAGACAGTACACTGATAAGTTCACAGGCTACAGACACATTTAATTGCTACTCCTGTGAAAGCCGATGGTATTAAATGTTCTAACTCTTCTCTAGCTGCCACAGTCAAAACAGAAAACAATTTGGAGGAGAGGGTGAGGAGGAAATTAAATATTTGGGTGCATAGCAGGTGGAAAGGGAAGAGTATTGTTGACTGTTGAGGAAGGAGAATTTTCATAAAAGAAACGTGGGTTACTTTTATTTCTAAGCAGGATATAATTAAATTGTTGTGTCTTTTATAATTCCACTAATTCTGCTGCTGCCAAGTCACCTATAGAATAGAGACAATAGTGCTTGAAGAAATGCAGAATCTTCAGAAGTTGATGTTTTAAATGAATTCACCATGAATAAAGTAAGCCCCATAATGACAGCTTAAAGGTCTAATTCATAAAAATGTTATTAAAGTACATTATTTATACCTGCTTTTTGTGGACTTCTGCTTTTATTCATGACTCTCTCGGTGGATGGCCATCATCACAGGCAGAGTGAAAATGGAAGCTTTAATTCAATCTGAACTAAAGCAAGAATACCTGTATCACCACAATAAAATTCCAGTTATATTAATTTAAAGAGTGGGATTCATTGCACAAGAGTATCCTCTTTAAAAAAAATGAAAAGAACGTCTTTCATCCTATGACCTCAAATATCGACTTTCATTCTGAAGTTCAGTGTAAGATTAACTAATTGGCATGAACTTTTAAATGAAATATTTATTCCTCTACATTAGGAACTGAAACTTGGATCCTGAGCTGTGATCTTATTGTGACTCCAGCATTGATGTCTGATGTGGGCTAAGAAATATTTACAAGCAATCTGTGTTTTAATTAACCCATTTTCTGACTCAAACATTTAGCAAATGCCAACTCACTTGTCTGGCATATGCATTTTTTTAGATAAGATGGAAAATACCCTGCTATGTAAAATTTCTCCCAGACAAGCTGAAAGTAATGATACTTAAATCAAAAGTATCTTTATTCAGAATTTGAAACGCGATTTACATATTTAATATGCATAAACCTTTAGGAAAAGGCAAGTGGAATTCAACTGATTTATTTGGAACTCTGGAACTATCAAAATTGGACTTCTTGGCTTTCTCCTTCTGACTGGATGAGCTGTGATGGTACACCACAGACACATTTAGACAGAGTGTGAATCTATTTCTTCCTACGACATGAGCTTATCTCTAGAAGTCATGAGAAGGGGTTCTTTATAAATTATACTTCTAACACTGAAAGTGTTGTCTTTGATCTTGTAGGTAAAAAAATCTCTACACCTAAGGGAATGAATTAATTCCTATATTTAATAAGATGCAATCATTAGTAGACAACTTCAGCGTTCACACTAGAACTAGACATTGAATTTCTTCAGCATAGAAACAATCTCATAATAGTTCTGGGTATTGAAAATTTTTGAAAGCTTGGCATCTATACTTGTGATGAGAGACAAGTGACAAAGAGAAAGATATTTCAAATATAAGGTAAATAGCACTACTAACTGAGGATAAAAATGAGTTGGTTTCCATCATTAACCCTACTCAAACCTAAAAACACTGAATATTCCATTTCGAGAACTCTGTACTCCTGCAGTTCTCTGTTTTTTGAAACGAGTACACTTACCGGAACCATGTCCAGGGATATCCAGTTTTTACCTGGCTACAGTGAGGCATTTGAGGTTCCCTCTGCTGTCAGACCAAGACTTTGTCAGATTTCTGAAAAAGAAATCTTCCATGGAGAAGTCTAGAGGCACCACATGCCGATCTCTGTGGCACCCAGAATTTCCGCAACCTCTGGATGCAAAAACCTGAGCGCCCTCGTTGATACAACCACTCAGGAAGGGCAGTGAAAGTCATGTCCCCAGCATACTGCCAGACAGATGTCACCAGGCTCCAAATGCCTGCTGACAAGAAGCAGATTTGAAAAACAGCTAAATCAAAATAGATATCATTTATGGCCTAGTGTATTATTTCTACTGACATTGAACATGCGAAAAGAAAACAACAAGAAAATTCTTTTAGCTTACCTGCAGTATCTTTCCTCAGAAATGAGGTTTTGATGTCATATGTTACTATCTATTTCTTTAGGCACCAGTCAGTTGCTTGGTTCGGAAAGCTCAAACTATCTTGTTCATTATTTATAAACAATATTAGCAACCTACAATTTTATGCATTTACTGTGAGCCAGGCACTGTGTAGAGTGCTTGGTAAACATTAGCTCACTTTGAGGGAAGTACTATTATTTTACAAAGGAGGAAAATAAGGTTTAGTGAGATTAAATCACTTGCTCAAAGTCACAAAACTATCTGGAGTCAGAACTCACTTAACGGTAAGGTTTCATTCAAATCTTGTTTTTTCTGTACTAAATTCTCTTCTCTAGAGAAAGAAGAGGAAAAGAAGAAAGCTGAGAAGAAAGTGACTTCTGAAACAAAAAAGAAAGGTAAGTAATTTAAAAACTAATACGGAAGTCAATTAGTATCCCTTTACAATGCCACTGGCAAAGCTCTTGTTTTCTAGGAGAGAATGAATAATAATTAATAATTTTATTGTTACTGTCATTAACAAGCATTCTTGAGATTTATAAAAATTCCACATAAAGTTGAAATTGATAAATATTTAAAAAGAAAAGTCACGCCTTAACATTTTTTACAAATTTTTACTGATGGAATTTTTTCTTCCTTGGGAGTGGTTCTCAGTCTAATTGAGGACTTCATTTGACTGCAAATACAAATACCAGCGTTCCTATTCATTCAGTTAAATAAAAAGTGTCTCTCAAAAGGATAACTACTGAATGTATAGGGGAAAACACTAGCTGATTGGTTTGCTGTATCTTGTCACTCGTTTAGACGGTTGTTTTCAGATGGTATTTCTGAAATCCCACGTGATCTCCAGAGATTTCTGAGCTTCTGACATGCTTCCGGTGGCCTGATAAGCCCAGAGAACTTTCTATATATTCTTTTTAATGCCTTTCAGAAAAACTATTGAATTAGACCATAATTAATAATGGCATTTAAAGTTACCATTGTCGGGATGCCTGAGTGGCTCAGTGGGTTAAGCTGCTGCCTTCGGCTCAGGTCATGATCCTATGTCCTGGGATGGAGTCCTGCATCGGGCTCCTTGCTTGAGAGGGAGCCTGCTTCTCTCTCTGCCTCTGCTTGCCACTCTGCCTGCTTGTGCACGCGTGCTCTCTCTGTCTGATAAATAAATAAATAAATAAAATCTTTAAAGTTTCCATTGTCATGAGAAATTATATTTTGAGCTTAGCAAAAATCCTCTCCTTTCCTGAAGAGAAAACACACCAGAGCCACTATTCGGTCATGAAGATGTTAGTTTACTCATGTTTGGCAAGACTACAGCACTGATTTCCGATTACTCTGTAGAGGATGTGTTGGATGCCATGATGGCAGTCATGTGTGCCCTGACATATATGAGAATTAACCAGGTAGATGCCTATAATTTTCTCATTTTATTACCAGAAAAAGAAGATGTCAAAAAGAAAATGGATAAGGACACTGCCGTGGATGTGAAAAAAAAAGGTATTGTACTTTGTTTCCTTAGGTTATGCTCATGATGCTTGTTCATGAGAGGATCTGGGGGCAAGGTAAACAAACTGGATATAGGTACTTAAATCTCTCTATGTGCAGGCCATCAAAGCAAACATTGCACTAGACAAAATTAAGCATGCAAGGAAGACTTTATTCAAGGCTGTTGTAATAGAGGAGGGAGGTCACAACTCATTCTGAACTCAATTTCACTGAAATAAAAAGCAGGAGGGTTTTTAAGAGCTGCAAAGGGGTGGAGAGTTGTAAGCCCTCTGTGTGTGCTAATTGGCTTACTCAAAGAAAAGTAAACTTTTTTCTTAGTGACTTAATGACAGGAGTGTGGTTTTACAACTTGGAGCAAGACACCCCAAAGGAGTGAGATTCTTACTATTCCAAAGAAACTAGGCGTTTGGGGTACTATTGTTCTCGATGATGACTACATTTCAAAGGGATGGCTCCCTTATCCCTGAAAAGGGTATTCTCAGGTTTAGAAAACCGGAAAGAGTCTTTTAGAAAGACATATCTCAAAGGAGCAGAGAAAGAATTTACAATTACAAGTCTTCTGAAGTAAATGCTCTAAGAAAAGGGAGGGCAGGAGCCTAAGGTGAGACAGAAGTCTGTCTAAAGCTTAGTGAAGCTGAAGAGAACTTTAAGGCCATCCTGGTGAAGACAAAATGAAATTGAGAAGAGCTACAGAGCATAATAACACCATTTTGCAAAGCTAAGAAGCTCAGAGAGAACAATGCAGCCCATTAAGAAATAGTATTGTTCAACAGCTTAGATTTTTGCTTTATATTTAGTTGTGCTTTAATTCTTGTTCAAACATGAATACCGGCTTCTATTCAGGTTAAGCTTAAGTCTAGGTGAAAAAGATAGTTGTCTTGTATCATGAGATATTATGGTTTGGTGTTAAGTGTTCTCATCCCAAATATTTCCTCCACTGGTGTCAGTGATGCTTGAAATTCCACCATTAGAGATATTCCATTCCTTTGAGTTATGAAGGAATTGTCCTCTATTAAAATGCAAATCTCCGAGGGCCTGTGTGTACAGGGTAGCAAACTAATTCTTCTCAGTTATTAACACTTAAAGTGAAAGAGGTTTCCAGATCTTCTCTGTGTAATAATATGCTGGAAACAATGCCCTAGAAAATGAGGCAGTAGGTCACTTCAGTGAAGGAGATGTTGAAGAGAGAACTTCAAAGTAAGCCATTGTGTGCAGAGAGAAAGATTGGATGGCATCAGCAAAAAGCTTTTTTTCTTAGGAAGTATAAAACCTCTGTCGGGGGGGAAAACGTAATGGTGAAGGATCCTGGAAAGGGAGACCGACCACAGGATGCCAAACTAGATAGCAAAAAGTAGCAAATAGGAATTGCAGGAAATCCTCAACATCACGCTGTAAGCAGGGTAAAAAAAGTTTTAAATATTAAGAGTTGCATGATGGTATATGATTCATGAAATGCTCAGAAGAGACCTCCAGGTGTTCTGTGAGTCTGAGCTCATTGCCAAATTCTTTGCATTCAAATTTTTATTATTAAGGATGTATTACTATAGAGTCTGTTGTATTATCAAACACTCATTGATTTTATTTGGTTTAAAACTTTCCTCATGTCCCTGGTGAAATATGTATCTTATCATAAAAAGAGAAAATGCAATTCTGACTATATGATGATACTGAGAACTTGGTTGCTGGGGTCTATGTATCTGGGCCGTGAAAGGGAAACAAGGTTCTCTTTTCTGGGCCATCAGTTTTGCCAAGTATTTGCAGAAGGAAGTTTTGAATTGTAAGCTTCAAAGTTTTTGTTAGACATTTGCAAATGCAAAATCAGAAAAATACTTTCGCCAAAACTCAGTGATGTGTGTGGTTATCATTTGGGTTTGGTTTCAGTTTTTTAGGAGAAAGGCAATACACCTTTATATACAGTGAGTGATAGGAAAATTCGATGTTTCTCTGTTACTGGGAGACCCATATTATTAGCCCAGCAGTCATGTCAAAGCAAGGTTGTATACCACTGGCAAGAGAACGGATTTTGCCAATATCACTTCCCACAATGTCAGGGTTCACTCACTCACTTCCTACAAGGCCAGGGCTCATGGGGTCATCCGTTAATACAGAGAACGTCCTGGGTGGCTGCTCAACATAGATGGGGAGGGCTGCTCAGCCAGTGCTGAAAAACAGCTTTGTCCTTCTTGGAACCAGTTGTCCGTGTGTGTGTTTGTCATTTTTACTTTTGATGACACAAAATACTGTTGGCCTTAAAAATTAGTTCAGCTTCCTCATGGAAATATGTATAAATTGTTTGTATACAAGCTCTTGACCCCCAGATACTCAAAATTGTGTGTGTGTATGTGTATGAGTGTGTGAGAGAGACAGACAGACAGACAGAGATTCAACCAATACTGGTATTTAACTCTTGTTTCTTTTTAGAGTTTAATAATTCTCCAGCTGCATTTTCATGTGAGAGGCAATATGGTTTAAAAACAGCAAGTTTGCAATGTGAAAGTAGTAATTTCTAGAGATAATGAGAGAAATTGAAAATAACCTGAAATCTTGAGGAGCTGGGGCACATATGTCATTTCTTCCTAAAGTAGTTGGAAGAATATGGCAGAATGTCTGCTGCTACTACTCTAACCCCAAAGAGTAAAAAATTTACAACATAATATATGCCTAGATGCTGATGGGTTTTATCGTGATATTTTATTATATTTATATTGAATTTTATATTATTTACATTTATGTAACATATAAAGTTACCTATTTATTATATTATTTTATTTTATTATATTATATATTATAATTACGTATATGCAAATGAACCTAAGACTTAAATTCTATGATATATGAGCCTCTGCTGCCTGAAACTGGTAAATCACACTTTGCAAATGATCTGGGCTAGGGAAAATGTGGGTGGGATTTTGCATGATATAAAATTGTCAGTTCACAAATTAATAGTGGTTGGAAGTAGGTAATTGTTGCATCAGAGTTTATTACAATGATCTCTTGTTTTGTATATATTTCAAATTGTCCTGGTGAAGACAATTGGCTGCCACTTAAAAAACGCTGTGTGAAACGGGGAAAAAAGTCACCAGGATATTTTTACAGTCTTATGAGATATGTTTCAGCCTAAATACCATGAAGATAAACAATCAAGAAAGAAAATAAAAGCTTTTAAAAACCATCTCCCTATGCTTATGTCAGACTTGAGTGTTAGACATAACACAGCACTTAAGTTAGGGCAGACGGAAGGGCTCCTGTACAGGAGAATTGATGTGTACACAGGTGGCGAAGTATGGGAAGGATGGGAAGGACAGCAGTCAAGGGGCTGCTCCTGGATTGTTGAGACCAGGGCACGCCAGCTGGTCAGGAAGCTGCTTCAGTCACCGAAGCTGCCTCTTACCCACAGACTAGACCCTGGGGATGTTGACACCAGCCTTGGCAACTGACTCACATCCAAGTAACCTTAATCACAACATTTCTGCTTTTCAGTCTCCTGGAGGTGGGTCTGATTGGTAGAATTACATCTACTGCAAGAGAATTAGGAAGAGGTGGGGTTTTGGTAAAACGGAAGTTGAAAGAGGCTGTCCAAGGTCTCTACATAAAGATACGGACATGGTTTATAAGATAAAACTCATATAATAAGAGAAGGTTTTTGAAGACCTGAATTGTACAAAGATGGCTCAGTCAAGCAGCATGATAAGAATGTGGCAATTTGAAGGGCCCAGGAGACATACTTAAACTCATTTGTGTTGTTCTTTACCTAAACCCTAGATCAAAGAAGCATGGATATTCTTCCTCTCTTTATGTCACAAAATAAAATTTTTGAAGAAATAATTTTCTTAGTGCTTGATGGGATGATAATGGCTAAAAAAACAATTGCTTTTCCTTATAAAGCAATAATTATAATTTGGAGAAAACACATAAACCATTATAGAAATGGGTCAAAAGTATGATTCATTTCTCTCAGATTGGCTTCTTTGGAGTTGTAAGTTATTTTACACTTTTTGGAGTTAAATTCATTACCACCCTGTAATGTTTATGAGCCTATTAATTATGAAGGTGATTTTGACATGATAACTGATAATGGCGTAAAATGATGTTTCATTATCACACTTTGGAACATGATTTTTTTCCCCAAGAATTATCTGAATTGGAATATAAATTACAAGAAAGATTGAAAAACCAGACTAGTTTTTCTGGACTAGCTGCTAGAAAAAAGCAAATTCACTCATTCGTTTATTCTTGCATGCCTTCTTGCCGACAACATTCACTTAATGCCTACTCCCTACCAGCCATGGTACTAGGTGCTAAGTACACAGAGGTAGATAAATGAACATAAGCCCTAACCCTAATGGAGCTTACAGTTTGATAAGGGAGGCACACAGTGAATTAGTGGACAAAATGTCCATAAGTACAATGTGGGGTAAGGCCCACAGGGGAAACAAATTTGGGGTAATAGCAGAAAGCTGGGGAGCTATTTAAATAGATAAGCTTGTCAGAGCAGGCTTGTCTAAGAGACAACATCTAAATTGGAATCTGATATATTAGAAGGATCCAGCCATCAATGCGTGCATCTTTATGCAACGTGTAAATGTGAATATGGTGTGTATGTGTGTATGTGTGCGTGTATGTATGTGCGATATGTATATATGCAATATGTCTGGGAGGAAGTACAAGTGGTCAGAACACACAGGACATATGTAAGTGCTGTATTTATTAAAAGTGTAATAGGAAACACTTGAAGGGTGTTAGCAGTGTAAGAAAACATTCTGATTTATGTTTTATACAAAGTATATACTCATTTTGATAGTGGGTAAGAGAGGGAAAAGGGAAGAGGTATACTAGTTAAAAGATTGTATCTTTTATTGAGATGGAGAAGCCTATATGGGGAGCAACTATAATGGAAACAATCTAGAGTTTCCTCTTAAGTATGTTAAGTTTCAAGTGACTATGACATATCATTCACATTTTGTATCAAGAACTATTTTAACTGTTTTACAATATTAACACATTCTATCTTTATAATACGTGAATAAATAGATTGTTATAATCCTTATTATACATTGAATAACCTGAGACACAGAGAGGTTAAGTAACTTACCCAGGGTCACATAGATAGAAAATATCAGGGTCAGGATTTTAACCCATATACTCGGAAGAAGCAGTCAGATTTATGGGTCTGGATCTCAGAGGGGAATCTGAAGTCAAACTATAAATACAAAAATCCGTATCAATCATAGTTATTGCCCTGGGAATAAATGAGATTACCCAGAGAGACTGTGTCAAAAGAAAAAGAAAGTGGAATACAGAATCAAGACCTGGGGAATTCCAACATGTAGAGATTAGATAATGGAACATAAAGCAAAAGAGGCTGAAAGGAATTGCTGGATAGGTTAAAGGAAAAGCAGAAGAGTTCAGTATTAGAGACATTTTAGAAATGAATGGTTCAAGAATCACGAAGTCATCAACCTTGTGACTGTTACTCAGAAGCCGTGACAGGAGAGCAGGATTGATGAGAGCGCCTCCTATGGGATGAAAGAAAGCCAGACTGCGGGGGCGGGGCTAAAATGGAGTAGAAAGCAGTGATGGTTTTTAATTGTGCCTCTTCGAAAGAGTAAAGACTCTTTTTTTGTCTTTTAGCTTTGTTTTGGGAGGTGAATTTAGAGCCTATGGACATAAAAACACAGTGTGAAAGACTGATGCTCAAAGGGACAGGGGATAAGTGGAAGACTAAGAGATCATTTAGAATTCATTGTTTGATGGGCACATGGGTGAAAAAAATAATCTGCTTCTTAAGGATAATGCCACAGAAGCTCCAGTAGTAAAATGTTGGTGTTTTCAAGTTAGGAAGAAGAATTTATCTAGATTGCCTTATAAAAAGAAGCATGCATTTGCAAGATATACAATGTAAGATTAGGCATCTGTGGTGATAAAACTAAAACTCCAATAGTAAATACAGTCTGATTTGAAAGCCTCAGTTTTAGAAAAAAACGTATCAAAATGTCCTTGATGCTCACTGACTGGTAACAGGTAAGTTTGTGAGAGATACTTTAATGTTTTTAAAGAATTATTCATTCATAAAAAACCCACAAAACTCATACGGCTTATGCTGTTTTAAAGAATGCAATCCTATCTATTTCCATAGCATATTTTCAGTTATTGTTTGGGGCAAATACAATTAAATTCTGCACAAACTAAAATCTTTGACTATTTTATTTCATTTCTCTATGTAAGTCTACTATTGTCATTGAGAAATTGTAATACTTTACAGAAGCATATAGCTTTGAATATGTCATTAAATTTTATGCCTACCAGACATAGAAGAGCATCTATTTTACTTTATGAATCTTTTGTAACAGATTGTTCTAGCTACTAGTGCTCAAAATAATTTACATGGCAGATTACAGACCACTAAAATAAATTTATATGTAATTAAAAGTAGCTTCCTTGAAATATTTATATGTACAGATATCACTGGGTAAGATAATAAACATTATATCTTTCATATGCTTTCACTGTTAAGTTTTAGTTTAAAAAAGCAAATTTCTATTTTCCAGACTTGTATTTTGAGACTATTATTGTAGGTTTTTATGCTCACTCTATCTCTTCCTGTCTATCTGAAAAGTACTTGGTTTTAGAAAGTTATCCTGTATTTGAATTTTGTATTTTGCATATATGTATTTGGGAAGAATTTGACAAATATATCAGCTAAGTATTATTTGCTAAACACTTTGAAACCTAGATTTTTTTTTCTAGAGTTCTACAAATTTTGTAGTAATGTACCAGTTAATATCAAGTTACAAAGAAACAGATACTTCACACACTTTTGGTTGATATCAGGGCAGTTGTAGTAATGCATGCTGTAAATGAAATTATTAAAAAATTTATTGAAGTAAATAATGGGAAATCTGGCACAAATAGACCGGATCTAATTAGTAATTCCCAGCCTTGACTTAGGGATGCTTTGTAATTATAAGGCAACAGTATGTGCCTTTCAAGTTAGTTATTTTGTTCCCGTATAGATTAGGTTGCAAATCCAAGTTCAGTTGATGGCAGCTTGACTATATTAAAAACATTTACAATGCTTGAATTGCCTTAAAGGTAAAAGAATATATTTTCAAGTGTTTTGTAATCACAGAGATGTAAGACAATAGTTACTTATTCTCTAGAGGGCAAAGGATTTTGTGATAGAACAATACAGGAACGTCTGCTGACTTGTTACTTAATATGATAGCTTTGATTACCTCTTATATCACATCTGGTTTAGCCGCCTAGAAACTGAACTGCTTGAGAAGGTGAGAGAGAGGTAATATCATACCATGCTGTGGGATCTCAGGAGATAATCCTCCATGTTCTAGCTTTCGGTTTGATCAATACAGAAGTGTGTTTGGGTCCAATGCTAACATGAAGCCAAGGTTCTTGGATTTAAAAAGGAATTCAAAATACATCTTAAACTTCAGAAAGGGAAAGGATTTATATTAAAACATATTAGGCCTGGAAAAAAAGGGACCGGTATATGAGTAACTAATTTCAATCTTCTTAATACTTGCTATGGAGAATCAGAACTATCCTCCCAGGGAAGACAGAAAGAAAATAAGCCCTAAATTTGAGTTGTGTTGCATTTTGTGAAGTACTCTCAAGAGGGAGGATTAAGATACATATGAGAAATAATCAGTAAATAGACAAGTATTTCTTCTCTTTTTGCACGGGCATATTGATCTTTTAAGTATTTCCTGTACCCATAGTATATAAATTATTTTTAACCACATTTTATATTTAGAATGGATTATTTTCTGAAAAAAAAAAAAAGAAACTAATTTAATTTGACACCAAAACAAAGTGTTCTCTTGCAAACATCATAAATTAAATTCTAATAAGATTAGACAGAGTGGTATAAGAAGTAAGATATCAATTAGAAATAAGATTTTTTTTTCATTAGAAAATATGGAGGGATTTTCATCAGTTTGTTGGGGAATTATACAGTTTGAGTTTTCCTTGTGATCTGAGATAAACATTTAAGCATATAGATGTGAAATATCTACTAATTTTTAAAAATTGTATGTCCTTTAAATCTATAAGACTTTTCATTCTTTGAAAGTAAAGCCTAAAAAACATTAAAATGATATTTCCTTCAAGTTCAGCTTTTCCCAGTTTACCAAAAGCAAACTTTTGAAATAGCTTAGCAAATTGTGCCAATATGTATTTTTTTCTCAACAGCATTTGCAAAGTAGTAACAGTTAAATATATTCACTATTTTCTCATTTAATCCTTACAATTCTTGAGATGGGGAATACAGCGCCCATTTTATAGAATCCAGAATTGGAGCAGTTAAGTAACTTGGCCATGGTTATCAGTTAGGAAAGGCACTAGGAGTTCACCAAATCAATCCCACTGTCTTTTGCAACCCTCACATATTTTTTTGCCAACTCTAGGAAATGATGATTGTGGATTGCTTTAGTATGTTTGTCCTTTTGTTCTTTTCTTTTTCCGCTTATTAGTTTGATGTCATATTGCAGACAGGCATAAGGAACAAGGAAAGAAATAGAGAGGATATATTGTGACTTTAATTCTTTTTCTTATAGAAATCCCACTTACCTTCCTTCATTCACTTGACAAATATTTACTAAGGCCATAATATTGGCAAGGAAATCTGCTAAATATTGGAGATTGATCAGTGTAACAGACAAGGTACTTGTTCTTAAAGACCTTGGAAAAGAGGAAAATAACTAGACATTTATAATGTACTGTGAGCACTGCCCAGATAGGGAAGATACAAGAGCTCACACTGAGAGAAAGGCATGATTATGGAAACTGTGTCTCCTTCCTGGTAAGTTGCCCATTAGACATTTAGAACAGGAATGCCACAGACTTATGTCATTAGGCATTTGACCTAGATGCACTTAACATATTTTTTGACAGGATGGAAATTGGAACACATAAAATTTTAACAGTGGTTTATCACCAAGGATACTTGCTTTCACAAGTGGTAGGCCATTTAAAATAGAGAATTTATTTATTTATCCAATTACAGTTCTAGAGTAAACTCTCTTCAAGGTCAGCTTGACCCAGGGGTAAAATGATATTATCTAAATGAGATTTATCTCTCCTTTTTTTAGACTGTGATTCCTTGGTATTGGCTCAAATGATTGCAAATTGGCCACATCAGGTGCTCCCTGCCCTATACCCACCCTTGTTTATGTCCAATGGGGCGGGGGGTGGGGGGGTGGGGGGAGGGTGGGAATGGGGTAATGGATTGGCTTCTTGAGAGCTCAAACAGAAAACCTGGTTTGAATACAACTGGTCCTATGGGCTCATTCCTGAACTAACCTTTGTGGTGAGAATGAAGAAATAACTGTCTTAGGTTAGGGTTACTTCTTATCCCTTGAGCAGAACAAATGAAATTTGTCCAAGATATTTGGACTGAAATTGGAGGGGAGGATTGATTCCCTTATAACTAAATTAGTGTAATAAAACCACAATAAAATGGAGTAATCACTACATGGGAAAACAAAACAAAATAAAATAAAACATAAGAGTTCTCATCAAGAATCTATTTCTAGGTAGGGGAAATATGTGTGATTTTAATTTTTTAAATTTATTTATAGAGTAGAATAAAGGACAACTTTTTTTAGTTGCCATCTATGGGGCCAATACTTAAGTATTTCAGAAAAGTAACTCAACATAGTGTAGTATAGTGTGGAAAACAAGAGCAAATGAAGTTGCAGATTTCATTAACTAAAGTATTGTATCTAGAGAAAAGAGTGAAATCTTTCCACTGTATTTTGCATAAGAATCTTTGAATATAATGAAATGGGAAACTTTAGAAAAGATCTTTTATTTATTTATTTATTTATTTTTATAATTTATTTATTTGACAGAGAGAGATCACAAGTAGGCAGAGAGGCAGGCAGAGAGAGAGAGAGAGAGGGAAGCAGGCTCCCTGCCGAGCAGAGAGCCTGATGCGGGACTCGATCCCAGGATCCTGAGATCATGACCTGAGCCGAAGGCAGCAGCTTAACCCACTGAGCCACCCAGGCGCCCCTAGAAAAGATCTTTTAAAACAAATCAGATTATATTCAGAAAAGAGTACTATGGGACTAAAAAATGGAAACAAGAAACCAGGGAGAACATCAAAGCTGTATTAAAAACTGATATAGACTTGTTCTTTATTACCTCTGAGAATTAGGACTCATTGGTCAAAGATAGGTTAAGACAGTGTCAGATATTCAAGATTATGTAAAGAATCTTTTAGGGGTTGCCTGCCTGGCTTAGTGGGAAGAGCACGAGACACTTGATCTTGGAGCTGTGAGTTCAAGCCCCAAGTACACCTTGGGTGTAAAGGGGATTATTAAATAAAATAAAACAAAACTTAAAAAAAATTTAAAAATTTTTAAAAACTTAAAAAAAAAAAAAAAAGAAGTGAAGTCTACCATTCCAAGTATTCAAGCAGAAGAGGAGTGGGTATCTCTCTGGGATCTGTGAAGGTAATTCCTGTAAGAAGAATGATTATATTGAATTTAAGGAGACTGATCAAACTCAATTTTTCCAAAATTAAACATCAGGTTAAGTGAAAATGATGTCCAGATTATTTAACCTTGTAAATGAAGGTTTTTGTTATCATGATTTAAAATTTGGCCATCTGTCAAAGTCTTCTAATTGGTTTAGTTATAAAGAAATGAAAGTTTGGTTAAGAGTTGATTCCAGGAATCGAGGTCATAGCAAATGGTCATTAAATATAACTTGAATTTACACTCTCCTGATTGTCTACTATAGCATAAAACATTATTCTAAGTCTAGTCAAAGAACGTGTTATTGATGTCTACATAAACCCAGGACTGTGAAAAAGGAAATAAAATATATGATATATATGAAATGATGATTAATTGTCCTCAGAGTAAAAATATCTTGAGATAGCTCAGTGGAAAAATTCCACTGACCGTAAACTCAAGGTAGAGGAGATCGTGTAACAGTTACTTATGGTGCCAAAGACAGGAAGAAAGCTTCAGACAGCAAGGAAATTTTGTTAGGAAATTTTCCTCTTTAACTGAAGGAGTCATGGGAGCATATATAATACTTCCCCAAATAAAAGGGCTCTTTTGTTTTCCACAAAATAATTTCAGTCTCAAGAAAAAGTATAACTATGTTAGTCACTGCCCATATCCTGTTAGCTATATTAATCTTAGAATATAAGATCACAAAGATGAACAAATGAAAAAGCTAATGTTAAAATACATCAAGAACAGAGCAGATAAAAATAGTTGTCCTGAAAGACACTATGCAGATGTAGAGGTGGGTATATACTCAAGTTACATAAGTCAGAGGACAAAGGCGGAAAAAGAAAAACAAAAAAACATACACGGAACTGAACATGTGAAACAAGTCTACGAAGAGAATATGATGAAATACTTGGGCCCTCTACTCCCTAAAAATGTGTACATGCACCAAAGTTCTTGGGAATATATACTACTTCCTACTGTGCCTCACAGGCAGCTCGGGCTTGGTGGACATGCGTTGAGCTGATGCTGAGTCCTTTGAAACGATGCTACTCTGGGATTCTATTTCCTTTTAAGAATGGAATCCTACTACTAGTTCACTCTCTTCCTTCTGAAATGACTGTTTCCAAACATTTCCCCTTTTCTCAACCTCCACCTATTTACCCTTCTTCTCTATCAGCTGAATATCTTGCTTCCTAGTTCTCTAAGAAAATAACATTTAGAAGAGAGCCCTCATGAACTCTGATCATCGATTCTACTAACATACTTCATCAGTCTCTTTGTATCCTTAGCTTTCTTGGCTGAATGCAATGCAGTAGTTAAAATGTTCATATTTATAGGAACAACCTTTGCACGGGTGCGTAAGACGCTATCCTCCTCTCCTGACTCAGGAATGTTGGTTGCTCTAGCTCGGAGTTTGACTTCTTAGGCTGGTCATACTCAGCAGCACAAAGCATGCTATTCCATCTCTTATGTATTTAAAAAAAAAATGTCCTCCTGTTGATGGTGCACCCCCCTTAGTGCATCCCATCTCTCAGATCTTTTAGACCAACACTCTTCATGAGCTATATATACTCTCCTTCCAGTATCTCATGTACCTGGTGTACTCAAGCTTTAGTCCCCATACAATTCCTGTCAAAGTCACTACTGACCTCCGCATTACCAAATCTGATTATGAATCCTCAGTTCTCAAGAGCATTTGGCAGTTGATCTCTATTTGCTCAGCCTCTTGGACCATAGTTTTTCCTTTCTTTTAACCTCTCTGTTCACTTTTCCCTGGTCCCTATTGCTGGGTTCCTCCCTTTCTTTCTGGTATCTAAAAGTGGAAGCACCCCAGGGCTCAAATCTAAGTGACTTCTCTTTCTCTGTACTTACTTCCTATGTGACTTCATACAATCCCATGGTTTTAATACCTTTGTGATAAAACCTTTAATAAACTTTGTGATAATGAGTCCCAAATGTCACCAGCTATGATGTCTATCTGAACGTCACACCCATCTCTTTGCCTATTTTGCATTTTCATTAAAATACAATTTAGATATCCCCAAATTAATATAGTTTACAAAAAAACCCACAAACTCAAATCTTCATACATACATACACCAGAATTTACTCCCTACACTTAGCTTTTTCTTAACAGTGAGTTATCACATAGTTTTGTTTTGTTTTTTTTGTTTGTTTGTTTGTTTTTTGCTTAGACCCAAATCTTCAGAATCACATTTGACTCGTCTATTTCTTCTCCTCAACCTATTATTAAATCCTGTCACCCTTACTTTTGAAATATGTCTGGTAGCTGATCCTTTCCCATGATCTTTAAGAATCATGGTGTTTAAGAACACCTTATATGTAAGTTTACACTAACAAAAAAAATCACAACAACAAAACCCCTAAAAACTCCAGCAACTTTGGCGAAGTTTATTTCTTGTTAATGCTATGAATTGAGAAAGGGGCTCTAACCATCAGAGCTACTCAGGGCCCTGGGCCAATAGAGACCCTACCTTCACCTGCATCCACCTTACAGAGGTTTCTGTTTCACTCAGAGTTAAATCTAAGTTCTCCACAATGCTGCAAAAGGCTGTCCATGAACCACTGGCTGAAGATAACTGCAGGGTAGCATTTCTCATGCAGCAAGGTCATTAACTGAGTTTCTTACCACATGCCCTTGTCATTTCAAATGTGTTTGAACAAATTTCTTTCATTTCCAACAGAACCTATAGTTTTAGCTTTTGGGTCTCACAAGTATGTGCAAATTTTAATTTGCTGTTCCAACTGAATTTTAGCCTCACTCAAATTTCATCAAAATGACAGGTATAATCAATGTGTGAGGTCTTTAGCTAGCAAGTGGTTTTAATAAAACCACAGGCAGAAAGCTAATTAATGTATGAGTTATTCCTCCTTGTGTGTAGAGAGCTTGTAAAAATATAACACACATCAAAAGCCAGGATTTCAACTTTGTTATAAAATGGTTGCTAGGAAAGAATTTAGCCTTCATCAGAAGGACTGAATGTGTGAAAGTCAATGCAAAGGAAGTAGACCAAAATAACCAGTTAGGAATGGGAAGGGGAGGTAAGGCAGGAAGGAGTTGAACACTGCAGTTCAAGGGACAGTTTTCATTCATTTTGATGTATCAGTAATACCAGGTATAAAGTATCCCGGTGTGCCACTGAATTCAGTTAGGTGGAGTATATACATATGATCAATTAAATACTCTATGTTCGGAGCACCTGGGTGGCTCAGTGGGTTAAAGCCTCTGCCTTTGGCTTAGATCATGATCTCAGGGTCCTGGGATCAAGCCCCACATCAGGCTCTCTGCTCAGCAGAGTCTGCTTCCCTCTCTCTCTCTCTCTCTGCCTGCCTGTCTGCCTACTTGTGATCTTTGTCTCTGTCAAATAAAAAAACAAAAAGAGAAAAAAAACAAAAACAAAAAAACACTCTATGTTTTTGCCTGATGAAAGACTGTGTTGACAAATAGTGGCAGTAGGCAGTTAAAATCCTCCCCTCTGGTACTTTCCTGTTCTTCTCATCCTGCTCATTTGACGTTAGCTCTTTCTTTAACTCCAACCACATTGCTCAAGTGGAGTTCAAGTCTTCATCACTGATTCACCTGCCAATGACCCTAGTTGAGCTGGAGTCTTGTTCACGGACTCTTTAAAAAAGACAAAAGGAAGATGTTCTCTTCTTGTTAAATGGTTAAATTAAGTAATGAGGGCCCAGGAAACGTATTGGTCACACTTAAACCCTTGTTGTAACAGACATACTTGAAAATAATGCTGACAAGTAGAAGTGGAGGAAAGGATGATGGCAGAATTTTAATGGGATTTAAAACCCAGGATGCAGGTATCCCTGGAAACCACCATCCACTTGACCTCGGGCAATTAGGTTACATCATTTAATTAATTCCTCTTTATATTCAAGTTAGTTTGTGTGCAGATTCTGTCATTTCTAACCTACATGCTCATTACCAAATGAAACCTTCATCCAGGTTTAGAATAGTTGTAGCAACTTAAAAACTATTAAATCATGGGAGTGGATAACAAATCATATCAGGATTTTGATGTATCTCACCTTGTTACACAAATTCTTATCAGAAAAATAAATCTCTGATATTTATTCATAGGTGCTTGTTATATGGTGTCCCACTTTAAAGAGTGTATTTATATATGTATATATATATATATATATACACACACACACATATATTTTTTTATTTAATCAGACTTAGAAATAAAGCTATATTTTTCAATTCAGCAGTTGGTTGCCAGAAAACATTATGGTACTATAATTTAAAAATTTTATGACTATAAGCAAGGTGACTCTCATTTATTTTATTTTATAGATAAAGGAGAAAACAAACCCCAAATGATTCTATTCTGAGTTTAATCTTGCCTTTCTTTTTGACTTTCAATTTGAAAAGATGGCATTTTATAGCTGGAGTATAAAATTAACTACATGTTTATCTCTCCAAACTATTAATAAACACAGTGAGTCAGCCCAAGACAAATTGGAGATAACAAAATATCCCATAATGCTGTTACATTTATTAGCTTCTCTAATTATTGTAGTTAGAAAGAACTCACTCTCCTTTCTGTTACATGGTAATTCATAATTAATTCTTGTTACACCTTTTTGTTATTTTTTTTTCTAACAGCCCCTTGAAAATACATATCTTCTGTATTATTATTTGCAGTACCTCTTAGAAATCTAGGAGGTTTTAAAACTTACGATAATTGCCATTATTGTGATAAAAGAGGCTAATGAGAGGGTTTGTAATCTAGAACTTAGCCTTAGGTGGTTAAATCTTGAAAGACATCAAATTCTTCTTTCATTAGCTCTAAGTTTTGTTACATAACTTTGCACAATTTTGTTCAGTGATTTTATCTTAAATGACTCCTTGCAAAATTGTGTGAACAATACTGATTTGCCATTGGAATCTTCATGTGAAGTCGTGAACACTTCAATTGTTTTAAAAATATTTGGAGCGCCCACTACTTTGTGGGGAACATATTAGGTCTTAGATTCATCATGATGAATTCAGTTCAAACTAGTTATTTTTTAAAAAAGGATTTATTATGTCACCTTGCTTGGGAAGTCCAGGGGAGGAATAAAAGTTATTATCATGGCTTTCTTTTTTGACCTCTCTTTTCCCATCTTTCACCAACTTATTTCTTACCTACAGTCTCTTGTAATCTCTCTATACCCTGCAGCAAGATTACTTTTATTGCTTCTGAAAGAGGCTACATAGATTAAGTGGGAGAGGATGAAGAAAAATCCAGGTAAAGCATGGGGAGAGAGGAGCACGGGAAGAGTTGGAAATTTGAAGCCAGGTCCTGATCTACAGGTGGCTGACTATGATTACCTTTGAAGGAACATCTAGTTAATTTACACTTCATTTGGCTGATAGTGAGGAACCATTGAAGATATAAATGCAAGAGCCTGACATAATCATATATATGTTTAAAAATATTAACCTGCCAATATTTTGTCAGGGTAGGAAGAACAAAAGAAACACTTGTTAGTAGTTGTTAAATAGTACCTGTCAAATATTTAGAAGGCTATTTTAATAAATATTATAGAGTTCAGATCTATTAAAATAGTGCTGGTGAGAGGTAAGGAGGACCTGATCCAGGATTGTGTATTTGAAAGAGAAAACAATTCAAATTTTTATAGAGGAAATTAATACAGTTTATGGAAGTTGAGGTTCAGCGCAATGGGAAGAAAAGATTAGTATTTATTTAAATGGGTTTTTTGCAGACAAAGTTCCCCAAAGAATTTTGAGATCTCTGCTGTTTCCTCATTTTTTTTAAACTGGAAAAACGTTGTTCATAAATAGATGCAAAAGAATCAGAGGAAAATGGATTTCTTCCCGTCTCCACAACTTTTAATAACACACTTGCTTTCATGTTAGCGTTTAAGATGTCTGGTTAAGTTGATGCTAAATAATGTGTTGGGGCAAAGAATATTTCTTCTTTCCCTTTTTTTTTTTTTTTACCAACAATTAAAGTTTTGTTTTGTAAATTTTTAATTTTTTTTTGTTAATCTGGTTGTCTCTAGGTTAAAAGAAATCAAAAAGTAAGCGAGATCATATCTGTTTTGTTCAACACTGAATATCTAGCACCTAGAATAATGCCAGTACAAAGCAGATGCTGAATATGTTCAGCGAATAAATAAAGGAAGCATCTTCCATCAAAAGAGAAGCATTTTCAATTTTATTTCCTTTAAAAAGGCTTTGCCTCCTGTCAGTGAAGTTTCCCCATTCACTTTGTCTTTCTCTATTCACTTTTGTTCACTGTGGTCATGTGGAGAAAAGCTAAATATTGTATTCCCAGTCTCCTCTGCTGTATGTGGAGTCTTAATTAGCTTTTCAAACACATTGCAGATAAAACCTATTAATCCTCTGACCTTCACTGAATTCAAAAGTTTTTGTGTTAATTGTTTTGAGATAATAATAGACAATTTTTCTGTTAGAAAAGTCATGGCATCTCTTCAAGGAAAACAGTAGAACCAGGGAGAGGACTTGAAAGGAAGCTTGTATCTGAGTTGCCATCCTTGGCCATTATTACGTGACAGATGAGAGTCACTTCTAAATTTTATGGAAACCATTTGTTTTCTTACAACTATAATATCAGCCTTTAAAAAACGAATTCTACCAGAAGGCAGCAAAGATAGAAATTTGGTCACTTGGGATAGTTGTCATTTTATATACTAAAGCCAAAGGGGAACGATCTAACATTAATTGCCTACCTATTAAATTCCCAGCACTTTGCTTGTTTTATCTCCTTAAAACTTCAGGATTCCCCTTCAAATTAGATTTGATCATTCATGCCAACATTCATTTCTGCTTACAATGTTTCCGTCTCTCAGGTGCTGAAGATAAACTGATGAAATCACCACCCACATTTTACAGATGAGCAAACAGATCATTTGTTTTCAAGAATAGAAGTTCCTACCGCTTATATGAAAAATGAATCATTATTTGAACTCCGTTCTCTCAGATTCCAAACCCACGGTCAAAACTTCAGTAATCATCAGCAGCTGGGGGGCAGGGGGATTTTCGGAGTCCCCAAGGTCAAGATGACATACGTATCGGTTTGCCTCTGTTGTGCTGGGGTAATTATTAATCACACTCCCTTTCGTTTTTAATAGATATCCAGTATAGACCGTTGCATCCCAGCTTTGGAAATTACTGTTTCCCAGAGATTCAGATACAGTGTTGAACATCAGACTCTGTCACCTCCTCAGGCATTATGATTCAGAAGGCTTGGTATGAGGTCTATAGATCTGCATTTTAAAATGGTCCTATGCTGCCAGGTATATTAGTTGGCTGGGGTTGCCATAACAAAATACAGTAAAAGGGATGGCTTTAACAACAGGAATTTATTTCTCCTAGTACTGGGGGCTATCATTTGCAAGATCAAGGTACCCAGCCAGATGGGTTTCATTCTGAGGCTCCTTTTGGCTTTAAGCAGCCACAAATTCATCCGTGTGCTCACACATCCTTTCTTTAGTGTGTGCTCATGGAGAGAGAAAGTTCTCTCGTGTCTCTTCTTAAAGACTGAATGCTTTGTCACCCCCAAATTCATATGTTGAAACCCTAACTCTCCATGAGCTGATATTTGGAGATGGGCCCTTTGTGAGTTTTAGATGAGGTCATGAAAGTGGGACCTGGTCTGACAGGGTTAGTGCTCTTATAACAACAGGTAAAGGAAACACTCATTAAGGTTTATAAAGGAAGTGGTCATGAACACTGAAACAGAATCCTCTGCTGGGAGTCAGAAGAATGAATGCAAGGTTTAACTAATCCTACTGCAAGCCCTATGACCTTGAGCAAGCCTCTCATCATTCCAGGCTTTGGTTTTTCTTGATAAACTGAGAGGTTGGAATAGCATCAGAGGCTGTCTGCGGAGGCTGGGGACCAGGCTGGAGGAAGGAGTGTGTTGGGAGTGTGTTGGCTTTGTCAGACTACATGAGATTCCAGGAGGCTCTTCCGTGGGAGCTGGATACATGTGAAGAGGTGATGATCACCGCCCTTAGGGTGCCAGTGTTGGTGATGGGAGAATGCCCGTCACCATCGCTTAGGTTGGAACAGGGAGAAAAAGAGTGGAAGCTTGGGTAAATGATCCTTACTTTCTCTTTCTAAACTTAAACATAAAAAAAAAAACAACCAAAAAAACTTTTATGATTGGATTTAGCAACTTTTAGATGAAATAACTTGTCCGTCAGCTGCTTAGTTTAACTACACACACACACACACACACACACACACACACACACACCTTCTGTGAAACAACAGCTGAGGACGCGTTTGATGATGTGAGCACGAACTGGTTTTTTTAGTCTCTTTCCTACTGAGTTGCTGGAGGACAATAGTGTGAATATCCACCTTCCTTGCCAGCTGGCTTATATTCCTACAGCAGGGAAATAACTGTCACACTTACCCTGCCCATTATGACAAGCTGCCTCTGGTCAGAATTATTACAGCATGTCCTTATTAGTGTCTGAATCCTGCTTCCATTTGTGCATTACACCTACCCAGTCCTGGATGAGTAATTTTACTTGTGAGAGCCAAATAAGCAAAATGTAGAATTAGCCTTGGACAAAAATAGCTGCTGTTACGAACGTGATTTAAGGGATGAAATGGTTCAGATCATCATCTCTGGTGTCTTTGCTTAACAAAGGCAGCTGGGAGGGGTTATTGGTCTCAGAGGTGGAATATCACTGTTATTCTGTTGGAAGGAAAGTGCTCCTTTGGCTACTTCTTCTTTGTCCACAGGGCAAGTATTGTACTAGGAGAAACCAGAGAGGTGGTACTGAGCAATAGGCAGTTTGCCCTGGAAGGTATTAGGGTAGTCTTTTTCTTTTTGCCCCTTGCCTGCTGTCTTTTAGCATAGGTTGAATGCATGTGCTTTGCCTTGGACATTGTGCATTTAAATGCCAGTTCCTGCAATTTACAGTACAAAAGGGCAAAGATACATGGGGGAAGGAGGAAAAAAAATGTCTTCTCTCTTCTCATTGGTTGACCTTCTTGGTTTTGCTTTATATAGACAGTAAAGGAGCTTCTATGACCATATTTCCAGTTGCAAAACAATACAAAAATAACTGCTCATACAATGTTATTTATATACCTTTGTCCTAGCCTTCATGCATTAGAATATAAAGAATACTTAGTCTCCTTGAGCCTGAACATCAAAAGCCATTGTTACCTCAGTTATTTGGAAGTAAAATCATACCGACCGTATTCTGTGATTTATGTGGTAGGGTCAGAAAACATTAATATCCGAAGAAATATGTAGTAATAAAATGATAACTTTGTATATAGGAGTTTAAGCCAACAATATTTAAATTTGAAAGGTGTGCATAACATGCTTATCCTGTTAATTTAGAAAATTTTATTTTATTACTTTTAAAATATTTATTTATTTATATTAAAGATTGAGAAAGAGAAAGAGAGAGGGAGAGATGGCCCATGGAGGAGAAGCAGAGGGAGAGGGAGATACTCGCCAGCAGACTTCCTGCTGAGTGTGGAGCCCAGTGTGGGGCTCAGTCTTACAACCCTGAGATCATGACCTGAGCAGAAATCAAGAGTTGGATCTTTAACCAGCCGAGCTCCCCAGGAACCCCTATACAATTTTAAAGTGTAATATATTGTAATGGATCTCATGAAACAGGTATAAGAAGAAACAAAAGACTGAAAATGATGTTGGCGCTACGTGAATCTGCATTTTTGGCAAACGATTTATGGATTTCCAACTTCTCCCTAGATGTTCCTTCATTCATTCATTCACTCATTAATTCATTTGTTGATGTGAATACTTACTGAGTCTTACCATGAGAGTCACCCTTCTCAAAGCTAAGAGTAATGGTAAAAAGACCAAGTCCCTGCCCTTACGAATTTCACAATCTCGTAAAGGAAACAGACAATAAAGGGAATGTAACATGATACCTGGGAGTGATAAGTGCTATGAAGAATTATGAGGGCAAGGAATTATGAGTGCTATTTTCCACAGGGCAGTCTGGGAAGGCCTCTCTGAGGTGTTGCTCTCCGAGCAGAGATTTAAACGACGTGAGGGAGTGAGCTGTGGAAAGAGTTCCATATAAAGGAAAGAGGGAATATGAATGCCCCAAAGATAAAGGAACTGTGAACGAAGCTGTGTGACTGGAACAGCATAAGCGAGGTCAGAGTGGTAAGAGGCTAAGTGACACAGAGTCCTGGAGATCTGCATTATAAAGGGTTTTATCCCAAGTTGGCTGGGGAGCTTTCAAAGGGTCCGAGTATAGATGAGTTTAAGCAATTACACAAGTGAAAAAAAATTAGAAGGAATGATACAAATATTCCTCATGTCCTCTGTGGGTTAGAAAAGCTGTTTAAATTGCCTCTTGCCCTGTCCCCTTACCTCTAGTGGCATTCCAGTCACTGAATTTTGCATATTAAAGTCTTCTCTTCTGAAAAGGAAAAGGCTAGTGCCATCTGATGGCCACATTTGTGAACATCATTCTCTATCTTAGAGTATTTGCAAAAATGAAAGCATTTAGGCCTAAGGGTAATAAAGCTTTCAGTGATACTCATTGCCCTAGGTGAGTTTATCTCTTAAGTAATCTAGAACAAGAATGAGTTTTAAAACTCTGCTAAAATACTGGCTGATGCTATTCTGTGCTTTGAACAATTTTGTAGTTTAGTCCAACAAACAGTTATTTTTGTCTATATATGTATTTCCATTCATGTAGTGAGTATTAGATAAATTCTTGTTCAGTTAAAATGAGTCTAATGTCTATTCATCAGTGAGGTACCATCAACCTTTCTCAAGTATGTGACTATAATCTCCTTGAATCCAGAGGGGGAAAAAGAAACTACATCATATCCTCTTATTGTAGGAGTTATTTTGTAGTGTGATTATTTGACTAACATACTGACTTCTTTTACATAGCCTTCACCTAATAAATGTAAATGAATGAACAGGAAAGAAATAGCTATGTTTTAATGTGACATAGCAGTTTATCTCAAGGGTTGTGGACTCCGCCCACTTGGCTTTGAGTTTTGGCTTAGTCTCTACAAGCTTATTGATGACCACTAGTTTCCTCCTGTGGAGAGACCCTATCGGTTCTCTGTTCAAGAGGCTGTTGTGTAGATTTAATGAGAAAATGTAGGTAAGACGCCTTATATAGCATCTGGCATATTATAAGCAATCAATACATGATGATTATTTTTATCATTATTATGGGTTTTGTTTTTACTGCTGGGTATGCTGAAGGTCACATTGTGTCTCATAGAAAAGTTACCTATGAAAAAAGCTAGCTCATAAGGATGGTTTAGTCTGATTATTCAGGAGGCATTTGATTGAATACCTCCTTTGTAATAAGCATTATTCCAGCATATCCCAAAAACATGTGCATGACTGAGAAGTATTGAAATTCCGCGAGGGTAAGCATCTGGGTGTTTAGTTATTGTTTTTCTAGAGCCTAGGGAGGTATCTGGCTCAGAGTAGATAATAGATTAACAAGTGCAAAATGAATGGATGAATGAATGAATGGAAAAATATTGAAATTATCTGAGCTTACCTCTTAACTGTATATCTATTTTAAAAATTGATTTAAGTTAAAGTTTCTGTATGTAGATATATGGAAAATGGAATGATATTCAAAATTATATTATTGTCATTATATTTTTACCAGGGAGAATGATGTCAGTAGTAATGCTATCCTACGGTAGTCATTTCTCAGCTATAATGAAAAGATTCTTCATTACTACTTGTGAGCAAGATCCCTAAAGAGACAAATTTTGACACAACCATTACACAAATCACTAAATGTGTATATGTTGGCTTTTTCCCTATTATGTGCTGCGTATCACTTTAAATTTAGTTTTCATATATACTTCTTCCTTCCGAATTATTCAGCCAGCTAACTCTAACTCACATATTTTAATTCTCTAACTCACAGATATTTCAAAGTATTCCTGGAGATCCTAGATAGAAAATTTTTTTTAAATCAATCTATTTTGTATTTTAGTCAAGTTTCGGTGGACTCTAGAATTTTTAAAAACTCTGTAAAAAGGATCTTGTAACCTTAATGTTAACCTTGGTCCATACTTCAGAAAGTATTAGTAAAAGATCATTTATTCGGACCTAGGGGAAGTACGAATGACAAAGACCTAGCATAGGTTCACCAAAATTAAGCCTTGAAAAATTAATTTTAATTCTTTATCAGGTAGCAAACTAGAAGATCAGAAAAAATCATGCACACATTGCATGTGTAGTGAAACTTTTGAAAAGGTGCCTTGTCATCGGTGATTAAAAGGGAGAGAATGGACTGAATACAAGGGACCCCTAGCGATCCCGAGGACCTCTACTTACCAACGCCTAACAGTGCAAACTTATTTGACCTGGCAGAGTCTCGTGGTGTAGATGAACTTCACCATTTCCTGACAGCCTGGATTTCATCATCCTTGAAAAAGAGATTGACTTGTGGCACTATTGAATATTTCTTTGTTTGTAGGAAGCCCATTCATGATTCATCAATGGTTTGTGACACATTTGCTATCATAATAGGCCAGCACATCTTCAAAGTCAATAAGATTTATAACAATTTTATGTAGAAAAGACTGCTTGCTGGGACCTATATGCACTTGCCAGCTGGCTATATCAAATATCACTCATTGTTGAGTGCTTTCTTTACAATGTCCTACTTATGGGGCGCCTGGGTGGCTCAGTGGGTTAAGCCGCTGCCTTTGGCTCAGGTCATGATCCCAGGTCTTGGGTTCGAGCCCCACATCGGGCTTTCTGCTCAGCAGGGAGCCTGCTTCCTCCTCTCTCGCTGCCTGCCTCTCTGCCTACTTGTGATTTCTCTCTGTCAAATAAATAAATAAAATCTTTAAAAAAAAAAAACAATGTCCTACTTATTCTTACAGAATTTACTTTTTTTTTTCAGGCTGTGAAGTCATCAGTGCAATCTCACCAGAGAGAATTAATGCTCCTCCTTGAGTGCTTTAGTTGCTCTTATAAGTAACTTTGAGTCATAGTACTATACTGTTAAAAAAATTCTCATTTTAAAATAATCATTATTTTCTGGTACTTCACTAAGTTACTATTTCAGATATACTCCCAATTAGCGCGGTACCCATAATTTGAGGGTTTGATTATCAGAAAGTACAGGTATATTTAGATCTCTGCACTTGAAACATTTTTGAGAATCTCTTTAGGAGTGAATACAGGATGATGAGTTCAAGTTTGGCTCAGCAAGCTATTCCCTCCCTCAGTCAGCAGTTTCATTCCCAAGACCCACTAGTTAGGAGCCTAGGATGCTTATGTGATTACCGTCACTTCTCCCATTGCCCTCAGCACTGAGAATTTGTTGAGCACTATGTGCTAAAACCCTTTAAATGATGTTTTCACAGAATCTCATCGCACAGGTTCTAAACTTTTTAAAGACTTATTTTTTTTAAATCAAATTTCACCACTAAATACTATTTATTATCTTTTGATTTCTTATATTGCTTTTTTTAAAATCCTGTTTTCTACATAATGTGATTTTTCATTCCCAACCCCCGCCTCTCCATCAAGTAAACACAGGTAGTGCAATGCTTGAACAAAGTTATTGAATGTTCTAAACAATTTTTTGCATTCCAACCTACTGGAAGTTGTCAAATTTTAAATTAGGTAATTGCTAATGTCCCAACCATTTTCTTTATTTATATCTTCTTATGAGTTTTTAACATGATGTGAATTCTTATTTTTCCGATGTATTTTTTTAAAAAACTGATACTATTTAACTTAAACTTCTAACATTTTTATTACAAAATATCCATTCATGAAAACTCTTAAGAGCTACATGTTAGATTTTTGTAAGTTTTCAGCTGAACCCTTCTAAAAACTTCACATAACCTTCGATAAAGACATATAATCAGTAATGATCAGGTATCTTAAAGAATATCAAGACCAAGAAGGATGTTTACAACTTCATCAGGAAGCTATACCAAAATGACTGAAGATTCTGAAAACTCCCTCCCCCCAAAATGTGATATTTCTTAAATTAGATGACCTATTAGCACTGACCCAATTAAACTTTCTGTGTTGATAGAAATGTTTCGTATCTGTACTATTGAAAATGGTAGCCACTAGCTACATGTGCCTTGTAACATTTGAAAATGACCAATGCTGTTGAGAAGTGGAATTCCTACTTTTATTTTGTTTTATATTTGAAAAGCCAGATGTGGCTAGTGGTGACATATTGACCAGCACAGTCTCCTCTTTAAATTCACTATGCCCTTTCTTTGCCTTCTACCCCACTTCCTCCTTTATCTGAGATCACAGACACAGAACATAAATTGTAATTTTAGTCAACACAGAAGTCAGGGTTCCTGTACTTCCTAAAAGTTGGGTAAATTTCCATAGTGCACTGTCAGTCTGGCTTTTTGGGAGAAAACTATAGCACTGAGTTAGCATTTTCTCCTTCCCATGGTGTAAATAATCCCACCATGGACAATATGTAGCTATCAATGTGAAACCTATCAGCTGGAGAAATTTCTGAAAATATAACCGGGCTCTCATAAGCTGCTACAACTGAATCTAATGTCCATATGCCCCATGAAAATCCAAAGCCTGCCCTTGTTTTCTTCAAAGTACCAGAGCTTTATATGCTCAGGATCACCTCTGGTTGTGAGCCCAGTTTATACTTAATTTGTTCAGTTAGTAGGCTGGCTTGTTAATACTCCTTATGCTGTCCAGCACTTTTCTTTCATTTCCACAAAATTTATTCACATGAACTCTGTATGTGAAGAGTTGAATTTTAAAAATGATAGGGTGTGTGTCTGTGTGTTGGGGCAGAGGTGACTGCATATAGCATTAGTAACATACAGATTAAAGGTCGACTATCTGCTATTTAATGTCCTTTGGACAGTCTCCAGTGACCTTTCTCAGGTAGCCTCCAGCCACCTGTCATCTCTCTGACTCTCATCCTTCTTTCTGCTTCCCTCACTTGTCCTCGCGTACCTCCTCACTTTTGGATGGCCCCCAGGAATCCCAAAAGTTCTCACTAAGTCGTGAAAAGTAATCCCCTTCTCTCCAGTCTCTGCTCTTAGATGCTCTTCTTAATATTCCAGCTCATCAAATTGTGTGGAGTGTCCTTTTTTTTACTGGGATCAACCTATGTTATAAAGCATTTATTCATAAATTCTACATTATTTATTGAATACCAACTATGTGATAGGCACTCTTCTGGTCATAAATCTCAAATTTGGCCTTCTGCTACATTAGAATGGAGAGCAATGATTGTCAAAATGCCTAGCACAGTGCTGAAATATGTTAGCAGCCAATAGATATCATTTTATTACATTGTTAAAGCAAAATTTAGAAACAATAAGGGAAAGGAATAAAGGATGTGAGCTTTAGAAGGATTAAGCCTTTTCATTTATTTCATCTATTCCTCTTAATTATACACCCTATTTCCCCCCAAAGCAAACTTTTCAATTATGATATTTATGACCATCAGATATGTACAAACAATGTTGTAACCCACTCTCCTTTTAGCAAAATTATGCATAAATAACTGTAGTTTTAATTAGCACAAACATATCTTTCCATTGACCTGTATTTAATTGTTATTGTCGTTGTTATAAATTCCTTAGCCATATAGTGTGGATACACAGTAAATATATGTAACATATTTTAGTTTCAATGAATGAGAAACTACAATAAGTTAAAAATACAGTAAGTGTTGTAGTTTGGCTTAATATATCTTGACTCCTTTTGTTTCTTTGTTAATCATTCTTTTAGTTTTCTGTGTAAAATTATTTGGTAATTTTGGCAAATACATGAGTAGTTTTTTTATTGCCCTGATGCTAGGGGCCTGTGGCAGAAGACGGAACACAACGTGTTGTGGGTTACAGCATACACTTGGGCATAGAGACATGTCTTATCAGGTCTCTTTCACATGTGCCATCTGTTCTTGGTCTCCACAGCTTCCATTCTAGCCCAGGACACTGTTAGCTCTAGTCTGGAACACTGCTTTGTTCTTCTCAGCTGGTCCTCCACAATCTGTAATTCACATTAACCACATACTCTGCACTGCACGGTCTCATTGACTGCATATCTGATTATTTCACTGCTGACTTAAACCTGTCGAAGCGTTGTCTAAATACTTTGTCTTTAGGATGAAATCCGAATGTAAGGGTTTCAATGCCTTTTGTGAACTGTCTCTAGTTTCATCTCTTGATAACCCCTTTCCTGCACAAAATTATGTCTAATCAGTTAAATCATCCCATTTTCTCATGCTTTCAGGTCTTTCAGAGGCTTCTTTCTCTGTTTGAACCCTTATCTTCACCTCTCCATCTGTTCGTTTTTGAATTACTTTTATTCACATGAAAGCATCTAGTTCTTACTTTCATAAAATCTCATCCTTTCCTGTACTTCTGGGTAGGTACATGCCCCCTGGTCTCATGAGTTCCCATAATAAAGTGTGCATCCTCTGTAATGAAATGGAGCCCACATACTGGGTATATAATTGTCTCTCACTAGATCTGAGTTCTGCCTTTTTTTTTTTTTTAAATCACCTCTCTGTTTTAACTGACAAAGCTAGGCACAATGCAAAGTGAATATTATGCTTCTGTTCAAAATTAAAGTGTATTAAATACTGTCCATACCCAGAATTTGTTTCTCTGCTGGCATTCAAGAGAGGCTGTGAAGAAAGCACACATTTGCAAGTGCCTATTATGTTCCAAGTATTATGCTCGGTACTTTACATGTGTCACCCCATTTAATCCTCACTGCAATTTGAGCCTTTGAAAACCTAAGCATGCTCAAGGGTATAAAATAGTAAATGGCAAAGCTGGGATTCAAAGCTTAACCTTTTTGAGTACAATATTTATGTTCTTTTCACCAATCTACATTGCTTTTGAGGGTCTATGAAAGCTAAATTGCTGGCAACTCTCCATCTTGTTGATTGAATAGAAGAATATATGTTAGCCTTGTGAACTGAAAATATTCAACACAGGTACAGTTGACGATAGGTACTCAATATGTATCTATTGACTGAATCACCAAATGACTGGGTGGTATTATTATTGTAATTAGTGTTAGAGAATAGCAAGGAATGTATATTCTTTGTGTTCTTAGAAGTAACATCACTTAAGGTATGTTCCTCATTAATGCATGTTATATCAAAGAAGAGTTCTAACATCAAGAATGAGTTAACAGTTCATTTCACTACTACAGAATTTCTGTCTGGAGCATGTTAAATCATGGTGTAATCCTAGAAAGTTAACAGCTTGTATACATTACTTCTCAGAGCTCTTTGAACCTTGGATTCTTTTTGTGAAGACTGTCTGTTGGACAGATACATACATATATATCTATACCCATTCATCTATTGAGGGGCACTTAAGTCATTTTCCATATGGCTATATAAATAAAATAAAAGGTGCAATGAACATAAGGACACATATGTCTTTTAATATTAGTGTTATGTTTCATTTGTTTTATTTTCTTTAGGGACTCAGAAGTGAAATTTCTGGTTCATGTGGTAGTTCTATTTTTAATTTTTTGAAGAACCTCCATACTGTTTTCCATAGTGGCTGTACCAATTTACATTCCCATTAACAGTGCATGAGAGTCTACTTTTCTCTATCTTTGCCAGCACTTTTTATTTCTCATCCTGTTGAAAATAGCCATTCTGAAAGATGTGAGGGAATATCTCATTGTGGTTTGGATTTGCATTTCCCTAACAATCAGTGATGTTGAGCATCTTTTCATGTGCATTCTAGTTATCTATATATCTTCTTTGGGAAAATGTCTGTTCAGGTCCTCTGCCCATTTTTTAATTGTGGTTATTTGTTTTTTGTTACTGAGTTGTATGAGTTCTTCATGTATTTTGGATATTAACCCTTTATTGGATAAATGATTTGAAAAATTTTCTGTCATTGAAGAGGTTGCTTTTTCATTTTGTTGATGGTTTCCATTACTATGGAGAAACTTTTTAGTTCAATGTTGTCCCACTGAATTTATTAGTTCTAACAGTTTTAGGGGGGGAATCTTTAGGGTTTTCTATATGCAAAATCAAGTTGTTCACAAATGGGGACAAATTTGTTTCTTCTTTTTTTCAATTTGTATGCCTCTTACTTCTTTTTGTTGCCTAAGTGCTCTAGCTAGGACTTCCAATACTACACTGAATAAAAGAAGCAAGAGTGGGCATCCTTGTCTTCTTCCTGATCTTAGAAGAATAGCTTTCAGTTTTTCACCACTGTGTACTATATTAGTTGTGAACTTGACATATATGGCATATATTATTTTGAAATATGAAATATGTTACTTCTATACTCACTTTGTTGAGATTATGTTTAATCATAAATGGATGTTGAACTTTATCAAATGCTTTTTCTGAATCGATTGAGATGATCATATGATTTTTAAAAAATATTTATTTATTTGAGAGAGAGAGCACAGGGGGAGGAGCAGAGGGAGAGAGAGAATCTCAAGCAGACTCCCCACTGAGAACAGAGCCTGAAGCAGGGTTTGATGTTATGAACCTGAGATCAAGACCTAAGCCAAAACCAAGAGTCTGAAGCTCAACCAACTGAACCACCAGTTTCCCTGAAATGTTTTTTTTTTTTTTTAAGATTTTTATTTATTTATTTGACAGAGAGAAATCACAAATAGGCAGAGAGGCAGGTAGAGAGAGAAGGAAGCAGGCTCCCTCCTGAGCAGAAAGCCCGATGCGGGGCTCGAACCCAGGACCTGGGATCATGACCTGAGCCGAAGGCAGGGGCTTAACCCACTGAGCCACCCAGGCGCCCCTCCCTGAAATGGTTTTTATCCTTCTTTTTAATGTGGTGTATCATGTCAGTTGATTTGCAAATGTTGAACAATCCTTGCATCTCTGAAATAAATCCCACTTGTTCGTGATTTTTTATTCTTTTAATGTATTGTTGAATTAAGTTTGCAAATATTTTGTTGAGGATTTTTACATTTATATTCACCAGACATAGTGACCTGTAATTTTTTTTTTTCCTGTGGTGTCTCTGGTTTTGGTATCAGGGCAGTGCTCCTCATAGAAGGAGTTTGGAAGCGTTCTCTCTTCTTCAGTTTTTTGGAAGAGTTTGAGAAAAATAAGTTTTAAATATTCTTTGAGTGGTTTGCTAGATTTCACCAGTGAAGCTGTCTGGTACTAGGCTCTTGTTTGTTGAGAGTGTTTTGATCATTGATTCAATCTCCTTATGATTTTCTGTTCCTTCATGATTCAATCTTTGATGATCGTATGTTCCCAGGAATTTACTCAATTATTCTGGTTGTCCAACTTGATGGTGTGTAATTGTTCACGGTACTTCCTTATTATACTTTGCACTGCTGTGGTATCAGTTGTAACTTGTCCTCTTCTATTTCTGATTCTATTCATTTGAGTCCTCCCTTCTCTTCTGACTGAGACTAGCTAAATGCTTGTCAATTTTGTTTGTCTTTTTAAGAGCCTGCTTTGTTTCATTAATCTTTTATATTGTCTTTTTGTCACTATTTCATTTACTTTGGCTCTGATTTTTGTTATGTTAGTAACTTCGGGTTTTGTTTGTTCTTTTTTTCTAATTCCTTTATGTGAAGAATTAGATTATTTGAGATGTTTTTATTTGGCTTTTGAGGTATATTGTTATAAACTTGCCTTTAATATCTACTTTTGTTTCATCCCGTATTTTTTGGTATTTTTATTTCTATATATATTTGTCTTAAGGTATATTTAATTTCTCTGACTTTTTTCTGTTGACCCATTGGTTGTTCTGTAGCATACTGTTTAATCTTTACATATTTGTGCTTTTCCAAGTTTTATTCTTGTAAATGATTTCCAGTTTTACACTGTTATGTTTGGAGAAGATGAGTGATAGGATTTCAATCTTCTTGAATTTATAGAGATTTGTTTTGTGGCCTAACATGTGATCTATCTTAGAGAATATTCCATGTGCCCTTGGGAAGAATGTGTACTCTGCTACTTTGGGGTAGAATATTCTCTGTATATCTTATAAATCCATCTGGTCTGATGTGTCATTTATGACTGATAGTTCCTTATTAATTTTCTATCTGGATATAAGTGGGGGCATTAAAGTCTCCTACTATTACTGTATTGCTGTCAGTTTTTCCCTTTAGGTCTTTAATAATTCTTACTTCATATATTTAAGTGCTTCTACCGTTGGTGCATAATATTTACAAATTTTATATCTTCTTCCTGGATTGATTCCTGTATCATCATATAATATCCTTCTTTGTCTTTTATTACAGTCTTTGTTTTAAAGTCCGTTTTGTCTCATATAAGTACAGATACTCTGTTTGTTTTGGTTTCCATTTGCATGGTTTATTTTTCCATCCATTCACTTTTATTCTGTGCATGTCTCTAGGTATGAAGTAATTCTCTCGCAGGCAATACATAAATGAGTCTTTTTTGTTTTTTATACATTCAGTTATTTTATGCCTTTTGGTTGGAGAATTAAGTCTATTTACATTTAAAGTAATTATTGATAGGCTTGTACTTATTCCTATTTCATTAATTGTTTTTTGGTTGTTTTGTAATTTCTCTCTGTTCCTTTCTTCTCTTGTGGTTTTATGACTTTCTTAATGTTCATTGTGTTCAGATTCTTTTCTCATTATCTTTTGTGTATAAACATGGGTTTTCACTTTGAGGCTCACACATAACAACATTTTATATATATATATAATGTTGTTATGTCATATATCTATGATACTATGTGGTATATATGTTATATATGTTATATATGTTATGTGATATATGTTATATATATGTTACATATATAAAACAATTTATTTTAAAGCAATATAGCAGTTTAAAATTGAACACATTCAAAAATTTAACATTTTTAATTACCCATTTTTGGGTGATTAAACCATGTTTTGTTTTTGTCACATTTTAAAATTTTTTAATTTTTATTTATTTTATTTATTTATTTTCTTTTTATTTTGTGTATCTCCTAACTGATTGCTATAATTATAGTGATTTTTGTTATGTTTGTCTTTTAATCCTTCATGCCAGCTGTGTAAGTGATTAAGCCACTACCTTTACTATACATTTACCTTTACTGGTGAGGTTTATATTTTGTATGTTTTCTTGTTATTAATTAGTATCCTTTTTTTGAACTTAAATAAGTCCCTTGAACATTTTTTGTAAGGCTGGTTTAGTGAGGGTGAACTCTTCAGGGAAAAGCTCTGGATTTGAGAGATCTTTCCCGATTGTGGTTCCCTACTCCAGGGTTGGGGTTTTTGGTAAGACTGCATCTCTGCATCTCCTACCTGTCTCAGTGTGGCCCTTTTATCCTTTGTTGAGGAGGTGATGTCCCCCTAGTTTTCTGGTTGTTTTCAGAAGAAATCGTTTCATATGTAGATTTGTACTGTAGATTTGTTGCGTCTGTGGGAGAGGGTGAGTTCAGGATCTTCGCAGACCACCATCTTGGACTGCCCCTGTGAGCTCACTCTTTATTGGTGAATTTAAAACATAGTACTAGGACTTTAAAGCACAGGAAGAGAATAAACAAGTGGCTCAAATGGTCAGTTATTGAAATTAATCTAGAACTCTAAAATAAAGGAATCTCAGGTGGCAGAGGATGGTTGGCAATGTGTTTATTCAAGGTATTTATGTTTGAATGGAATGCCTCTTTGAAGAGGATACCTAAATTATTTCACTTGATCTGTGTCATAACCTTATCAGATAAACAGCCAGGCCTGAACTAAATGACAAGTATTCTGATTCCTGGTCCAACATCTTTCCAAGTCTTATCACCTCTGTTCAAAAATAATGTCATTTTTTCTTACAGTTTTGAACTATGAAATTTAATATAAAATTTGAAACTTTATATTACATATTATTATATATTTTATTTTAGGTGCATATATAATGAAAAGAAAATGCAATTTCTAAAAAGTTTCTAATGAATCATTTTGTTAGCTTCTATAAACATAGGCAAATCTTTTAACACAAATGATTCTGGCTTAAAAACAATAAAACATTAAAAGTCACAATAATATTAACAGCTAATTTGTATAGAGCAAATTCATAGAAAATCCCATATTGTTTGACTTAAACAAGAAGGAAATGCATTATTTCACATAAGAAGTCCAAAATAGTAGTTTTCCAAGGCTTTCCTTTAGTTACTTATCTCATTAGGCATAAAAGTAGGACTAATAAAATCACATTAATTATAAATAAAAACAATGATATTGATATAAGAGAAACATATTTACCCCAAAGAACTTTAAATATTTAAAATATCAACCTCTATTAAAATATTCAAATAATGGGGGCGCCTGGGTGGCTCAGTGGGTTAAGCTTCTGCCTTTGACTAGGGTTATGATCTCACATCCTGGGATCGAGCCCTGCATCAGGCTCTTTGCTCGGCAGAGAGACCTGCTTCCCCCTCTCTCTTTGCCTATCTCTCTGCCTAATTGTGATCTCTCTCTGTCTGTGTCAAATAAATAAATAAAGTCTCTTTAAAAAAATAAAATAAAATATTCAAATAATGGCAGCATATATCTTAGCCAAAAATAGAAGAAGTCTCCTTAGTTCTACTCTTTTTTTAGTTAACTAAAAATTTATAATTCATTTGATTTTATTGAATTTGATTGCTTCTGTATAAATTTGATCTTGAATTATTCCTAGAATTTAAAAAAAATTATTTAAAGTCTATAATGCATTTTAGTAATTTTAGAATTGGATCATTTAAAGGATGTTTTTAAATCTAGATTTTGTTGTATGTTAGAATATTGTCAGAATAGTTAAACAAATTAATTTGGTGTAAGAAAATCATTCATGTGATTTACATTCAGTGTTATAAACCACTTTCTCAGCCAAAAGAAACTTGCTAGGTTCAAACACAGAAATAATCTTTCAGAGTCTCTCTTGAAATCTAACACTGAGGAAATATCTGAAAACAGAGCATGGGTTTCTCTTGTGTATTGATAAGAACAATGGTAACTTTGAATTCAATAAATGGCAAATAATAAAGAAATGCATGAAGAACATAGCATGTTATGAACACAATTGGGACCTACAATTGGGATGATTTTAAAAGTAAGATCTTAAATAAGCAGTTTAGATATGAAACAGATCTGAAGGTAGTAATACATAGATCTGATATTTGTAGAATTTAAACTGTGCTATGCCCAATCTTATTCAAGCAGTTATTGGCATTCTTTCCTAAAAATTAAATTATATATTGTTTTGAGATGGTAGTTAGCCCCTATATCTGCAATTGCTCCTAAAGTTAAAAATCTGTATATTCCCTTATATAATAAAAATATCTGCGTATTCCCAAAATATAATATGAAAAAGACACAATCCCCAAAATACAGGCATTTGTTTCATTGACTTGAAAATTTTATACTAAAAATTTTAGTATTAGAATTATTTAGTTAATTTGATACTCTGTAATTATCTTTGGCATGCAAACATAAAATTTAAATATTCTACATATGAATATGTAATGTAACTGACAGCAATTTGAAAAAAACCAAAATGGTTCATAGAAAGGTATTTGATACTAATGATTGAAAACAGTAAATATGTCTCAATTTTGGATCAAAGAAATTAGAGCCTGGGGTCAAAATCTGTTAATACTACTACAAATATTACTACTACTACTATTATTAATACTACATGTTCTACTGCCCTGGGTGAACACATTTTTGTTGTTCTGCTTCAACACACTAAAAAATAGATAGTAGTATATCATTGTTAATCCTAGGGTAAATTTTTTTCAGGGACTCTTGGGAAGAACAAACCAACTCTTATTTACTGAGAAGAATCTCATATATACTCATATAAATAATAATTACTACTTTTCAGTTTCTTTTTCCAGTTTATCTCATTAAAAATTGAGCTTTTTTTTAAAAAAAAGAAATTTGGAATTGTAAGGTTAATATTTAATGAGTTTGGAAAATATTTAAAAAATTAAATTGTCTAGTATATAATTTAAATATAGGAAACTGAAAATGAAAGATCTATTTTTATAATCCAAATAAGGAATTTCTAAACTTTCTAAATTTATAGATCATAGTATATTTTCAAATTTACTGATATATATGAAATATAACATGCATCATTCTTAGAGAGAAGTGTATAATAAGAAGTGTATAGTGGTCTTTCATTGCAGAAATAAATTTTCAATTAATGGTATATAACTTTTTATAAATAGCTAATTAAAATAAATCACAAAAATTACATATTTAATTAATAAGATATGTTAATATTGAAACTGATTTATTATAAGATGTAAAAAAATAGACTTTCATGTTTCTATCATTTTGAGTGGACAAGAAGTGATTTATAGATGTATCAATTTCTAGATTTGGGGCAACAATTAAGATAGCAATCATTATTTTAGTCCATATTTAGACCTTATTCTTTTCCTTGATGAATTTACATTACATGTTCCATAAAGATCAAACTTCTGTATAAATAGTACACAATTTATATTTGTGTATCTTTTTTTTTTAAAGATTTTATTTATTTATTTTGACAGAGAGAGATCACAAGTAGACGGAGAGGCAGGCAGAGAGAGAGAGAGAGAGGGAAGCAGGCTCCCTGCTGAGCAGAGAGCCCGATGCGGGCCTCGATCCCAGGACCCTGAGATCATGACCTGAGCCGAAGGCAGCGGCTTAACCCACTGAGCCACCCAGGCACCCTATATTTGTGTATCTTAATGAATATCAGAGATATATTTTTAAATAGTGATTTATATGAGAAACCAAATAGAGACGTTAAGTATTCACAGCAAGCAGGTTAATCTTCAAAAATGGCTTATTCACTCAAAGAAAATATATTTAATATCATGAAAGGGCACTTATGACAAATAACCATCTTATATATGGACTTAAGAAACTCCTGGGCATTGTATTCAAAGTTCTGAAAAATTATATTTTCTGCTATACAAACATTTTTTAAAAGTTCAATATTATGAATGAATCTTTCACTGGGAAGATAAAAACATTGGTTTGGGGGTGTTGCTGAGCTGCATTTTCTGCAGACTCAGAGAGAGAGAAAGAGAATGATAATATTTCTCCTTTATCTTAAATCAAGTGAGAGAGCTTCAGAAAACTTGGTATGTGTACCCTAAAATGGGGACTGGGGGGAGGCAGATTCATGCATTAGTACCTGTCTGACACCTGGAAAAGTCTAAGGTGAGAAATTGTCTTTGAGTGATCCCTAGCAGGGGTTCTTTAGCACCTAGCTAAAAGAGGACTCCCATCACAATGAAACAGCAATCAGGTTGCTCCAGGGGAGGGATTTCAAAGAACCCAAAATAGTGCCATGGGACAGGTAGAGTCTATCAGTTTGGGGCATCTGACAAGGACAAGTTGCTCCCAACTCAAGTTACACTTGAGCCAGTCAGGTAAGATTGTGTCCTTTATCCCTATTTCCTCCTCTGTGCTCCTACCCTGGAAGGGAGGAAGGCACAGTGAAGGGCAGAATGAGGAAAAGGGACAGGAATCCCACATCACCCTTCCCACTTTCAGGCTTCCAAGCTCAGGGCAAGCTTAAGCTGAGCTATGGTACAATTTTTTTTAATCATGTTTTTAGGGGTGCCTGGGTGGCTCAGTGGGTTAAACCTTCTGCCTTCAGCTCAAGTCATGATCTCAGGGTCCTGGGATGGAGCCCACATTGACCTCTCTGCTCAGCAGGGAGCCTGCTTCTCCCTCTCTGCTTGCCTCTCTGCCTACTTGTGATCCCTGTCTGTCAAATAGATAAATACAAAAAAAGAAAATCTTTAAATTATTTTTTAAGATTTTATTTATTTATTTGAGAGAGAGAGAGAGCGAGCATGAGAAGGGGGAGGGTCAGGAGAAACAGACTCCCTGCTGAGCAGGGACCCCCCCCCCCCATGCAACTTGATCCCCAGACTCCAGGATCATGACCTGAGCTGAAGGCAGTCACTTACCAACTGAGCCACCCAGGGGCCCCTATGGTACAATTTTTAACTGGGATCAAAGTTGGGAGCTTTGATATTATACCAAATTTGGATGTTTTAAATGCCTAGAAAAAGAGGCCATTGTTTTATTACCTGAACATGACCAAGAAAGCTGTATGGCCTTTTCCTGATTGTATCCAAGAGATGGTGAAAAGTAAGTCTAGAGAATGAATTTGCAGTAGTAGTTATTGAAAGAACAAAGTTTCTTTCTGCTTACACTCATAGGAGTACAACATGTTTTAGTAACTCCTGACACAAAACAGAGTTGGCCCTTATTTGTGTTCATCTACTTTTCTCTTTACCTTCACATCCAACCACCCTTTCCCATCCAACCTCAAATTCTATCATTTCCTGGAAACTTCTTGTTTCCCAAAGTGCATGTCTTCTCTTCCTTCTCTGAGCCTGCATAGCACTTCACCAACACTTTCCTTGAGACATCTATCCCTTCTATGCTTGCTTTGGTCACATATGTTTCTATCTCTCTCCCTAATCTACACATGCCATGAGGATAGAGTTTCTGTATGCATCATTATTTTTCCTTCATGCCACTCCCTCTATGTGGATATACACAATACATTCTCTCTCTCTATCTCTGAATGATAAACTAAAACTATAAAACTATCAAATAAAAATGTGTGCTACTTTAAAGGATAAAAGAATATGGGGAGAAGCATGGTAAAATATGAAATTTTTGGTAAAATGAATCTTAAAGAAGGTAAAAGTAAGACTGTCTCCTTGGAAATTAATTCAAAATTCTTTTAAAACTTGAAAATTATAGCAATATAAGAAATATTTGTAATAAGAAATTTTTCACATAGATCTTACCAACAGAAATCAGGCAGGAAGTGACAACATCATATCATATCAGGGTTCAAAATATTAGTCTTAGAGACACATGGTCTAGGTTCAAATCCAATCCCAACCAACTTGTAATTGTGTGACATTGGCAAACAATTCAATGGCTGTTTTCTTCGGTTTCCTCATCCTTAAAAATATTAATGGGGTGATCCACATGGGGCATAGGAAGATCTTGAGCCCACTTCCACCACACACATGCTGAATCTACAGTTACATATGGAACAATTCTCTCTGAAAAATACCTGAAAACTAGCCTAACAGTCCCTTCACAACAGACTATAAAAAGGACACATTGATATGGGTAGAAGAGGCAGAGATGTGTTCTCACCAAAAACCCCATCACAATCGGAGAAGTCTCACAAATCTGGAGCTTCTCCCTGGAAAGTGAGGGGTTTGTGCTCCCATAAGGCACCTCAACCCTTGGTATCTGCATCAGAGAAAGAATCAATAGGACTTGGATCCAGAGACCAAAAGGCTGTTGAGAACTGAGATCATACTTTTTTAATTAATTATTTTTATTAACATATAATGTATTATTTGCCTCAGGGGTACAGGTCTCTGAATCGTCAGGCTTACACACTTCAAAGTACTCACCATATCACATACCCTCCCCAATGTCCACAACCCAACCACCCTCTCCATACCCTCCACGGCAACCCTCAGTTTGTTTTGTGAGATTAAGAGTTTCTTTTGGTTGTTCTCCCTCCCGATCCCATCTTGTTTTATTTTTTCCTTCCCCACCCCCCAACCCCCCCCCACCGCCTCTCAAATTCCTCATGTCAGGGAGATCATATAACAAAAGTCTTTCTCTGACTTATTTCATTCAGCATAATACCCTCTAGTCCCATCCACATTGTTGCAAATGGCAAGATTTCATTTCTTTTGATGGCTGCCTAGTATTTCATTTTATATATATATATATATATATATATATATATATATATATATATAAAATCATCATGGGCATATATATATATCAAATATATATATATATCAAATCATATTTGATATATATATATATCAAATCATCATGGGCATATATATATATATATATATATATATATATATATATACCACATCTTCTTTATCCATTCATCTGTTGATGGACATCTAGGTTCTTTTAATAGTTTGGCTATTGTGGACATTGCTGCTGGGTGCACATGCCCCTTCGGATCACTACTTTTGTATCTTTAGGATAAATACCCAGTAGTGCAATTGCTGGGTCGTAGGGTAGCTCTATTTTCAACTTTTTGAGGAACCTCCATGCTGTTTTCCAGAGTGGCTGCACCAGCTTGCATTTCCACCAACAGTGTAGGAGGGTTCCCCTTTCTCTGCATCCTCACGAACAAGAATTGAGATCATACTCTTAAAGACTTTGAGTGCAGACACATTTCATGTAAAAGCAGCACTTTGAAAAATGTTTTGACTATATATGAAGAGGATTCACGTTGGGAAGGAAACAAACATTCATATCCGGGAAACCCAGAGAGTTCTAAGTAAGATGAACCTAAAGAGATCCACACCAAGAATCATTATAACAAAAATGTCAAAAGTTAAAGAGAGAATCTTAAAAGCAGCAAGACAAAAAACAACTTGTTATGTACAAGGGAATTCCCATAAGACTCTATCGGCAAATTTTTCAACAGAAAGTTTGCAGACCAGAAAAATGACACGATATATGCCAAGAAAATATATGCTGAAAGGGAAAAAAATAAAATCTAACAAGAAATACTCTACTGAGCAAGGTTATCACTCAGAACTAAAGAAAAGATAAAGGGTTTTCCAGATCAGCAAATGCAAAAGGAATTCAATGTCACTAATCTGGCCTTACAGGAAATGTTCAGAGACTTCTTTAAGCTGGAAAGAACGGGCACTAATCAATAACAAGAAAACATATGAAAGTATAAATCTTACTGGTAAAAGTAACTATATAGTAAAGGTAGTAGATTAATTACTTGCAAAGATAGCAGGAAGACAAAAATAGTACAAATAATTATAGAATATCTAGTTTAAAAAACACTAATTAAAAATAAGTATGATGTGGAAACAGAAGCATAAAATGTGCAGCGGGAGGAGTGAAAAGTTAGCGTTTTGGGGGAGTTCAGACTTAAAAACAGACAAATGAAACATCAGCAATCATCAGGGAAATGCGAATCAAAACAACAATGAGATTTCAACTCACACTTGTTGGAACAGCTATTATCAAAAGGACAAGAATTAACAAGTCTTGACTAGGATGTAGACAAAAGGGAACACTTCTGGACTATTTTTAAGAAAAGAAAGTGCATGCAAAACCCTATGATTAATAGACTTTTTGCTGAGATATAAATGACATAAAACATTATATATAACATATAGTTTAAGGTGCACATGATGATTTGATATTTGTATACAGCATAAGATGAACATGACAGTAAGTCTCGTTACCAGCCATCACCATACAAAATTACCAAAAAAAAGTTTCTTTCTTGTGATGAGAACTTTTAGGATTCACTCTCTTCACAACCCTCAAGTATGTAATGCAATATTTTTGATGATAGTCACCATGCTGTACATTACATCCCCATAAATTATTTTGTAGTTCGAAGCTTGTACCCCTTGACCCCCTTCACCTGTAGCTTCCAATCCCTAATCCCCCTCCCATCCAGCAACCACCTTTCCATTCTCAGTACCTATGAATTTTGTTTTATTTTTTCATTTTGGGTTTTTTTTTTTTTTGAGTCCACATATAAATGAAATCATGTAGTGTTTGTCTTTTTCTGCCTGACTTATTTAACTTAGCATAATTTCCTTAAGGTCCATCCAGGGAGACACCAATAAAAGCAAGAACACCAGACCTGCCTGCTCGCTCACTCTCTCGTTCTCTTTCTCTCCCCTGCAACCTCATTGTGTGGCCTCTAATATGCCATGTAATTTCCAAAACTTCTACGTAACAAAATGTTGTTCATTTTTTTTCAAAGTTCCCTGATGGTTGTTTCTAAGAGTGTCTTGCCATCATCATACGAACCACAAGGGCCAGTCTAGTCACAACATCGGTTATTGATAGGCTGAGACTGACACCAAAAAAGTAGGCTTTCTTTTGTCTGCATCCCAATTCATTTTCACAAATGTTGCCAGGGACTATCTAGGTAACAAAAGAAATTCCCTCTCTTTTGTTAATTCCAAAGTCTATTTCCTCCTTTTTAAAATATCCTCTTTCTTTGACCTTGTTGAAACCAACATTATTTGGCTTCTTCTTATACCTTATTACCAATATCTTTCTCAATGGAAAAACAACTTGAGGAGTGCCTGGGTGGCTCAGTCAGTTAAGCATCTGCCGTTGGCTTAGATCATGATCCCAGGGTTCTGGGAGCAGCCCTCTGTTGAGTTCCCTGCTCAACAGGTTATCTGCTTCTCCCTCTGCCCTCTGCCTCTCTCTGCTTGTGCTCTCTCTCTTTAAAATAAATAAATAAAATCTTTTAAAAAACAAAAAAGAAAGAAAGAGAGAGCACATCTATTTACTGAGATTTCAAGGTGAATTATTTTGACCATAATTTACACTGAAACATTTTTAAAATTTTTATGTTCACTTCTCACGTATACCAACCAGATTCTTCTGCCCCAGCCAGATTGAACAATTATCCCACTTTGCACCTTTATTTTCCTCACCCCTTTTGTGGCTCTATACTCTATTTCTCCTTCAAGAGTTATCTATGTCCTGCCTCCTAAAAAACTGTCAATACTGAAACTCAGATTACTATACCCTTTGTTTAGCATTTTTCAGGTAGTGCCCCTAAGGAGTGGAACTAGTTCTAATATTTAAATGTCATAGTGCCTTGTTCACAGTAAGCACACATGCAATAAACATTGAAGAAAGAATGAGTGATAGACTTCAGTAATTATTTGGAGAAATATTTTCTCATTTAATATCAAATTGGGTGTTGTTCATTCCCTACACTCTGTTCAACCTGAGAACAAAATTTAGCAGAACGTGTTTGCTTAAAAATACACTTCTGAATTCTCCCTCAGATTGTTTTATTTAGGACACTCTGTTAAGGATTCCTTCTTTTTGGAAATCATTCTAACTTATCTGTGTAATAAATCTGCATTTTATGAATCTTGCTATTTTTATAAGAAACTTAGATTTTCTTTGAAGCTGATTATAACATCTTCAGATTTTGACATCTGTAGTACTGTAGAGAAAAAAAAAGACTCAATGAGTCTGGGCAATGTTATGAAGATAATTGCTACCCATTTGGTTTACAATTTTCAGGTATATAACAATGATTTTTCAAACACCTTGTCTCCTAATCATTATTCATTTATTCATGCAAAAACATTTACTGAATGCCTTCTCAGTGCCAAGAACTCTGTTAGAGACTGACGATACAAATAAGAATAAAACAGTCTTTGCTCTCAGTTTTTTCCTTCACAATCCCTACTATTTTTTTTTGTACGGTTACATTTACAGTTACAATTTTGTTTGTTTACATAACATTTCCAAATTGGGTAATTAGATAAAAAGAGTGTGCATTTCTTATTTTCTAGAAAAGTGAAAAACAGTATAATAATATTCATAGACACTGTTTAGCAATGTTAGAACAATAGCTACTGGTATTGTTTAAGGGCTGAACTGAGATCATTCTGTTCTATGATATCATTTAATGAGGAAACCATTCCCCTTCTATGTGTAAGTTGTGAGTGAGAGGACCTACCAATTGTACCTCACTTAACTTTTAAGACTGAAATTTTAACTGGGAAGTGTGGCTAAAGAGTCAGAAATTCTGTTTTCATTGTGTGTGTCTGTGTGTGTAATAAAGTAGCTTATAGTCTCTCTCTCTTTTTTTAAAGATTTTATTTATTTATCTGACAGAGAGAGAGATCACAAGTAGGCAGAGAAGCAGACAGAAAGAGGGGGAAGCAGGCTCCCCCGCCGAACAGAGAGCCCAATTTGGGGCTGGATTCCAAGACCCTGATATCATGACATGAGCCGAAGGCAGGGGCTTAACCCACTGAGCCACCCAGGCACCCGAGCTTATAGTCTCAATAAATTCCTTATTCTCAAAAAAAAAAAAAAAAAAAAAAAAAAAATCCTGACTTTAAATTTTGTTTGGTTTTGTTTTGTTTTGCATAAAGAAGCAAAAGCAATCCTTGCTAAAGGAATAAGTCGTTTATAATGGGAAAGCAAAAATTTTCTAAACTCTATAACATTTATTTCAATGAAAACATCAAATAGCTACTTGAGTCTTTTTTTTTTTAAGATTTCTATTTATTTGACAGAGAGAAAGAAAGCACAAGTGGGGGGGAAAAAGAGAAGGAGGTTCCCCAATGAGCAGGGAACCTATTGTGGAACTTGATCCCAGGACCCTGAGATCATTACCTGAGCCAAAGGCTTCACCAACTGAGCCACCCAGGAACCCTAGCTACTAGAGTTTTAAATGTACTAGGAAGTGTATGCTTCTCCTAAGAGAACAGGTCCAGGTTGATGATCAGAATGCTTGTTTTTAAAATATTAACAAAGGAATAATTATTTTATGGTAAGGGAGGACTACCAATGTAAGCCTCAGTAATAAAAAGAAATAAATAATAAAAATACTTGCTATCAAAACATAATAGAGGTAACATTTTCAAATACTCTTATTAGTGTATTTGTGCTCATAGTAGTGTATTAGTGTTCATAGTCACTAATTTTAGAAAGGTGCTGTAGAAGGTAGAAAGGGACCTGGAGTGATCAGCTGGGGTTCTTTCTGCTTTAGGCAGATCTATCTAGGACTCCTTTAAGACAGGTGTCTTAGAGACATCTCCAAGAATGCAACCTCATATCTTCCCATGATAATATTGCATGTCATTGTTTTACTAGCTGTATGGCAGGAATCTTTTTCTTAACCTAATGGAGTCAGCCCTCTCCTTAATATGCCTATGTATATTCATATATATATATATATATATATATATATATATATATATATACACACACACACACACACACACACACATATATAGACACATTTATTTTAGGATAGAAGGACAAATGATCTGTGTTTCATTTATAACATTTGTTTATTTTCTTAAAAAGTTTCCTTCTTTTAGTCATTTAAATAAATTAATACCTAGGTCTTCAGCTCTAAATTTGAAATTCCCTTCTTACCCCGTTCAATCCAGACAACCAAGTGATGCCATGAGTGGGGAATGTACATTATTCTAACAGTGAATATTCTGACTGGATTTAAAGATTTTTTTCCCTATGCTTTATTCTCTCCAAATAATAAAAGGAAAAGCTGATTCTATGTGTAGAAACTATAAATAGATGTTGACTTACATTTAATGAAAACATCAAAGTTCTGCTTTTTTTTCAAATTAAGAAATGCTTAGAATGGTTTTGATCAAAATGATAGTATGTTTTCTTAAAAAGATTAAGAAAAAATCAAGGGACTATTTTAGCAGACATTGAATAATCATTTTCTTTCTGAATTAAACTCTGTAATGCTAAGATATTAAGTTAAAAACTACTTTGATTCTAAAACAAAATACATTGCTTGATGAAACAAAAATTTCCTGGGGGAATAAGAGAAGCTAAATTATGCTACCTATTGTAAATGATGCTGCCACTTTATTTAGATTTTTAACCTCTAGCAATAACAGATTATTTTGATAAATTATTCATGTTTCTGCATTGTGCACCTTTTGCAATTTGCATATCTGGCAGCAAATAGGCCCTCCTTTCAGGGTTCAGTCCCCTTGGTCAGACTGGATGGCCAAAGGCTGCTTCATGATTAATTTCATCTCAATAGAGTAATTGTCATACACAGATGAAGCAATGCCTCTGAAATGCTTTCCTGGAGCTATGAAGTACAAGAGGCTTAGCTTAAGACCTTTTAAGCATATAGTAATTTTTGGCTTAAATGTTAACCTTTCTCTATTTCAGGAGTATCTACATCTAAAAATAGTAAATTAGATTTTATAAAAATAGAAAACAATGATTTAAGGCTTAATTTAGCAGTTCATTAGACTGCCGGATGATCTGACTTTAGAGTTTAGTATCTTAGTAAAAAAAAAAAAAGAATGTGAATATTTTAATGGATCAAGGTTTCAACCTGAAGGTTCAAAGTTTAGCTGCTGAACCTGTAAATATTTACTTCTTCCCTGATTTGTGGAAAAGGTATTCAACTTTTCTATGTTCAGTTTTCTCACCTAAGAACTATCTAAATGATTCCCACTACTAGAATTAACAAGAGATGGCTTTGGAGACTTGTTTCTTTTTCTTTTTTTACAAAACTAATGAAAGAAAATTGATTTGTAATTCGGTCCTAAAGAAATGTTGGTTCGTATCATGATTTTAGACAGAATTCTTAAATTTCCAAATCCATGCAAATTGTTGTAAATTTGTTTAAAATAGTGAAATTCTAAAAAATTCCAAATTTTAGCCAAGGTCACACTATAATGTAGTAAAAATAAAGTTCTGAAATTTAATATTAAAGCACTTTCTACATATCATTTGATAAATGATCAAAGAGAAAAAGAGTTTGACTTAGTTTTTATCATCTTAAAAATGAAACAAAGCCCTAAATTTAATGACTCATTTCAAAATGGTCAATTAGATTTTTTTACACTCTTATAATTGGATTTTTTATGCAATCAATTGCTTACATGTTTTTCAGTTTTCCCAGTATTTTGCTAGGTGCTCGAGCTATGAAATTGAATAAATAACTCAAACAGTAATCACAGGGAATTTACAGATTAGTAGGAAGCTATAGTTTTGTGAGTAAATAATTTAAATATAATCACTGAAATAGAAATCTATATTGCTGAGTCCAGTGGGCTGGTTATGGAGAAGTGACCAGGATGAAGACTAAGTCATCAGAAACCATTAACTACTTGACCACCTGCTGCCACTCATTCTCCTGCCTTTGTCAGATTACTCACCTCTCTTTCTTTCAGCTTTCTTTTCTATTTTGCTGTTTTGTGAAGGGATTTAAATGTTATTTAGGGATTATTGATTGCTACTTTTGAAAGAGAAAATGATCACTTCCGATTTTATTTTTTTTTAAGATTTTTAAAAATTTATTTTTGGGAGAGAGAGGCAGAGAGAGAGACAGAGACAGAGAGAACACAGGCGCTCAAGATGAAGGGGAGGGGGACTCAGACAGGAGGGAGCAAAGAGAGAGGGACCAGTGGAGAGAGGGACAAGTGGCTTCCCGGAGCACTGTGGAGTTGGATCCCACAACCACAAGATCACCACTGGAACTGAAATCAAGAGTGGAACACTTAACCTACTGAGCCACCCAGTCGCCCCCTAATTTGCTTTAAAGAATAAAAACAATAGGGGTGCCTGGGTGGCTCAGTAGGATAAGCATCTGCTTTCAGCTCAGGTCTTGATCCCAGGGTCCTGGGACAGAGTGCCCCATTGGGCTCCCTGCTTAGCAGAGAGCCTGCTTCTCCCTCCCCTCAGTCATTCTCTCTGTCTCCCTCACTCTCAAATAAATAAGTAACATCTCTTTTAAAAAAAGAATAGAAACATTATAAAAGTAATTATTTATTTTGAGGGGGAACTGGAGGATTGCTTAGAAAATATTTAAAATGTAAGTATGATCACCACAATACTATTTTTCATCTACTGTCTGTTAGTCAAAGACCAGCACTTAACTCAGTGTAGCAGTCCACTTGCTGTTACAGTTATGCCAAGGGACATGTGGCTGGCTCAGTTGGTAGAACATGCGACTCAATCTCAGGGTCATGAGTTTGAGATCTATACATTGGGTATAGAGATTACTTAAAAATAAAATCTTAACAAAATAAGGTTATGTGAAACTTATACTAGTTGCATTTGAAACAATGGATTTACACTTCACATTAAAAGAAGTCAGGATAAACAGAGTCCTATAGATGAAAAGTTTATATTAAGTGAATATTTAAAGATTTCTTGACAAGACATTTGCAGACTCATAATATTTTTTCAGTTTTGTAACTCAGACTCTTCCATTTGGCTACTCTGATTCTTGACAATTTATATAAATACATGTTTTAGGAACCTAAGGATACTAACTTCTCTGATAATTTTCTACTAACATATTCCCAAGTAAATTATGCTGACATATTAATGTAAGCCCATCATGTCTCTAATTTTGCAGTCCAAAATAATATTTATTAATTTCAGAATTATCTTAATCTTTAGTTGAATATTCTTATCATCCTGCATTTTTATTAAAATCATTGTATTTTATGTCAAAAATACAACTGTAAAAATTATCAAATAAAATCTTGGGAACAATGAAATTATGGAGGACAAATAATATTTTACTGCTACAGAGTTGAGAATTAGCTCCATTAAAGTCATTCCTTTGTCGGTGGACATTGTCTATAGAATGACCCCTTTATATAACATATTTTACCTGGGAACAGTATCTAGAATGTATCACTGTGCATTAGTGGATGGGTGGATTTGGGAGAGGGGGAGGGATGGAGAGCTATGGCATAGCAGAAAAAAGAGTCCAGAGCCTATAAGCCCTTAATACATGCCCACTCAACGTGCACACAGCCAGACAGATACTGGGTAGGGTTAGTGAAGGTATAACTCTTGAGAGATAAGACTGTCACCTGTCAGGATAGTCAAATGGAAAATGCTGAATAGTTAGGGGCATGATCTGACCCCTGATCATTGAGCAAGGAGGCAGCTGACAGAGTAACTGAATGATCAATGGGAGAAGTAATAAGGTCCTAAGAAAAGTTCCCCTAATTCACAGTTGGGTACACCGGGTGGTGAGGTAGAATCTTCATTGTGGAGGGATCATTTTAGGAGCCATGATCTAAGAGAACATAAAGAAGAAAGAGAAGATAGGAAAATCAATTGTTAAAATTCTAAGGTACTATTTAAAAAAAAAAATCTTCTTTTTAAAAATCAGGAACTATTTTACAACTCTCTTATATGTTGAGGAAACACCAGAGCAATGTAGGATACCTCTGGTGATCTTTTGGACCTATCGTTTCATCCTTTCATTTAATTTTTCCTTTACCGATGTTTATTAAGTGAATACTAGATGGTAGTCATATAATATAGGCCTAGAGAAATACTGAGAAATACATTAGTTAAAAATTCAATATATAAATTTTGACTAATTATTGAGTCTGTTTATTCTGGATGTGACAAAGATAACACTAGCATGAACCTGGCATGGATTTTTCGTCCAGAAAAAAAAATAATAATAATAAAGAGATCATAGGTAAAATAAAATCAACTTAATTTTGACAAAAAAATATTTTCTCTGAATAATAAATAGGGTAATAATAAAAATCACACATAAATCAAATAATATTTCTTTTATAAAACAAAATGAAAAATTGGCATTATCATAATCTTCGTTATGATATAAATGAATGATTATCTCACCAATAAAAGGTAAGGCATGAATTAGAAACAAAACCTAAAAAACATGGAAACTTTGATTCTTTGCAAGTTATTCTGATGCAATCTTATTTTATAACTCTAAAAATGTAATATTAAATAAGGTGTAATCAACATTTGATAATAATTTTTTAAGAATTTTATTTATTTATTTAACAGAGAGAGTGAGAGAGCACAAGTAGGGGGAGCATCAGAGGCAGAAGGAGAAGCAGGAACTCCAATGTAGGGCTCTATCCTAGAACCCTGGGATCATGACCTGGGCCAAAAGCAGACCCTTAATGGACTGAGCCACAAAGGCGCCCAACATTTGATGATAATTAAACAAAAGACTGAGAATCTGTGTATCTCAGCTACTACATTTACACATAGCTTAGTGTAGACACAAAATAGGTACAACCAATAGGTGATTAATGAAGGAATAAAGGTCAAGATCTATAAAAAATGACCAAATCTTCCTTCCCATATTAAGTGATAATTTAATCATCGAAAGCTTACTGAAGATAGTCATGAACTGTTATTTAGTGAAATGGGAAATAAGCATTGCTTTTTGAAATCTTTATTTCCCCTCTATTTTTCATGCTAATTAATTAAATATACATTTAAATATTTATCATCTGTGTTTTTGTAGCCTGTTTCTTTAAAGAGAAAATTCTGAAAAAATAAAAACAAAAACCCTAAGACAACAAGGAAGAAAGACTCAAAATGAAGTTTTCTCATTCTCTCACAACACACACTGCTTCCCAGGACCACGCTAACGGGGATGGGCAGCACAGCAGGACAAGGGATAGCATCTTGAGTCACAGACTGGAGCTGGATATTGGTTGCTCTAAGCTTTAACCTCGTGTTAGTCACTCAATGAGCTTCTATGAGCCACTTTATTTATGTCTAATGTTCCATCCATTGCAAAAATCTGATAATACAGAAATGATTCACAAAGAAATCTGAGATTTTCAAACTCAGGTACCCAACAAATGCAAAGTGCTCCATGGTCAGTTAACAGTAAGGCAAGCAGTTTTGAGAATTTTTTTTTTTTTTTGTCTCAAATAAACCTAATGTCTTAGTGATCCCCTTAACAATTGTGCACATTTCTTAACAAAAATTCTGAGTGCCAAGGAAGATGTTTTTTATGTTTGTTTTTGATTTTCTAATCTCTCCCTTTGGGGGGGGATTAAATATATTTCTGATCTGGCACTTCATGGTAATTTTTTTATCTTTTTTCTTTGTAAGATCCAGGGAAAGCTCCTGAAACCAAACAAGGGACTATAATAGTTGCAGCACAAGGTAAACAATTAAACATTCTGTTTCATTTTTTAAAGAAAAGTGCATAGCACTTTATTGACAAAAGCAAAAGCTGTTTATTGCAGAATAGCACCATCTGCTGGGTTATTATAGAAAATATTGTTGTATTACAATACATGTTTCGAGTATTTATTTTTTAGTAGTTGGAGGAAACATGAAGGACCCAGGAATTAGTATTTTGACTCCAAGTTTCAGTCATTGAATCTTAACTTACATTTCTAAAAACAAAAAACAACCCAAAAACCAAACCAAAACAGAAAGATAGATTGATAGATGACAGATAGAAAGATTGATACAGATATATAAATATAAAATTTTCCCAATATTTTCAGTTATAACTTGTAATTTGTGTCGTATTAGAAAAGTCAGTCAGAACGGTAATAAATTCATATTATTTCATCTATATTAAGACTGCAGAAACTGGGGTGCCTGGGTGGCTCAGTGGATTAAGCCTCTGCCTTTGGCTCAGGTCATGGTCTCAGGGTCCCGGGATTGAGCCCCATATCAAACTCCCTGCTCAGCAAGGAGCCTGCTTTCTCCTGCCACTCTGCCTGCCTCTCTGCCTACTTGTGATCTCTCTTTGTCAAATAAATAAATAAAATCTTAAACAAAAAAAAAAAGACTCCAGAAATTGGGTTCCAGATATAACTACAAACAAATCACCCTAGTTTGTATAAGCCATCTGAGAAAATCAGTTTCAACAATTATTAATATCTTTGGGCCATCAAAAGTGGTGTCCTTTAAGAAAGCTTTAGAAAAATATATAATCAATATTTATCTTTAAATATATATAATCAATCAAAATATATAATCAATTATTTATCTTCATTTATTTTTTAAAATTTATTTTAGAGAAAGAGAGCAGGGAGGAGGGGTAAAGGGAGAGAGAGAGAGAGAGAAACTCAAGCAGACTCCCTGCCAAGCATGGAGCCCGACTCAAGGCGCGATCCCAGGACCCTGAGATCATGACCTGAGCTGAAACCAAGAGTTGGATGCTTAACTGACTGGGCTACCCAGGCACCCCAAAATATTGATTCTTTAAATCATCAGTTTGGGAAAAGTACTTCTTTAAAATAATTGTCCTATGAAGTTATTTTTTATTTTTACTTTTTAATTTTTTTAAAGATTTTATTTATTTTGATAGAGAGCACAAACAGGGAGAGCAGCATCTGAAATCACATCCTTTGAGAAAGCTATGCTAACTCCTGTGTGTCTCCAAGTGAACAGAATGGAATATGATTCATCTGACCTTTATTTTTAAATCATGAAAAGTAACTTGATGAAAGCATAAGGGAAGGACAGAAGTGTTCTGACTTTTGTCATCTATGAAAACTTTACAAAAGATCACACTTGAGCAATAAAAGGTAAAATATTTAATAGAGGAAATATTTTTTCAGGTTTTTAGGTTTTTATTTTATTTTATTTTTTTTAAAGATTTTATTCATTCATTTGACAGGCAGAGATCACAAGTAGGCAGAGAGGCAGGCAGAGAGAGAGGGGGAAGCAGGCTCCTCGCTGAGCAGAGAGCCCGATGTGGGGCTGGATCCCAGGACCCTGAGATCATCACCCGAGCCAAAGGTAGAGGCTTAACCCACTGAGCCACCCAGGCGCCCTTAGGTTTTTATTTTAATTCCAGTTAGCTAACATACGGTGTTAGTGTTATATTAGTTTCAAATGAACAATATAGTGATTCAACACTTCCATACAATATTCAGTGCTCATCCAATGGGTGCACTCCTAATCCCCGTCACCTACTTAACCCACTGCCCCCAACTCCTCCCCTAATAGAATCTTGCTTTCTTTCCCATGCTATATTATACAATATCTAGCAATAAAGGACATACATTTAGATGGTGTTATATTTGTTACTGGGCAGAAAACCCTTTTTTTTAAAAAATATTTTATTTATTTATTTGACAGATAGAGATCACAAGTAGGCAGAGAGGCAGGCAGAGAGAGAGAGGAGGAAGCAGGCTCCCTGCTGAGCAGAGAGCCGGATTTGGGGCTCGATCCCAGGACCCTGGGACCATGACCGGAGCCGAAGGCAGAGGCTTTAATCCACTGAACCACTCAGGCGCCCCCAGAAAACCCTTGTAGCAGACTCCTCAGCATATAACATAGAACATGTTTGCATTTAACCTGGACTCAACCATGTGCAGAATCATCATATTAAATATTGGTAAAATGGGTTGACTGCCTTCCATTTGACCCAAATGATGCCATTTATAAGCAATGCATATACTAGGATAATTAGGAGATGTGATTCCAATTTTTACTTTTCATTTAATCATCAGGTTGTTCAAGGAAACAGATTCTTCTTTAGAAGGGTATAACCAATATTATGGGATGTAGAAAGGCAGAACACTTTTGGGGTGAAAATGCATGAAAATCATGAAAATCATGATTTGAATCATGAAAATGCAGCTTAGAGTCATTTCCTCAAGCAAATGGCTACAAGTTCAAAGAATCACTGTGGTTAATGTATACATGTTCTCATAAAAAAGACACACTTGTCCTTAGACACTTCTGCTTTGATTGAGGCTTCTGAGAGCTTTAGTGGCTGTGGAACTACGACTTGACAGAGGAGTTTAATGTTACTTCAGTGTCATATCAGAGGAATTCAAGGGGAGGAAATTGCATAGGTATCCGGAAACTTGCTTCAAATTTGAGCTTGGAGCCATGGGCTCTTCATTTTTACATTCCAACTAGGCTGGACAAGGTGGGCTCAGAAAATACTCTTTTGGAATCAAAGATTTATTATTGTGGGGCACCTGGGTGGCTCAGTGGGTTAAAGCCTCTGCCTTTGGCTCAGGTCATGATCCCAGGGTCCTGGGATCGAGCCTCGCATCGGACTCTCTGCTCAGCAGGGAGTTGCTTCCTCCTCTCTCTCTGCCTGCTTCTCTGCCTACTTGTGATCTCTGTTTGTCAAATTAATAAATAAAATCTTAAAAAAAAAGATTTATTATCGAGTCATTAATACCCGAGAGTTAAACAGAGTACACAAGGCAAGATTTAGGGGCTGTTCACTAAAATGGCAATGACACATCAAAGCAGGGATACCCGGCAGGGATAAATGTCACTTGGGCTGTGCAAATCCATTGATCTTTCTTAGGTTTTATAATAGCACAGCCACATAATTAAATAATGCAAAGAAATAATTAATATTTGCCTGTACTTCATTAGGATACAGAGCTTGACATCATCAGCAGTATTGCCATAACAAAGGTTGATATTTTGGGGTGTAAAATAACAAAATTGATAATGATACTTGCAGTGTGATGAAAGACCAGAATGTATCTGTTCATTTATTTATTTATTTATTTTACTTTTATGACAGAGGAAATATCTAAAATCTAGTTTTATATAAGGTGTGTGTAAATGTGTACATATTTAACTCTATTATGAAAATTTAGCACACTTTCTTTGGGAGTACATTTAAAAATTTTAACAAAGTTTAGAGATAAAGAGGAGTATGAAATAAATGACTCTAAGCTACAGATTACAATTTAGAGACATAAGAAATTTAAATAATAACATAAATAGAATATCATGTAGTACTGAATTGAATTGTAGAGATAATAAATGTCATACTAGTTAAGACAAAGTGATTTTTAGTAAGAGTTGGGGGTTGAGGGATTCCTCATGGATGAAGGATGAATTCATTGGGCTTGGAGCATTATTAAAAAATAAACTGGCAGAGAAAAATAGCATTACTAGTGTAGATGGCTTAAAAAAATTAAGTTGCTGATAATTAGTAAAGAATATTATCACTATCAAGATATGAGACAAGTATGATGGTGCCGATGACTTGGGAAAAATGCAACATGGACATTTTGAAGAAATAGTATTTGATAGAATATACAGAATAAAACAAAGGAAGAATTAAAAATGGTACTGATCTTTTGGGCCTGGGTGAATAAGATGATTATAATTGTCAAAAATAAGTCCCATGGAAAGGAACTAGCTTAAGGGAGGAGGTGAGAATTCATTGTTGGGCAGGTTTATGTTGAGCAGATGGAGGGTCATCTAGGCAGTGAATTTTCTGTAGCCAGTAAGAACTTAGGTGGATCTAGGTGAACCCCCAGTGAAAAGATGCACACAAAAATGCCTTTGTAATTGTAGAACAGATTGAACACCAGAAGTAGTCCTAGATGTTGGGTCTAGGAGGTTCAACAAATTATAATTCACTCAGGCAGGGTTACCTGAATCTTTGATTCCATTTATGTGGCCTAGGGCTTCTTGGAGTGGGTTTGGCTCTTGAAGGAACATTATACAGAACCAAGGGTCATCTTGCTAGGAGCAATCCCAAAATGACTAAGTACCTTCCCCAGTCATTTCTGGTAACACACATTAGTTACCAATTGTATCCGGATTAAGATTCATGATCCAGGATTAGATGAGTTCTACCACAGAGAAAGTCAGAATTCAAAAGTGATTGAAGTGTGCTGTGCCTTTTCTCTGTGTAAAGATGGTGTACATTTACTAAAAGTAGGGTGGACTTGTCATTGCCCCTTGCTGAAATGGGACATTTTAAATACTACTAACATTAACTCATATAATAAACTGGTATATAATTTCTTAGTAGCTAGACACAGATAATTTATGAAATATCACCTCCATTTTTGGCATAGATCTAGTATATTCTTCTAGAAGTGGTTGTGGTTTTCTCAGATGTAACAGTTTCAAACCTAAAATAAACTTATACTAAACACACACTGTACTTATCTATTTGACTTCTTGTCTATGGAACAATATATTTTTAATTCTTTTTTTTTGGCTTTATGCTTATATCTGAGTTCTTTTAAAAACCTTTGCATAAAATAATATTTTCAGGTTATTCTCCTATTGCAGAAGTTGGATAGATTAATTGGATTAATTTGTGCATAGATAACCACTCAGTTTATGAATACATAGAATACAGTCTCATATTCCCAGGAGTATTCTGAAGAATGATCACTTAGTATGTTTTAACACTATTTTATTTATTTTATTTCAGCAGCATCTAAAAAAGATGAAAAGAAGGAAGGTATGTTTAATGCAAAAATCCCACTATGCCTTTTGTGTAAACAATTTACCAAAATCCAGAATTGGGTTTTGCTTGCCTTCTCACCTATGTTTCCTTTGGATAACTGGATGTGTGTTATGCAGACGTTTCTCATGAATGTATTTTTCTGCCTTACTTCATATAAAAGGGTACGCTGCATTTTAAAAAACAATTTTAAATCTCATCTTTCTTAAGATATAGGTGATAAAACATAACCTCACAAAATCTCAGAACTTCCATTCCATTAGAAGTTTTATCAAATTTTAAAAGTGTGAAAAATACAGACTATTTTACTCTATTAACTACTTATGTCTCTGACACTGACCAGCAACTGATGCTACTTTGTTCTATTAAGTTGCAAATAGCAAATAAACCATAGTCCATCCCCTGCACACCACCACCTTTTCTCAGAATGTCTTAAGATAGAGTAAAGATAAGATAGAGTAAAGATAAGATAGAGTCTTAAGATAGAGTAAAATCTTGGTATCAAAGAAAACCTGGACCCAGTGGAATTTAACAGGTAAGGAAGACTTTATTGAAGATGATTACAATAGGACTTGAGTCCATTGCAATAGAAGTTAAAATCCAGCAGCAATAAACAGAAAACCTGAGAATTTTAAAGTTCCAAGGTGAGCTAGTGGAAAGGTATTGGAGGACATTAGGCAGTTGGGGTATGAGGTGGTGGTCATTGTGATTAAGCCATTTGTGTTTACTAATTGCTGCTTTTTGAAGTTAGGCTCCTACTCTCCCATAGAGACCAGGATATAGAAGCACTGTATCCTTTGATGATTACATTTCAAAAGGATGCCTCCTAGGTCCCTAGGAAGATATTTCTGATTGTAGCAGATTTATACTTCAAAAGAACAGAGAAAGAATTTACAGTTGCAAGTTTTCTAAAGTAAATGTACTAATACAGGAGGGGTTGACGGCCTTAATCAGGAGGATATCTGCCTAAAATTTAGGCAAGGTAGGGGGAATACTAAGGCCATCTTAGTCACTGTAATTCTATCTAGAGAAATGTTTCTTATGTACCCTGACAATACTTAGACAGGGTCTAGATAACACTACTGTTTATTAATCTAGCTTATTTTCTTAGTAAAAATAGTATGAAGATGTAAGCAATCATTTCTAACTTTGAAAATGACAATAATATTCTAATTAGTGTTCATATAATCTGAGAAAAATAGAAAAAAGAGTTATATTTTTTATTTAATATCATCAGAACCTTATATTATCATAGCAGCTTGAGAGTCACATTCTGCTTCTATTAACCAGGAATCTAAGAGTCCACAAATAGGAGGCAGAAAAAAATATTTCTGTTGGTCATTATTTGTTCAGAGGGAACAAAACCATGATATCATAATAAAGCCAACTAAGACACGTTAGTGTCAGAGTTATTTTTCCATTCATTAGTATTCAAACTAAAGTATTAAAAGACTTTTGGATCTATGAAACAATAGTCAAAGTACAAACTGCATCGCTGTAAGCTTTATATCTGTTTTTTTTTTTTTTTCCTCATTGCTAGTCTTCCAGGGTTTTTTGTTCTATTTTTCCTGGATTAGATGCCTCATTTTTTTTCTTTTTTTGAGAAATTGTTTATAATCAATATGTAATATTTGGAAGGGGTTGGAGAGGTTGGGCAGAGCTTTGCCATGGAAAGTCAAGGGATCCAATGTCCACCACCAGCTGTAAAATATATAAAACATACCCCTATGTATTATTATTGTTATTAATTATTCCCAAAGAGCTTTGCTGATTATCTTTTATCTCTTTTTTGGAAAAAAATTTTGTAATTGCGAAGATTATGCTGTTTAAGAAAAAAAATGCAGCTATCTAGAATAATTTTTATTGTTTCCAGTGTATAAAAGAGAGCAGACTCAATGTCCAGCTATTCTAGGCAGTCATTTGATTTTGTTTCATGACTTTCTATTTCCCTTTATCCTGTTAAGCAGATCAGAGAGGTATATGGACATAACAGTCTTGGTTCTTATTTCTCATTTTTTATAATCTTAGTAAGATTATAGAAATCTTTTTCACAGAGGCTTCCTGCCTCTATTGCAAATATGTCTATTCAAATGGGCATGTTTAATACAAATTACCAGATACAATTTGGATTTTCAACATTTTCTTTTATACAAAGTTTATTTCTATTCACATTCAAACTCTTGGGGTATAGTTCAAAGATACTAATGGTTGACAACTTTCCTAGAGAAGAAGAAAATCAGGAGGGTTTGAAGGCTAATGAGAAAGCCCTGGGAAGTTCTTTTGTTAGTGAATTTTAAAATGCAGAAACAGAAGTACATACCAAATTATCAAAGATGATCTGTGCACCAGGGGCAAGGAATTTCTTGAATAATGAACTCTGAAGATTTGCTTTTCATGTTAAAATCTTATCCCACGTGTACCATCAGGTCTTTCTTAGAAACCTTAACAAGAGAGACCTTTGGCTCCACTGAATTCTGCTCATCAATTTTACTGTTCTTTGGAGTTTTGGCATCAGACAACCATATCTTAGCTTAAGTGGAGCGACATTTTTGAATATTCAACTGGGGTCCTTCTATAAGCCATTTTTACTGAAATTTCCCCTGTATTCCTCTCTTTCTCCCCCTCATAGACACTTTGCTCAACTTCTGTTAATGCACATTCTTTCTTACATTCCATTAGTTTCAAAGCCAAAGTCCCATCTAATTGTATTTTTCTCTGTAAAATGTGCTTATTCTCTATTTCTTCTTATGTAATTGCCCCCACTCTTTTTGTAGACACAGAGACACAAATTCTGGCGTAAGCTTCAACCTCTGTTTCTCCTTTGCCCCTGGCATTTAGTCTTCTAGAATTTTTAATTTGGCTGAACTCTCTTTTGTTTAATCTTTCCTAAAATAATTAGAAAGGCTAATCTCCATTCACAGCTCCAGGTTTTCTAGCTCTCACCTCACATTGTTATTTGAGTCCTCACATCAGTTTTCTAACTTCTCATGTGAACCAGGGCAAGGATCTCTGAAATCAGATGTCCTCAAAATGTGGTCAAGGACTCCTGGGGGTCTCTGAGACCCTGTCAGTGGTTCTTCAAGGTCAAAACTATTTTTGTTAAAATATGAAGTCATCGTTTGCTTGGTTCATTGTCATCCTCCCATGAGTGTGCACTGGAGTTTTCCAGAGGCTACATAATTTGCAATATTGCAACAGACTGAATACTTAAGCAGATATGCAAATCCAACTGTCTTCTCATTAAGCTAGACATTAATGAGATTCACAAAGTCACTAATCTCACCATTTTTTCTGTATTGGAAAATATATTTGTCATAAAAATTTATTACTTGTGTTAACATGTAACAGGTTTATTCTTTTTTAAATAAATGCATAAACAAATTTATATTTTAAATTGTCCTCAACTTTAATTTTTATTTTTTTCTTAAAGATTTTATTTATTTATTTATTTGACAGACAGAGATCACAAGTAGGCAGAGAGGCAGGCAGAGAGAGAGGAGGAAGCAGGCTCCCTGCCGGGCAGAGAGCCTGATGTGGGGCTCCATCCCAGGACCCTGGGATCATGACCTGAGTCGAAGGCAGAGGCTTTAACCCACTGAGCCACCCAGGCGCCCCTCAACTTTAATTTTTAAAATTGTAAACGTCAATGGCTAGAAACTACATAAATAAAAGCTGTTCAGGGTCTTTTAAAATTGTAAAGAATTTAAAGGATGCCTGAAATGAAAAAGTTTGAGAGTCTGTAACCTAAACAGTAATCCTGCCTATAATGTTTTCTCTATATAGTGTCCTTCAAAATATTGAACTGACTTCATAAAACTTTTCATGTTGTTACCTATTTAAAATATTCGGCGGCTCCACACCAGCCACAGAATATAGTCTACAAGCCTTAGTCTATAATCCAAGCCCCCACAGTCTGTTTCCTGACCTCTTGTCATATGCACAACTAGGGATCTGGGCAAAGACAAAGCCAAGGCCTGAATAGTTCTACCAGTCAAGATACGAGTTCTTTTGAGATAGAGACAATTCATTACTTCTGTGGTCAGTAAAAGCAAGGGAAGCTGAAGGTGCCAACACATTGTGGTTCTGATCCTACACACCAAAAAACAGTGACACCCAAAGAGGTGAGGCCAGGTAATGTAACACAAGTTAGGGACATCTCAGTATTGAGGAGCCAATTCTAGACTACAGCCAAATGGTTTCCTGGTCTGAAACTCTATCTCAAAGTGTTCTAGGTGGGAAAACTCAGGAGGTGATAAGAAGCTGTCTCATGACAGCTTCCTGGCCTCCTATGTTCCAGAAGGATCAAAAGGCATTCTGTTGAGACTCACATTATCTATGGTTTAAAACTTGGTCCCTGCAGGGCCTATATGGATATGTGCTGGACCACCATGATAGCACAGTGGAGCCATTACCTTATACTTCTACCCACTTCCTTCCTGTATGTATCACATACTTCATCCATATCAAGCCATTCTCGATTTTACGCATACAACTTGTTGTCTTGCCTTTGTTCCTGCTATTATCATAATAGAACTTACCCTTTCCTTTTCCTTCTATGAATATTCAATGTTTTTAGCTCTCAGGGAAAGTTCTCCTTCCCCTAAGACCTCTGCCTGACCTTCTCAATTAAGTATACTTTTTTTTTTCATTTATAATCTCCCATCAGAATTTATCCGTACCTCTGTACCATTGTTTATTTTTTGCCACCTTGTACTTCTATTATTGGTATTCATTTTCATCCTACTCTAATTGATTTTAAAACTTTTGATTAAAGGGACCATGTCTAATTCTGTTTGATCCCCTATTGGGACTAACACATTTCCTTAGTTTGCACATTGCTTAACAAATATTTATTCTGTGAATGAATCAGTAATATCTAGGACTCGTAAGATCAATATAATATCTACAAGAAATGTGAGTAGGTACTCAATTTTCCACATCCCAGGCAAGGAAGAATTTTTTTAAATTATTATTGGAGGTTATATTCCAGTGAGCTTTTTAGGTCTGAGAAATCACAACCAAATACTGACAATTTCGTCATAGGTGTATTTTGATCACTAGCTGCCACTTGAGTTGCCTAGCAGATCTAGGTAGATCCCATTCATTTATCTTAACTTCACATATGAATTCCTGGGAGCTGGAAAACCTTTGAGTTTTCCAACACAGTTTATCTTCTGAAGGATACAGTTCCATTGAGAACGAGCCAAATTAGATTTATCATTTACTATAGCTAGAACAAGAACAAGTAAGTTGAATGCATGTGTGAATTAGGGCTTCAGAACTGAGATCTGAAGAGAAATTACGTTGAAAAACAAAGCAAAGTATCTGTTATTGTAACTGAATAAAGATGTCAATGGGACAAGTTATCCAAAGGAAATGGAGTAATTTATCATCTGCATTACCAGACTACAAGAGAGTTAATTTTTCCTTCCATACAACTGGTATTTCATTATTATCTGGCATCACTTACGACTGTAATAGACCATACTTGATACAGTAGTCCCTCTTTATTCACAGTTTCATTTTTGGCAGCTTCAGTGACCCGAGGTCAACCACCACCTGGGAGCCAATGGCCCTTCTTCTGACACATGGTTAGAAGGTCTATAGTAGCCTAACATAGTCCTAATGTTTACATCAGTCCTCTCACTTTATCTCATCAGACAGGCATTTTATCATTTCACATCATCACAAGAAGGGTGAATACAGTACAGTAAGATATTTTGAGAGAGGTCACAGTCACATGACATTTACTACAGTATATTATATTTTTTCTATTTTATTATTATTTGTTATTACTAATCTTTTCTGTTCCTAATTTATAAATTAAACTTTACCATAGGTATGTATGTATAGGAAAAAACATAGTATATACAGGGTTTGGTTTTAGGCATCCATTGGGGGGTCTTGGAATATATCCCCCTTGGATGAGGGAAACTACTGTGCATTGCCAAAGATGAGTGAATGAGGAGTTGAACAGATTGCGAACACATCACTTCTTTTAAATCACATCTGCTATGAGCTTCAGTGTTCTTAATAAAAGAGTGTTGTTCACGTTATTGGGCATATGGTCTTTAGGGAAGTATATTCACCGAGTAAGCCTTTATAATATTTTTAAACCATTTCAGAAGAGTGCTGAGAGGGTATAATTAAGTTTAATAGCTGGAGTATTAATGGCTGGTACTAATAGCTTTTCAGGGTCAGTATGTGATCTTTCAGTTCTAAGCATTATATTTTTTGTTGCGCAGGTATTTTACTTGTGTAAGTCTGCTGCTCTGTTGACTCCAAACCAAAGAAATGATTTTATAATGACATTTTAAGTTAATTGCATTATAGCTTCCAAGTATTGAACTTTTAAAACCTACTTGGTGAGATCATGGCATGTTATTCTTTTACATTTCTTCTTAATGAAATGTTTTATTTTATCTCAATAAGCTCTATACTTTACCTGATCCTGGACTTCACATTTTTTATTCTGTGATTTCAATGTAATTGATACCTGGTACATTATATTACCAATTCTTTTTTTTTCTTTAACTATTTTATTTATTTGACAGAGAGAGATTGAGAGAGCACAAGCACGGGCAGAGACAGGCAGAGGCAGAAGGAGAAGGAAAGCAGGGTCCCTGCTGAGCAAGGAGCCCCATATAGGACTCAGTACCAGGACTCTGGGATCATGACAGGAGCCAAAGGCAGACACTTAACTGACTGTGCCGCTCAGGGACTCCTGTATTACCAATTCTTACTACAAGGGAGAAGGAAAGCAAATTAAAACAACAGACATTTCACAGATACACATATTGTATTCAGCTTTCCTTATTGACCCCACACCAGCATTTCATCTGAGAATAGAGGTGTGGGGGTGGAAATAGTCTTCTTACCAGCCACATTTTATCCTGTCTGTCTCATCAGTCTTTCCAAGCTTTATTTTCAGCTGTACTCCTAAATGACCATGTGTTCCTCATGATCTTCCTGTGTTTTCCGTATTGTCTGTACACTAGACTCAGTGGGAGTCACATGACCTTCTGGGCAAGCAGAAATCCTACTCCAGCATACTGGAGCCAAATGAATGGAGAACTTACAAAGATCATTGAACTTTGCACTTCATCGTTGCAGCTATTGTGTTATAAGAATCCGGGTCTGCATTGTTAATTATTAGGCATATTAATAACAGGATATTTGTCATATTCTTATATGAAATTGTTCTATGTAATATTTTTCTATATATTTGAATTATTTGCTTATCTGTTTAGGGTAATTACTCATGAAGGAAATGAATGAAAAATTGCTTGCAAAGCACATTTAGATGGCAAATTTAGCCTACTCAGTTATAGTTCCAGATGAGAAACTAAATATCAAGAAAAATATTTTTTGAGAGGGAAGAAAGGATATTAAAAGAAATCTGGTTTAATATTCTTTTTACTGTGCCATGCTGGACACAATAATATTTAATAGATATTTAGTAAATAAGTAAACTTTTTGTTCCAAGGACTTATTATTTTTCAAAAGAAGGTTTGTTTTTCCCTTACACATGAAACATATCCCTATTAGAGAAAAATTAGAAACACAGAGAAGACATTGCAAAAATATCACTTGAATGGCTGTATTTTTCTATTATGCGGACGTTAATGAATTCTTTATCAGTTCCAATCCTGTTCAGAAAGTACTGTTTAATATTCTCATTATTTACACATATAAAACAATGTCATGAAAAATGCTTTTTCCTTTATATATTTTTATGATAATTCAGCATTTTTCTCTTTGGATTTCTAGTAGTGGAATTACTATATCAAAAAGCATGCTCATTTTTATGACTTTCTCAGGATTCTTTCTCAAGTTGGTTTCCTAAATTGTGTGTCTAGCTTCTGTTTCTATGGAAGTGAGTTTTTACTTCTACTTCACTATTACTGTCATTGGTTATCATTTTTCATAAAACAACTTAGTTGACCATCTAACTGCCTTTCGTTAATAAATTCCCATTGTCATCTTCAAACATTTTAGCTCTATTACTTCACTGTGAAGTAAACACTTCCCTATAAGTCATACAACTCCGCCAAGCATATAATTATCAGCCAGAGAACAGTTTATCTACTTTTTGCAATTATCAACTTATAGCTCATTATTACAATTATAATTTCAGTAATAGCCAGAAAATTTCAAAGTCAAGTTACAGAAGAGGTAAAGGAAAAACCACAGAAGATAAATAAAATATTTCTGAGCAGAAACTTTAGATGCCTCTATTCTAAAATAGATGGGGTCAAAACCCTCTCATTTTATTTTCAAGTTATAGGAACAGAAAGTTGCATGACCTAAATACTAAAAAGTAATAAAATTTTCAGATCGAGGCTGAATATCCAAAAGACTAAAAATAAAATAGATGTCTGCTGACCACTGAATAAACATTACTCCATAACAGCTACTAAATATGATGTATTCATCAGTAACCTTTGAGCTAACCTCAACCTGTTTTTTCCCCATTACAACAGAAATAATTGAATATTTGTATTGTAAATATATTGATTACTTGGGGAGGGCAAAGCAGGTGATCTCAGTGGCTTTAGATTGAGCAAATGAAGAAACCACAGACTAAATTCACAGGCTTCAGCCCATCTTTATGGAAGCAGACCATATATTGGCTCAGCTTGACTTTCTATTAAAAGGTTATTAGCTTTGATAGGCACAATGTAATCTCTGTGCAAACTGATGTGGGTATTTTCTTTCATCTCTGTCATTTTTTTGAAGTCTTTCTATTTCAGAAAATTTCTTATGTACTGCCTCACTCTAATACTCATCTTCTCAAAAACAGAGTACTTTCTCCTTGAGCCCCATATTCTAGAAATACATTATGAGATCAGTCTACTTTACAGAAGATTATTTCAGAGTATTTGGCATTTTATTGTAAACTAATAAGTTGTTAATTTATGATATCTGCTTTATCAATAATTTATTTTTGTGCTTTCAGATTCTAAGAAAACAAAAACCCCAGTAGAAGGTATTGGAAATATTTTCCTTTTCTGTCTTATGTTTGATGAATACCAAATTGCATTTCTTCTTAAAGGACAATTATAGAAGAAAAAACTATATATGGGATAGGAGAGAGAAAGAAAGAGAGAGAGAGAGAGAAGGAATTTGAAGGAAAGAGTCAAATCTTTACCGCCACTATTGTTATGAGATTTATTTGGCAAAATAAAAAACAAATACTGCGTATGTTTACTTTTCACAATAATTGTTTTCAAAGAAATGTTTGCTTGACAAGAAATTGAACAACGTTCAGTATCAAGAGTGTATTTTACTAGAAAGCATAAATTCAATTAATCTTGGATACACTAGCATCAATCAGAAACTGAATTGTTCCTATTAAGTCTTGAGTAGAATCATAACTCATCTGGCAAGGATACCTGTTTTTTTCATATTTGCTTGTATGTGATTATGTGTTCACCTGTGTTTAAGAGACTGCAAGGTATAAGTAATTGAAAGTGGCTAAACAGTGTGTGTAATCCTAGGCTGATTCATTGTCAATGTTTTGCACTCAAATTCTGGAAACACTTTCGGTAGTAATTGGCAATACCTCAGACCAACATTGAAATTTGAGGAGAGAGAATGGGGGAAGGGGTTGGAAAAATTATCGTCTAGTCAACCTATTGGGGGAGTAATTTTATCTTTGAAGGTTTTAAGAGCATAAGACCAATTGTTTTTGTTTGTTTGTTTTGTTTTCATTTTTTCCAACAGAACACCCCAAGGGAAAAAGTAAGGAAATGCATGGAAATTGTATTTGTGTATATGTGTTTTTCTCTTTACAATTATTATTGGCCTGCTGGTATATTCAGACTCGTAGTTTTGAATATCTCTTTTTTATATTTTATGCATGTGAACTGTACTTGTTGTTTTTTTGTTAGAATGAAAAAATATACAACCTGAGAGTCAGAGGGACTGAAAACCATGGCAGTCATTCTTAAAGTCCTTTTCCATATTCATACAATTGTCTAATGATATTATCCACAGCCTCATAACCAAAATTACAAGTTCATTTCACTAACCAAAACTGTTAATGTAAATTTAGTCCCTGTAATCTGGTTTGTTCTGAGTCCTTAAAAAAGCCCAAATGGAAGTTCTTTTTCAGGCTGGTTTGATAACCACTTTCCCATTATCTTTCTTCTTGTAATCCATAAGTATTTTGGCATGTTCATATGATATGTGACATTTCGTTCTTAATGTGATTTCCCCCCACAAGCACTATAAGTTTTGTTGTAATAGCATTGCTTGGAATACATGCCTTCGGCAGTATCCACTGTTGCTCTAACACTGTGTTAAAGCTGTTTGCTAATAGTAAAGCTAGATAGATGCCTTGAGGTTGTATCTTTTGCAAATATACGCTTTCCTCTGAAGAAATTAGGACATGTTGAACAAATGGGAACAAAAAACTCCCAACTTAACCTTACTCAATCACCCATTAAAAATCATTACATTCCCAGAAATGCAGAGTTTTAAAGGATCCCAGTGATTTTTTAAAAATCTGTTTAAAAATATATGCCACTTTTTTGAAAATTTTATGTATGTTTTGACCCTGCTAAAGGTTAGGACACTGAGGCATTCTATGTCATAAAAATGCTCTAAAATATTCTGTGGGATGAATCATGAAATTATAGTACAACTCAGCCAGGGGGAGCAATCTATCTTTAGAGAAGTATGTGTTCCTTCAGTTTCAGATTTATGTGTATGCACAGCTGCTAATGAGCACTGGCTCTTGGATACAGAAACACTCTATAAGCCATTGCACCAACAGGAAAATGGAGGACAACCAGAGATGTGAAAATTGATGTTAAATTATATATCTATAACTGTAAGGCCCTCACTTTATTGCAGGCTATGTAATTTAAAAGATCTCACAGATACACTGCATCTCCTTGGCAACCTTCGGAGCACTGGTATATTTCATTTAAGAAAAAAAATGTCGTCCTGGGCATTCATTTATACCCCAACTCCTTCCTTCATTGAGAAGTTCAGTGGATTGCGACTTGGGCAGTATTAGCAAAAAGAAAAAGAATTTTCCTCTAAACAACTAATAACTCTCTTTAAAGTAATGTATTTGCTCTGGTTTTTCATCTAGAGTATCCTGCTTCTTTTTTAAGATTTATTTATTTGAGAGAGAGTTCAAAGACTCAGGTGGAGAATGAAAGGCAGGAAGGGGCAGAAGAAGAAAGAGAGGGGAAGCTGACTCCCTGCTGGGGGGCAGGGGTGCTACTTGGGACTGGATCCCAGGACCCACTAGATTATGACCTGAGCTGAAACCAAGAGTGAGATGCTCCACTGACTGAGACACCAGATGCCACTAGACTTGCTTTTATTCTTGTTGATTGTTGTATCTTTGAATTTGTTTGATTTAGATTTTTTTGTCTTTAAGATTGCTTCATTCAGCTGTATATCTCCATCCCTATATTCTTATTTTGCTTCTACTTTTCTAGTTATCATAATTAAGAAGTCGTTCTTTTTTTAATTTAAAATAAATCTTGGTGGCAAAACATGGGACCATCACACACGTATTTTTGAATATTCTTGTGATCTACAATTTTTTCAAAATAAAAAATAAAAAATATCAATTATAGATAAGATTTGTATATCAAATATAGATAGGACTTATAGATAGGATTAAGTTACCTTAATCTGTATTTATTAAAGATAATTCAATAATTACATCCTGAATTATCCTACATAATAATAAGTATCCTCAACAACCTTTTTCTTCACATTGTTCCAAATTAGCACAGGTATATTTCTGTTTATATGCTGGCTTTCGGATGTGACTGGAAGGCCCTTATTTTAGCTTTGTAATATAACATATAGCTGGAATTCAATTTTGATACATACCCAGATCAATTTCTAGTATTTTTCCAACTGTCATCACTTTGCAATTTCTTAGAAATATTACATGAATGTTGCTCCAGTTCAGCAAAAGATTAAGCAACACATTTAATTACTCCATGTTTTCAAACAACTTTTGGTAATGTTCTCATTAGCTAAGTCACCTAAATATCTTCTTTCTGATATGTGACACTTGGTCAAGTCATTTTTTTTATTTGTTTTACTGCCTACATTCTCCTTGTGAGTGGATTACTCACTTCTTATTCTTACATGACTAGACCCTTGATAAACAAAATTGTACACTTTAGAGATTGATGAGATGACCCTAGAAGATTTGATAGCCCTCTATGTTTCTAAAATATAGTTCTTAGAATTCTTTCAGCATACCCATTTTCTAGTCCCCAAAATGTATTCATTGAATGAAACTTTAAAATAATCTCCCCATACCTTTTCTTCAAAAAATCTGATAATAAGGTACTTATGTTAAAACATTTCTTGAAAAATCTTCTTTTAATTTGACAAGCTTGTCAAGGCAAAATAAAAAATAGAATTGCAGATAATAGCATTTAGTATAAAATTAGTACTTGCACTTTGTATAAAATTAGTTCTTATTATAATATGTGTCATCTTACTCTTGAGGCCAGAATGATGTTTTGTTTCATATAATATTGACAAAAATGGGTTCTTAAAAAGAAATGCTATCTAATAAGGACTCTACAAGGAACATTTGTCCTAAAAACAAGGGAAGCACGTTTTGTTTTCCACTGAAAATTCAATCTATTTTAGTATCTTCAGTTTGCCTCAACAAAGTCTTTGTCTTAGCTAAACAAATAACTTTTCAATATAAGAAGATTTCATCTATAAAGAGGACATCCATAGGAAATCTGTCCATTTTTATCCATTTATAAATATTGGTTCAAAATTTATCCATTTTTTATCCAACATGAAAATTTATTTTATGTTGATCTAATATAAGGGCAAATTAATTATTTTCCATCGTTTATAGATTCTTTTTAGTTTTGGGGGATTTATTATCCATGAAAAATTTTAGTTCCTCTTACATAGGATAGTTTTGTGCTGTTATGTGAGGGAACTCAGTGAATGGAAAAGAAGGAAAGATTTGTTTTATTAGTTTTATTAGTTTATTTGTTTTATTAGTTGCTGCAGTCCAGTGTTAACACATACATGTTTCTCTGTGGTTAAAACAATTAAAGTGGGACATATAAAATTAGAATCATCATAATAACAATAATAATATGTTTCAGAACAGGAAAAGAAAGAAAAACATGTGGAACCAGGTAACCGTTTTTAAATTCCTCTGTCTTGCTTTCATTTTATTATTTAATTTGCAATTGAATATTGAAATGCAATAGAATTGCTTAAATGTTGACTTTTTTCTTTTCTTGTTTGATACAGCAAAGTCATCAAAGAAGGAACATTCGGGTGAGTTAGACTGACCTTCCTGGGTTCTTTCTACCTGATGCCCAATGTTTATTATGGCTGCAGCCTTAGACAAGGGGTAAGGGCCATGCCAGGGAAGGGCAGGAAATTCCTTCACTTCATGGTCTTTATTTCAAGTTCTTGACATAGAGTTAACATCAATGCAGTTTTAGAAAACAGAAGCCAAATAATGTGTTACATTCTTGTTACCCAATGATGTCCTGTAAACCAGTAGCATCAGGTTGTTAGAAATACAGTGTCTCTGTACAGCCTGGACTGGAATCAGAATCTGAAACTTCCTAAGATCCCCAGGGAATCTGTCAAAGCAGTGTTTGAGAATTGCTGGTTGAGTGTCAAAAAACAAAAACAAAACAAAGCAAGAAAAAAACACACACTTTCTGTAAATGCATCCAATATTGCTTTACTTGTAAAATATGGAATATTTAGTTCAGCAAATATCCTCTCCCTATTCAAAATATTACTTAATGACATTTCTTGAGTACTCAGGGGAGCTGCAATGAAAACAGAGGTAGATTTTGCCCTCAATATACTTATATTGTAATGGGGGAAAATTGAATTGAGAATCAGACAATCAGTAAAACACACATACAAACAAACACATCTAAAAATGCAGTGGGTATGAATACCAAATGGTTTTCTCAAAGGTTTCTAGCATTCAGTCTGCCCTATTAGTTGTTTCAAATGAAAATAAATGCAAGTTTCTAAATCTTATTTTATGGACTGCATTTAAAAATATTATATGTTGATTTTGCCTTCAGATTTCTACTCACAGAACTTTACTGAGTTTTCATATGTGTATGTGTGTGTGTATGCGTATAGGTGGTCACAAATTCATACAATGTCCATTAGTTACTCTTTCCGTTTTATTGTATTTAAATGGAAATTGCATTTACTCAATGTTATGTAAATAACCAACCTTACAAATATAGCTCAACAGTTTCCCACTGCTCCCTACTCCCACAGCTCAGAGCAAACCACAGGTTAAAAGCTACATTTCTTCTTCTTCTAAGTTTATAAAACTTCCTCAGATAACTCAAATCCATTTAGTTATTCCTCTAACTAGGGCCCATAGCATCATCCTCTCTCCTTTATAATAGGACTTATTATACTGTTATGATCACATTACCTTTTCTTTTTTCCATTTTAAATAGAAATTAGAGTGCTTATTATAATGGCAGGCACACAGTAGACATTTGATAATGTTTATTAAATGAAAGGAGAAACACCAAATAGAATAACCACATTTTTTAAAAATTTAAATGGGAATGACTTTTAAATAATTCCCAAGATGAAATGATCAGATTTCACCATTTCACATTAACATTGGTACTATTTATCCTTTGGGAAAGAATGTTTTTGTCCACCTCCCAGAGGACAGAGTATTTGTTCATTTGTGAGTAACATTCCCACAGGTGGGCCAAACACATACTCTTATTTGTGCACATATGCAAAAAACTAGAATATATATCATAGAAACATATAAACATAGAGAAACATGTAGAATGACAATGGGTATAATCGGTTTCAAGAATATTAATAGCTAACCATTATTGTCTAATATTAAATCCAACAAAATACAATAACTTAAGTTGCTTGAAATCATTATCTGTTCATTTCAGGGTATGATTACAGTGTAACAGCTTGGCAGTAATTACCTGCATTTTAACAATTGAAACCATTGGATAATTTATTAGTTCACTTTGTTCTTTTCCTACCACCTTAAGGAAAATGCACTGGCTTGTATATAGAAACAATCAGATTCTTAGCTAATTTAAAAGGCAAAGCAAAATGAGTAAGTTGCGAATGAGCATTCTGTGTTGAGAGAAGATATATAAATGTAAAAAAAGAAAAATCTGTGTTTCATGGCTCAAATTTATACTATACCAAAGAAAATGACACAGTGTTGTATTTTCTCCTTCTCAGTTCTATGTTTTCCTTGGTTTTCAAGGTTATAATACAATCTTTAAAAAATTTTAAATAACTTTAAAACTATTTTAGAGAGAGATAGTGGACTTGTAATTAATTTAGACTTTATTGTTCCTTGTTTTAACAGCTCCAAGTGAAAAACAAGTAAAAGCAAGTATGTTGAATAAAACAAAAATGAAAAGAGCATATTTCAGATGCTTACTAATTTAAGTTTTCTGCTATAGACAATGCTAATGCTAATTTTTTGAGGCTGGCTTACCAAATGTTTCTTGCTATTAATATTTGTTGTGTTGAAATAATATACATAATTATTCAACCTTTTCTGTGAATTTGTTCTTCTTAAAATTTATATTCATTTTCAAATGTTAATTTGTCCAGCTCATAACTCCTTTTTGAGTAGTTGTATTTTTGTTTCTTATTTTGCATAATAAATGATCACTTCAGTTTCTTAAAAACATCAGACTTAATTTTCCTAATAATTAATCACTTGACCAAACCAGTAGGCAAGGTGATTTGTCTATCGGTGAAAGTTACTGTGCCTTTTTTTTTCTAAGATTTTATTTATTTTTTTTAACAGAGATCACAAGTAAGTGAGAGGCAGGCAGAGAGAAGGGGGGGAAGCAGGATCCCCGCTGAGCAGAGAGCCCAACAAGGCCTCAATCCTAGGGCCCTGATATCATGACCTGAGCCAAAGGCAGAGGCTTAACCCACTGAGCCACCCAGGTGCCCTCATTGTGTCTTTAATGAAATGAAGCTCCCAACAATTTTAACTACTGCTCGTGTAATGTCATAATTTCCTTTTAAGGCTTATATCTTCAGATTATGAATATTGACTTATAACTGATTCCATGGCATTTACATCAATATTAACTTTGACAGTACAGTTAGGGACAAATGCTGGTTTCTTTGATGGTTTTTCTCCATTAGATGAACAACCTAAAGATTGTCACATTTTCAATGTCACAGTGAAAATTACTCTAGGTATAATGACATGTATTTGATTTTAGAAAAAAACATACTTTTAGTTTCTCTAATATTCAGGTCAAATCTCAGTTTTATGCATGATAGAAGTATGATTATATTTTTCATTTGGTTTAGAACGGCATGAGTATTAATGATGGTACTATTACATAAAACAAATGCATGTTTTACTTAGTGCCAGGATTTTGAGATAGAGTATATCATTGGTGGATATATCAGAGAAAAATTAGAAAATATAATCTTGGGTAACTTGGTGAGAATGCTTTTTAAAAAATTACAGTTGGAAGTGTTTACATAGACATTATAGACTTTGATTGAGAGGTGTAATATGAATCTAAAATTCCATTTATATTTTCATGAAAATTTTTAGTTGAATGTAAAGCTGATTGGAACTCTGTATTATGGAATCTTCAGTATGCTAATACTTAGTCTGTAGAAGTGCATAATCAAGAAAATATATAAAACAAAACTGATAATTTTGCAGCAGTGGTAGAGAACTTTAGATTGAAGATTATGCTAAAAACGAACATTCTCTTCCTAGAAAAATGTGACATATAGATAAAAATGTTGATTTGCAGTAAAACAACTCTGTAAGTTCTGCTATCTATGAAGCACACTATCTAATCAAGTTCTGAAGAGATCAGCATCTTTTGCAGGAAATTAGCAAATTAGGTTGCTAAATCATCTTAGACCCAATATAAAAGTTTCAAAAGAATTAATTCTCAACTCTCCATATGCTTGAGAGATTTAGACCTAACATGGGCATTATCCTTCAATAAAAAAAATTAGAGATAATTCATAAATTGTTTAAATTCTGTATTAAAAACATGACCATCCATTTCTTCTACTAAGAATTGCTTTTCAGTCTTGAAACCATACTACAGAGGAATTTTTTCACATCTTTTATATACAGTGGGCCATTTATAAAGTTATTGCCTGGGGCGCCTGGGTGGCTCAGTGGGTTAGGCCGCTGCCTTCGGCTCAGGTCATGATCCCAGGTCCTGGGTTCAAGCCCCGCATCGGGCTTTCTGCTCAGCGGGAGCCTGCTTCCTCCTCTCTCTGCCTGCCTCTCTGCCTACTTGTGATTTCTCTCTGTCAAATAAATAAATAAAATCTTTAAAAAAAAAATAAAGTTATTGCCTAATGTAAAGATTGCATATCATTAAAAATACTCTTAAAAATTCTTAAAATTACCCATTTGGCATGGTACACATAGGTTTATGTATATAACCTAAACATTTGGGATATGATTTTATATTATACTATGAGAACAAATGAGAGTGAGATGTATAGCTTAATTAAGATAATTTAAGTATTTTGTGATACAATTGCATGGTATTGAATTAAAGAGGACAGGTGAGATTGACTGCTATGGGAAAAATAAAAGGTAATTTGGCATTAGCACTTCATTCAAGGAAATCATTAGAATGTCAATTAAATTGGTGTTGTGGAACCATTTCTTCTAGATCTTGAGGAAACCAAAATTACTGTAGGAAAAATACTGGAGAACATATACACACTTGGAAACTGTATCAGTTCAGGATGCTGGTTATGAACTTGAAGAAAAGGGAAATCTTCCAGGTTCAATGATGTAGTACTGTGGAAGGGCACTTAATACTGCTACATACAGAGTTATGTGTCAGAGATTATGTGGTTGGAGGAAGACTACCTTAGACCAACCAGGTATGTCAAACCTAGATTTACAACTTCTGCAAGTCAACACAAATTCCTTTATCATAGGATGTACAGAAATGCCTCAACATACCCAGTTCCTTTCTCCACAGTGCACTGTACCTGCTTTCCCACATGCTGGATAGCCACATAGGAGTTGATGCTATGACTTTTCCATTTCCAAGCAGGAAGAGGACACAACAAACAGATTTTTAAGCCCTCGGTCATTTCAGATCCTTAACATTCTCCTTGGTGAATCTTCAAGAGGGAATAGTAGATAATGATTAGCAAATATAATTGACCACAATGTACCTTTTTCCCCCCCCAAGGACACTTCAGTGACCACATTGCCTCAAAATCTTGGGAAACACTGCTATATTTTACTTCCTTCTTCATATCAAGGACCACAGGGCTCTGATCATGTATTCCATATACATGTTCTCCCAGCCTCTGCTCAGTTTGAATTTTGAGTAAAAAAGGCTCTAAAGACCAGATCAGTGGCCAAAAGTGACTACCCATTTTGAATTGTCATTTTTAATTGTGGGTTCAAATTTATATGAAATGGCATAGTCAGGCATTTTTCTTCCCTTGATATTCGCACTGCATTAGATTTGTGGTATGCTCAGCCACCAAGCCTATGTTTATCGCCTTAACTACATTTCAGTACCTAAATATGTAAGTCAGATGTCAATCACTTGATCTACTAACACATCTCAGCATTCTTCAGGAAAAGCTAGTATACAGAATTTTAAAATAATTTTAAAATAAAGTCCCTTTGGGTCATCTGGCTGGCTCTTGGGGTTGTGAGTTTGAACCCTATATTGGGTGTAGAGATTACTTTTTAAAAAAGGAAAAAAAAGTCCTTTTTAATTTCATTAGTCATATATATATATATATGTATATATATTAGAAGAGGTAGTTGGGGACAATTTATATTAGTCAAAAAAGTGGCATGGACTCTGGGATTCATTTATGTACTCTGCCATGGAAGTTACTAGGGGGAATATCTATGGGCCTGAAAAACAGATCTGATATTAATGAGGTGGGTCTAGAACACAGATTGGATGACATCTATGACCATGAATCTCAGTTGGTTAAGGCAATCTTCATATTCATATTCATACCATTTCAGAATAATTATTACTAGCACCTCCTTTCACTTGCTCAGTTTGGATAATAAATTGCAAGATCACAACCCAAATCACAGACAATGTTGACCGAATAAATTCAAAATAGTACTGATATAATTCTAAGAAAAGATAAGATACACACTTGGAAAAGATATTTGTAGCACATATTAGTAACAAGAGTTAAGTAGCAAAAAAATAAATAACTCCAAAAATGAAAAATAAGACAAAGAACTTGATAGTGAGCAGGAAAAAAAAATGGACAAAAATATATAAGTAAGCATTAAAAAAAAAAAGAAACCCTCCACAAATGGTTATAAATATATCAAAAGACATTCAGTCTCTTAGAATAATGGAATTTTACTTAAAAGCAGAGTAAGATACAGATTAACCAAAAAAGAGAAAAATGTTTATTCTTATAATGATAATGATATGAAGCTATAGAAACTCTCACATGCACTGTTGGCATGAATATAAAATTTGGAGAAACACTGTGGCATTTATATGGAAAAATTAAACATGAGCAAATGCTATGACCCAGTAATTTCACTTCTAAGAAAATTTTGCTCACTGTACCAGGAGACATATGTGTGAATGTTCTTCAGCACAAAATCATACATGACCTAATGTCCATTGGCAGGAGAATGGATGTATAATTATTAGAGTGTGTGTGTGTGTGTGTATAGGAATAGTATAAAACAGTTAAAATTGACAATTAACTACAGCTACTCATGTCAACATAGCTTCTGTAAAAGGTTAAACTGAATTTATTTAAGCAAACAATTTGAATCAAAAATGAAAAAGTACTTAGAGGTGCTCATAGGCAGTGGCTAGGGCAGAGGTTTAAGAAGGCACAGAAGCAAAGCCAAGAAATAATGTAATTGGCTAGAACTTAAGTGTTTGTCTTATTTGGGAAAATTTAGTTATTTGGCTGTCATGATAGTTCTACTTTTAGTTAAGAACAAAATATTCCAGATTCCAGATTCAGTCATCAAGATTCAGATTCCAGAAAAATCTAAATGACTTGGGATTTGGTTTGTTTATATAAGCTTCCAAAGTCACTAGAGCTACCCTAGTCTAATAACTACTTTACCTATTTTGACACTGCATCTCAATACAATGTTTTGAAAGAAGTCACAAGAATTTTACAGTAGAAATCAATTTTTATAGTTATCTCACTAAACTATATAATTTGATCTATATAAAATGGTCTTATTTTTCTTTAGAGATAAGTATATGTAATTAAAAAACTCTACTGAAAAATAGGGAAATGATTAATATGAAATGTAAGACAATAATAATTCTGAGATGAAGGGAAAGGCATGAGGTAGTGGAAGGTTTCAAAGGCTTTGACAATGTTTTATTTTTATGCTCACAGGATGTTATAAAGGTGACCATATTTTTTATTACCATTCTTTAAAATGTGCACATACATATGATATATTTTTCTTTATGCCTCTCCTTTCTATAATATTTTTCATAATTAATCAGGCTTTAAAAGCCCAGAGCAGGAAGAGATAGAAGTGGCGACATCGTGTTGCAGCTTCCTGGCCTCTGTGATGGACCACGGAGAGATGAGCCGCTGGGCTTGGGGGCAGATGGAAGCGAAGGACATGGTTGTCTGCAGTTATCAAGAGTCACATATTATGTTTCCGAAAGTATCACTGAAGTGGAAAACTGATGAGGTAGCACATAGAAGTAATATTTGCAAGAAGAAAGGCCTTCACTTGGCAAAAGAAGATGCAGATGCAGGCTGGACTGGTATTAAATATGGGGCAGGGATTGGTCATCCTTTGGGATGGAAAGGAAAACAAATGGTGCAGGTGTGTGCTGGTGCTAGGGAAAATAGGAGGTGCTCTAATCTGCTTTTCTTTTCTCTCTGAATCTCTCAATAGCAGCTTCTCTCTACACTGCAGGATACTGGAAGCTTGAGGAGGGGAGAGAATGCATGAGCCAGTTGTCTAGCATGGGAGAACAACTTCCCTAGTTCTGTGCTAGTCTTGCTGGTCAGTGCTGAGCTCTCGCTTAAATACTGACCTGAGACATTCAGGAGAGATCTGCGGCAGCGTGAGGGCCTTCCTTCAGTGTGGAAGTTTGGATGACTGCTCAGGCGGCAAGCATAAAGGGTGTTTGGGGGTGTAATGGATTGAATGGATTGAATTGTGTTCTCCCCTTCAAAGGATATGTTAAAGTCCTAAGTCAGTGTCCATGAAGGTGACCTTATTTCAAAATAGGGTCTTTAGAGAAGTAGACAAGTTAGGATGAGGTCATACTGGATTAGAGTGGGCCCTGAATCCAGTGACTGGTGCCTTATAAGAAGAGGGAGATATGGAGACATGCAGATACATATAAACAGAAGAGAAGTGGGAGAAAGGAGAAATTGGGGTGATGCAGATATAAACTAGTAAATGGGTTGTCAGCAACCACCAGAAGCTAAGAAGAAGCAAGGAAGGATTCTTTCCAGGAGAATCAGAAATAGCTTTAGGGAATGGCCAGACGACATTTTCATTTTGGATTTCTTGCCTTTAGAACAGTGAAAGAATAAATTTCTGATGTCTTTAGCCACCTAACAGTTTAAAAGCAGCCTGAGATGGGTGCCTGGGTGGCTCAGTAGGTTAAGCGTCTGCCTTCAGCTCAGGTCATGATCTCAGGATCCTGGGATCCAGTGCCTACATCGGACTCCCTGCTCAGCCAGGAGCCTACATCTTCCTCTGCCCCTCCCCCCCCCCCCCCCCCCGCTTGTGTGCTTTCTAAAGCGAATAAATAGAATCTTAAAAAAATAATAAACATTAAAAAAATAAAAGCAGGCTGGGGGACTACTATAGCAGATGACTATAAAAGCAGACATGAAGAGAGTGATTGCACCATGGCTCATTTATATATTAGCTTGCTAAGAGTAAAAATGAGGACATGAGGGAGATCTGGAGCAGTGAGAAAGGAGTAAGATCAGAAGAATGAAAGTATTGATGGAGTCAGATGCTGTTTGGAAAAGGTTCTTGACTAAGCGAGATGTAAAGGGAAGAATGGTGCAATGGTTCCAGAGAATAGGATTTTGGGGATCAGAATTCTGACAGCAGAGAAGTAAAGCATATGTTGGCAAGTGGTAGTGAGCACAGAACTGGAGTCCAGTGCTTAGAAGTGAGGAAGCCAAGGAAATCAGAGATGAAGCAGACATATGAAGAGTGTGTGTAAGTGACTCCCGATCTTCATTAAATATTAGATTATCTTGGGAAGTTTCCAAATATATGAATAGCCAGGCCTCATCCCAGACTCACTAACTCAGAATCTCAGAGCTTTCAAAGCTCTGTAGCCCAGCCTAGGCCTACTACATCTGAAAGTCATTGACTGATAACAGCCCCCAGCTTATTCTAATGTGCAGCTGTGACTGAGATTTGTCCTTCCTTCCTCCCTTCCTCCCTCCCTCCCTCCCTTCCTTCCTTCCTTCCTTCCTTCCTTCCTTCCTTCCTTCCTCTCTTTCTCTCTTTCTCTCTTTCTCTCTTTCTCTCTTTCTCTCTTTCTTTCTTTCTTTCTTTCTTTCAACATACAATGTATTATTTGCTTCAGGGGTACAGGTCTGTGAATGATCAGTCTTACACAGTTCACAGCACTCACTATAGCACATACCCTCCCCAATGTCCATCACCCAGCCACCCTATCCCTCCCACCCTCCTGCACCAACAACCCTCAGTTTGTTTTCTGTGATTAAAAGTCTCTTATGGTTTGCTGAGACTCGTTCTGAATGAAATCCCCCAGTAGTAATGGAGAGGATGACAGCTGTGTGTAAAAATACTCAATGTGGGGGACGCCCGGGTGGCTCAGTTGGTTAAGCAGCTGCCTTCGGCTCAGGTCATGATCCCAGCGTCCTGGGATCGAGTCCCACATCGGGCTCCTTGCTTGGCAGGGAGCCTGCTTCTCCCTCTGCCTCTGCCTGCCACTCTGTCTGCCTGTGCTCACTCTCGCTTCTCTCTCTATGACAAATAAATAAATAAAATCTTTAAAAAAAAAATACTCAATGTGGGATGGAGCAAGAGTATAAGGTCAGTTAATGACAATGAAAAAGAGACATAGATCCAGGGGCAACCTAACAGTGTGTATTTCAAAGGAACTGAGATTTAGAGGACGCAAGGAGGTAACAAGCTTTGAGAAGTAATAAGAAGTAAAGAGGATATATACATCACCTCCAGGCACTTTGGTATGCAGGGGATGGAAAAACAAACCTTCTCCATTTTAGAAGATGGCTTGAAGGGACGCAGTGTCCTTAAGGAGCTTGGGTGTAGTTAAAAGAAGAAAGCAAAGCCCATGTTCTAATGCAAGGGTGTGTACTGTGGTGGGGAGTTGACTTTGAAGGATTTTGTAAAGATTTTGTTTTAAAAGAAATGTGAAAAAAAAAAAAAGAAGAAATGTGAATTCTGTTTTCTGCTGGAAGCCTAAACTTGTGGTGGTAACTGAGGTAAACAGGGATGTGGCTCACAGAAGAATGTCTTGGTTGTCTTTTAGGGGAAGTTTGGTAAACAGTTTTCAGACTATGGTCTGGACTAGCAGCATAAGCATCACCTGGGAACTGATTAGAAATGTAAATTCTCAGGATATGCTCCAGACTCACGGAAGCAAAACCTCTGGGCTCAGCATCTGTGTTTTAACAGCCCGCGGAGTGACTCTGCTGCACGCTCTAGTTAGAGAACCATTGTTGTAAAGTCTTTATCTGCAAGGTATATAAAGTCAGGGGTCTGGGCAGTCCTGGAGCTCAGAGTCTTAAGACAGCCTGGAGAAGAAGATATTTACATGACTTCTTGTCTAGGCTCAACTTGTAAACTTCTGGTATCTAATATTATGGAATTAAAGCCTAAACATAATGTGAAGGTCTCCTCTGACATCTGATTTTTCTCACAGCCCAAGTTCTGTGACACAGGGAGGGCAAAGGGACATGAAGAGTCCAGAGCCCCGGCTGCTGAATGTATATGAGTGAGGGGGATACATACAGATACTAATAAGAATAAAAATAAACATAAAAATATAGGTGACAAAGGAGAACAACATTACAAAAAAAAGTTAGTAAAATAAGTAGATGAAGATTTGTAAATATTCACCAGTTCCTTGTTATTTTTCTTGTTTTCTTATGAATTAGAGAAAACTTTAATTAGCTTTGACTTGAGGTCCAAAATTGTGTAGTAGGACCAGCATTCCAGATTATGTCTTCAAGACAGCTCCTTTACATTCCACACTAGATATTCAGAGAAACTGCAAATATACACTTTGGCTTTTCATTTCTCTGTGTGTGTGTGTGTGTCTCTCTCAGAAAAAATATTCAATTGGAATTTTCTATAATATTATGGTGAATCTTTTATAATACAAAGCTAATTGATTGAGGTCAATCACCTCATATGGTCAATCACCATGGTCAATCACCACCCCCCATAATTACAGGCTAAATGAAGAAGTCCTTTGAAGTCCTCCTCCCCACAACTCATACATCATTTTAGGTTTGAATATAAACTAATTAGTATTCCAGTGTATTTTGTGAAATAAGCTACCTTGTTTTATGGCCACTACTTACACTGGCAAGAATTTAATGCCACAGATTTGTATCTTGGGGAGATAAGAGAGTTCATTACTTAAAAATATATATAAGTGTTTTATAGAGTGGTTTTCTCTGCTGCTTGCTTTGCTCTCAGGTGCCATATTTTATCTTTGGGGCACTTCTAGTCTTGCCTGACTTATAATATCCTAAGAAAATGACCTGGCATTTCTGATATCCATGTTTCATTCTTTAATATCTGAATTTGCAGAAACTGAACGAGCCAAAGAAGAGACCAGTGCTGCCTCAACTAAAAAAGGTAATTGCAGCTTAAAGAAAAAGATGTCATGGTTATTCCTGCTAAGGTTTCTAACATAATGTATTGTTCAGTTCTTATAGAAGAATTCTATATTGATTTTACTATTTCATTGATACAAAAACAAACCCACTTTGCACAAGATTTATGGTATCCATGTTCCCAAGTCTTTGTCTTCAGTGTTCTAGTGCCAATGGTTTCATTCCTTTAGGGTGATAAACTAAAACTAGTAATTATAGTCCAATTGCAAGTTAGTGTTTGGAAAATTGAAGAAATGCTGCTATTTAAGCTCAACAGTGTCCCAATCATCTGGAGAGCATCCTAATTCAATAGACTCCCTTAGGAAGGCAGGGATTGAACAGATGAAACTTGGATGAGGAGAGCTTATGTGAACAATGTTCACTTTGTGCTTGCATAATATTAAATTAGAAAATGTGCTCCTTGAAATGCTCATTTGGGGACATTTTGCTTTAAGAAATATTGGGAAGTTTGGAATTTAAGTTTTCAAAGTTCTTTCTTTTGCCATGTCTAATCAGAGGCAACTACTTATATGAATATTGACTCCCTTTAAAAGGAGACATTTTAAATAATATTTTTAAGAACATTAATATACATTAAAAATAATCATCATGATGAGACTATGGACTCTGGGAAACAAACTGAAGGTTTCAGAGGGGCATAGGGTGGGGGGTGGGGTGGCCAGGTGATAGGTATTAAGGGGGGCACATGTCGTGATGAGCCTTGGGTGTTATATGTTAACTAATGGATCATTGAACACTACATCAAAAACTAATGACGTACTGTATGGTGTCTAACTTAAGACGAAAAAGGAAAAAAAAAGAAAAGAAAAGTTTTGCATATTCCCAATTCAGAATAAATGGGAACAATTCTAAAATGTGTGGTTCTGTTTTAGTGATAGAAATGAAATCAGTAATATATCCAGTGTTGCCAGAAGTATCTCAAGGGACAATTTAACAGCCTTATACTCTCACACACACACACACACACACACAAACCTACACACATACCTTTTCACACATTCTCCACTAAAACATCGTAACTTTTTTTCCAAAAAAACTCTCTTATCGGGGCGCCTGGGTGGCTCAGTGGGTTAAAGCCTCTGCCTTCAGCTCAGGTCATGATCCCAGAGTCCTGGAATCAAGCCCCGCATTGGGCTCTCTGCTCAGCAGGGAGCCTGCTTCCTCCTCTCTCTCTCTCTGCCTGCCTCTCTGCCTACTTGTGATCTGTCTGTCAAATAAATAAATAAAATCTTTAGAAAAAAAACAAACTCTCTTATTGCATGTGCTTTATAAAGAGAATATTTATCAGGACTCTAGGGAGATATAAAATGTACATAACCTCTCCACATTCTCAAAACCAAGCAATTTATATATGTACATATATAATATAAATGAATACATGGATATAAATTAACACAATACAAATTTATATATTAGTTAATAAATTATAATATAAATTAATATATTTCATAAATATATGTTAATGTATAAATTAGTTTGTATATGTCTAGGGTAAGACAAAAATTAGATAAGGAATATTTAAAGAAAATATATAAACTTTTTTGTAAGGTAATAATTAGAAGCTAGAGTTACTGAAATTAATGGGTGCCCTCTCTCAAATCCTAATCATATCTTTTTTCTAATAACCTAATATTTGTGTTGCCATATTTGATAAGTGATTACAGTACATGTTACATTGATATCTTTTGCTAGATATCAATGTGCCCTTAGTGGTAGAGTCCATAAATTCATCAAAGTCCATATTAATGTATCTCATTCTTTCATGGTGGCTTATTTTCAAATCAATTTTACTTATTGGCATTAAGTGGAATGTGGATAAAACTTGGTTGTTTCACAAAGGCTAATGCCATGGTATCATGAAAAGGCTAAAGGTCTAAATATAGATTCAGAAAAAGTCATTAATCTAGGAAAGGATAAAGTGTACATAGCCCAGTAAGTGAATATGAGACCAGGATATTGGTATGTGTTAAAAGCAAGAACAAAAGTGAGGCTACATGTGTTTCAAAATTGGTAGCCAATGGTAAGACCAATGGGGTGTCTATATAGCTGTTGTTTGGCTCTCACATGGAGTTAGATTTCAGACTGAGCCTTACGGAATTCCTGATTGTAAAAGATGGTCTGGAGACAGAGTTAAGAAGGAAAACTTTGACTCCTAGTAATTGAGCCCTGCACAGACTCTGAATCACTTGGATCCTGGATATTTAGAGTAGAAATATAGTAGAAATACAAGCACACATAGTTTGGAGTCCAGTCTGATCCAACTGGAGTGAACAAAGATCCTGAACTTGTTAGGTCCCCCAGTAATGAGTCCGTGATCAAAGAAGTGAGACTGATACAAAGCGAAGGTCAAGCAAAGCTTTATTTCACGCCAAGCATTGAGAATCAAACTGACCAGTCAGGGCCGTCTCTTACAAAGAGGCAAGGGCGACCCCTCTCTGCCTTACAGACTAGCTTTTAAGGGCAAAGGCCATGTGGTTGGGCCTGGCCATACACAGGTGGCCAATGAGATTGTAACACACAGAGAAAGCTGCACAGTCATGCTAGGTCACACATAAGTGACCAATTGAATTACAATTTGCCCTATAGTAGACATTTGACCTAGCCTATCACCTTGGTCAGAATAGGTGCCCAAAAGGCACCCAAAAGGCAGGGCCCATACTCCTTGGTAGCTAGGGAGACAGTATGGGTCCCCACTGATTGGATGTCTCCACCTGGCCTGACCCACCCTTGTATTTGGGCTTTGTTACCTGGGACTGGTTTCTGGGACTTGTTTTTAAGTAAGTGCCCTGGGGGTGGGGGGGCAGGGTCAGTTTAAGTTTTATTACATAAACAACAAAATGACTGTTTAATCCAAGATGGAATCGCTCTGGCTAAATAGTCCCTTACATTCCCACCTTTTCTTTGGAGATTAGTCAAATCTTTGACTTTTCAGCCAGTTCTATGTCCTCTTTTGCCAGACTGTCTTTATTGACTACAGTGTGATTTACCCAGAAACAACATTTCTCTCTTAGGGCTATGCAGAGCTCCCCTTTTCTAGAAATACTATGTCAAGACCTAATTGTTTATATTTCCCACCTATACTTTAACAATAGGAGCAACAATGAATTCAATGAACTCATTGTTTTTTTGAGTCTTAGCTCGGCACGATCAGTGGGGTCCATCGGCAGCAGCATCCATCTCTGGGGGGCGTCCTTATCCTCAGCTCGTTTGATGTGACCTGCGTAAATCCAGGCCCTGATGCCTTCCTGTGACTTGGGTTAGGACCTTCCCGCAATTGTGTGGGTGGTCAGCCACTTCCTCTAGCAGCAGCGTGGCTGGATTTAGCACCGCTGGGGGCCAGAAGGTCACTTTTGGTTCGTTGAGGAGGAGGGCCTGATATCCTGTTACTCGGGCGTTTGTCATCCACCGGTCCAGTGGAATCCAGAGAAGGCCCATGATAGTGTGGGTGGTGGTCAAGATGAGATTTTGACCCAGAGTCAATATACTTGCATCCTTGACCAGGAGGGCCGTGGCAGCAATTATGCGGAGGGAAGGGGGAACCCAGCCACTACTGGATCTAGTTTCTTGCTAAGATAGGCTACTGGCCTTTGCCAATGCCCCAGAGTCTGAGTCAAAACTCTTTTAGCCACCCCTGCCTTTTCATCCACATACAAGTGGAAGGGCTTGGTAACATCTGGGATGGCCAATGCTGGGGCACTCAGTAAGGCTGTTTGTAATTCCCAAAATGCTCCTTCTGCCTCAGCTGTCCACTCTACTATAGTGAGTCCTCCCTTAGTCAGTTCTCAGAGAGGTTGCACCATCTCCGTGAACTGCGGTATCCACAGCCTGCAGTAGCCCACCATCCCAAGAAACTCCCTCATGGAGATCAAAGCCTAAATAAGTGGTGTGCTTTTGTTGCTGACACCCAATATCCTTTTTCCTGTGGAGTCTGTAAGAGAGCTCTTGTCCCCCGCAAGCATGACCCATAGTCCTCAGGGGCTGTTTCTGCTATTCCCACTAACTTAGATTCTTTCTTTCAAATCCTTCAATTTTCTGAAGTTTCCTCCTTATGTCTGGGGCTGACTGACTGGCAAAAGCAAAATCGTCTAAACGAGCTATCGTGCGACTTCTCTGAAGTTTACCTCAAGTTGTCTAGCTTAGGTAAACAAACATTTAAAAACAATCAAATCTAGAATTTAACATCCATAAAGGTATGTTATTAAAACATAATTTTTCTCTCTAAAATAACCCTCATTTCTAGAGATAGCCAAATCAGGACTAATTTATTGAAAAACAAGTCCAGTTTTAACAAACTTGGCCTAATTATTTACATAAGCTCAGCAAGAACAGTAAGTGATCATATAGATCTTTTAGAACCTGCTTTGCTGGAACTTTTTATAAGGAATCTCTAGGTTGAACTTTTAGTAGCCTCTCCGGGCCAGAAGCCAAGCCACGTACTTGCCATCAGACATGCCTGCAATACCTGTCAATTTGGGTGAATTCCTCTTCCTGAGGTACCCAAAGTATCCTGCCAGGAAGTGACATTCTTTACTCACCTGGTGAGGCTGCTGGGAACTCTGTAAAGCAAGGTATGAGGCCAACAGTTCCAAAGGGCTTTATGGCTCCAGGTTTTATAAAGTCAACCTTAGTTCCTTTAAGCTGTCTGGTCATATCTGAGTCTTTTTCAAATATGAAATTCCAGTCAAAGCCTTGGTAAAATAACCAGTGTTTCCAATGGTATCCTGTTACAAGAAGAACAGATTCTTATTGAACTTATGCAAATGACTGATTGCCATGGAAGAAAGAATACTTACTGAGACCTTGAGTTTCAGAGGGTTCAGATAGAGAGAAAAAGTTGAATGCTTTGATTTGTTTACAAATGAGTAGTTGTACATCTCTGTAAGTTACAGATAACTTAAGAAAAAGTGTCCCTAGTCTGGAAGAGCAAACGTTACAGAACCAGTAATGCTTAAAATAAGACAAAACATCAAGAGACACATTACAATCTTTCAGTTCATCTAGTCCCATGCTACTAATTCTGGTTTAGTCTGAATGCAGCTCTTATTTCTGTAAATTCTTACCCATTTCAGTTCCAGGATTTTAACATATCAAAGACCTGTATTTGTCCTGAAAGTCTCCCATATGAATTTCCTTTAAGGCAGAATTCATTTTACAAGAGAATTAAAACAATTATAAATGACAAAAACTCAGAATAGATATGGTTAGATATCAAGTGATGACCCTTATCAAAACATTAAAACTTTAGGAAATGTATAGAACCTCTAGAGTAGTTACAGCATTTACCTAAATGTAATCCAAGGTTTGTCATTGGTTTAGCAGTAACTTAGCATATCAAGGGAAAGCCTTATGAGTCAAAGAGATCTCATTTACAACTCCGGGCAGGCAAAGAGAAAACCATTTACATTTTCTTAGAACCATCTCAATCTCTAGTGAAGATTAAATATTAACCAATTGTGAACTGTTACAACAGAATTCTTAGAAAGCAAATTTATGAATCAGTTAAGCACAAAACACGTTTACCAACAGATTTCAAAAGCACAAACCTAGTTCCAGCGACCAGCACTCTAGCATTTTATCTCATTTGGTTAAAGTTTCAGGTTACCAAAGACTTTGAAAGCTACTTTAACAATTACCCATTAAAACTCTTGAGACAGACAATTAACCATCAGTTTTAGTCACTTCTTTTTTAACAGATTTTAAGAAATAACACGAGCTTACTTGACCTAAAGTAAAAACTTTGAAGTTTCACATTTACTGCTGTTAACTCGAAAACATGACCATTCTAATTAACCCAACAAACTTAACTTAGTTTAAATACTGATTTATGTTCCACCTGGGCCCACTCCATTTCGAATGTTTGCCTGAGACATGGGTGGGAAGATCTGGAGTGGGGGTGTTAGGTCCAGGGGGCGCTCTTCTTGTTTCCCAACAGTGAAGAACAGAAGAAAGTGCCACCAGAAGGCAGAGAAAGGTTCCCAGTTCTACAGCTCATCAGCTCCAAGAGAGGAGCAGACGCCATGCTTTTCCACCAGCAAGGGGGAGGGGCTAGGCAGTCCCTGTCGGGCCAGAGAAGACAGGAATTTCCCTGAAATGAAGGGAGTTTCGGCAGCTGCTTGGGAATATTCCTTGAAGTCTCTGTCTTGAGTTAGACTAACTAACCACAGTTGGCTCCAGTTATAGCCATTAAAAGTCAGAGTCCCCTTACTCTCTGCTTGCCCCATTCCTTCAAGCACAACAAACAGCACAGCAGACAACAAAAAGACAAGACAAAGACAACAGCAGGCCCAGCGGTCCTTACCTAGAACCTGCCACTGGTGGGGACTTTCTTGATCTCCTGACAGCCTAGGGGGACTCGAATCCCCCAGTGACTGCCTAGGGGGACTCAAACCCCCAGTGACCACCTAGGGGGACTCGAACCCCCTGACCATCTAGGGGGACTTGAACCCCCTGACCCCCTCTAGGGGGACTCGAACCCCCGGTGATCTACCAGTGGAGGGAAGGGGCGTTCCCACATCCACTCCAGCCCTGGGGAGCATGGCTGTGTCCAGCTTCTCCCTGGTGGGCCATATGCTGGAGCTCCGCAACCAGACAGGATCCTGAGATCTTACCTCCAGAGGCTTTTCCCAGAAATTCTGATGCTGGCTCAGTTCTCATCATTTAATCCTGGGAGAGCCCCCAAATGAAAGGTCCCCCACTAATGGGTCCATGATTAAAGGAGCGAGACTGATATAAAGAGAAGGTCAAGCAAAGCTTTATTCCATGCCAAGCATCAAGAAACAAACCGACCAGCTGGGGCCACGACTCTTACAGAGAGGATGACCTCTCTCTGCCTTACAGACTAGCTTTTAAGGGAAAAGGCCATGTGGTTGGGCCTGGCCACACACAGGTGGCCAATGAAGTTGTAACACAGAGAAAGCTCCACAGTCATGCTAGGTCACACATTAAGTGACCACTTGAATTACAATTTACCCTAGTAGATATCTGAACTAGCCTATCACCTTTGTCAGAATTGGCACCCAAAAGGCAGGACCCACACTCCTTGGTTGCTAGAGAGACAGTATGTGTCATCCCCCCCCACACACACACACTGATTGGATGTCTCCACCTGGCCTGATCCACCCTTGTATTTGGGCTTTGTTACTTGGGACTGGTTTCTGGGACTTGTTTTTAAGTAAGTCCCCTGGGGGGGGGCAGGGTCAGTTTAAGTTTTACTGTGTAAACAACAAAATGACTGTTTAATCCAAGATGGAATCACTCTGGCTAAATAGGTCCTTACATTCTTTCCTAAGCTGTCATAAATAGATTGAAATTCAGGTAGCGCTGTGCCAATTTAACAAGTTACAAGTAAAAGTCAAAAGAGCCTTCTCTTACTCCTCAGGTAGTTTTTCAGTCCTCTACCCACTCACTGACAATTGATCACACGTGAAAACACATATAGCTTCATCATGCACTTAGTAGCCAGCCCCTAATCTCCACAACACTTAGCATACTTGACAAGATGTTCAACTTCTAGTCTTTCCAAAATAAGTAGAGTAAGAAAATTATAAGGGTTATTTTTGTTTGCAAAATGTTGTTAATTGTTCTTGTACATTGAGGTTTGAACTAGGAGCTATGTGTGCAATTTCAAGAGGAAATTACTGATTTTGTGTTTGTTTTAAAATTTTCATGGTAAAAAAAAGTTTAGTAAATTAATTACAATGTGCCAAATTATATATTCAGTATAAAGTGTTTGATCTTAAACCTACTTTTTTTTTTTTTTTTTTTTTTTTTTTTTTTTTGGTGAAAAAGGTGATTAATATTTATTGAAGTATGGGGAAAGAACCCCTGGGCAGGAAGAGTAGAACTCTTCATTAAGAGGGGCCCATTATATATCTACAAGTTGGAAGGGTGAGGTCAGGAAAAAGGAAGGTTTCAAAAGACCTTTCATACACTAAAAAGGACCTACAGGATACCCGGGGGCCTTGCCATTCTCATGTTAAGGTTGTTTATCCCCTCTAGCCTGGCATTAACATCAAGATACTAGGGAGATTCCTGGAAGAACATCACACAAGTCTCACCCCAAAGTGGGAGTGGGGAGGTTGTAGGGTGTCAGCTTATGCTTAAGCCTATTTTTTAAGTCATATTTTCTTTGTGGGTATATAGTATTTAATCATCAATATATCATCTTCTTAGTTTAAATTTGTTTTGCGACATTCAAATCATTTCACTTTCGTTTAACATATATTTATGTTTCACATACTATGTACAGAATTAAGATCAAATGTAGATGTTAATATTGTTATTGAGCAACTTAAAATACTGAAAAACTTAGGAATCTAAGTTGTTTAGACCTCAATTTTTGCTATCACCTAAAAGTTTTCTATGTAATTATAGTTCACGGTTCAAAGACAACAGAGTAAAGAGTTAAATACAGATAAGTTTCCATAGTAATTTAAAAAATTATTCTTACCTGGGGAAAAGCAAAGCTTTACTATAGAAGGTGACTTTAGAGCTAGGTCTTAAATAATGTTGTTATGTAATCATTAGTTGGAAGGGTATCTTGGGCACAGGTAAAAGAACCAGGCAAAGTGGTGGGAAATTGTGGGATGTATATGAGGAAGAAAAAGAGCTTCAGGGACATGGTATGAATTAATACAGCCTGGGCTAATAATGCCATAGAAGGGACTGATTTTAAAATTGGACTCTATTCCATGGACAATAGAGAGTTAATGAAAGTTTTAAGTATAGGAATAATATTCAGACATTTGCTTTAGACAGAGGCAGGGTCATTAGGATGGAATAATATAGGTGACGTGTATTGGGACCTGGTATTAGTTATGAGATTGCAAAGGAGGGATATTAATAGAATTTGACAACTTACCAACTTTGGGAAGGAAAAAAAAAAAGAAATGATTTAATGACAATAAGTTTTCAGACTGGGAGCTAGAAGAATATTGTTGATATTCTTATAAAAGTTAAGAAGGAAGATGAAAAGTTGTTTGAGGAGGGAAGACAAGATTTTAGACATATTTAAGTTAAAGTGCCAGTAGCACATGCAAGTGACATCACATAGGAGGCTCTAATTGTAAAACTGGAGCTCCAGATAATGGCAAGACTGCAATATATAGGTGGGTCCCCTCAGCATGGGGTTAGTGGTGGAAACAGTAAAAGTCCATGAGCTTGTCATGAAGAGATGGCCTAGAGAGAGAATAGAGTTGGGGTGGAAGGTTAGGAAACATGTACATATGGAGGAAAGAGGACAAGGAAGGTCAAAGAAAAAGTGACCAGAAAGATTAGTGTTCAAAAGAAAAATAGATGTAATTATTTATAATGTCATAGTAACTATAGGAAAAGAAACAATTTCAGGGACAAGGTGGAGGTCACCAAGTCATTGCCAATGGATAATTAATTATTAATGATTTTTAAAAGAGAATTTTCAGGGGAACAGCATACTTGAAAGCTAAGGAATGACAAATGGATCGAGGGAAGGGAGGTAAAAAACAGGCAGTTATGCTGAAGAAAATGGCTTGGAATAAAAGGAAACACAGGTTAGCAGCTTGGTGTTCTTGTTTAATCTAGAGCCATCTCCTTTTTGATCTCAGATGTAAAGTGTTTACCCTTCTTTTCAGGACCAGCTTCCACAGTTGTGTCCTCCTTAATCAGGCATCTGTGCTTTTTTGTGGCATCATCCTCTTTCTTGTTATTGATTTTGTTCCTTATTTTGGAAATATTATTCTCAACTTCAAAACTCCTTTTTCTTGATTACTATCTCTCTCTCTACCATTTCTCTCTTCCACATTTTACCCAGTTTCCCAGATACTGGAATGCTAGTACTGCTTCTCCTCTCCCCACAAGGATGAGGTTTCTACCTCATGCATGAGTGTCTCTACTGAGCCACTGATGCTCTGGATAATGCTGTTGATGTTATCCATGCTAAACCAAAGGAGCCATTCCAGGGCTCACATTACTAGGTTTTTCAATTGTATTAACCACTTTGCCTCTTCTGTAAGCTTCTGTTTTCTTGGCCTATCATGACAACATAGTCTCTTGGTTCTCCACATATCATCTGAACTTTTATGTCTGACTTGTGACCATTACGTCTGACTTTTTTTTTTTTCTTTGCTGACTCTTAAATTATTAGTGTTCCCAGATTACATTATTAATACTCTGGGGTTTTCATTTTACACTGTCTCTTTGTGAAATAGATCAACTTTCAAGGTTGAAACTCTGACCTGTATCCTAAAGATACCCGATTGTATGTTGCCACTTCAGGACATTGCTGTGAAAAGGCATTTCTCTGAAAATTTCAAGCTTGTATGCTCAAATGTCCAATAAACATCTTCAAATAAAACCTGTCTTAAACTAAACACCTCACTCCCCCTCCCCAACTTGTTTTTTTATTATTATTGGTGAAAACCATAATCTACCATTTATCTCACTAGAAAACTGGGGGTGATCTTTCTCTCCTTCACCTGATTATTCAAAGAGTCTCCAAGTTCTGCTGATTTTATCCTCTAAATATTTCTTGAATATATTTCCTCCTATTCATAACTGTGACTTCCATTTTAATTTAAGCCTTTATTATATCATGCTTGAACCACTGTAATGAACTCACTATTGTCCTTAGGTTTTTTATTTTTATTTCACTAATATTGATCTTATCAGAATTTCCCCACAATCACAACCAAGTTATCAAGGTCATAAAACTGACTAAGCCATTCAATGTAAAACCCTCTTTTTCCAAGTTGGTCATAAAATAAATAAAGTCCAACCTTGTTAAAATGACATGAGACTCCAAGATCTAACCCCTATTTCCCTTTCAACTTCATTTTCAGATTTGTCCCATTTTGAATGCTGCAATAAATACCATATTACTCATAATTCCAAATTCAGGAATATAATGTAAAATTCAGGAAAGTTGGTAGCAGGAAGGAATGGTCTTATGAATACATTGGTCAGTTAGCATCATCTAAGAATTGATGTCTCTTTTTTCTGTTTCTCCACCATAATATATATCTGAGGATCCTTATATCTAAGAAGTAAGACTGTTTCTTCCACAATTAATGATTTATTCTATTGTTTCAATCATTGACATCCCTAGGCTGTAAACTCAAAATCTGAGCAGCCTTTCAGCACAGATAACATTACATTCTTATTTCCTTGGAAATAGTTTATCATGCTAAGGCTGTAGGCCTACATCCCAGAAATAATGCATAAATATCATGTGGGGGACATTTCAAACAATAAATATTTTCCTACTCCTTACTTCTTTACCAGGATTCTAACATACCACATTTCCAAGGAAGCCTCACTGCCTGGGTACAACCCCTACTGCTAATGGAAACACATCAGGGCCTTCAGGAGTGATGAGGGTCAAGAAAGGAGAGATTAAATTGTTTTGGAGAATTGAGTCCCTAAAGAAAACTGAGGAGAAGAATAATGAAATAAAAGCCTGGAACTACAGAAACCAATTTCTCAGCCTCACAATTTACCTCAGGACTATCTCTAATCCAGGCATTACTTTCTAAGAATGTTAATTACTTTGTTTCCTTTATATTAGTAGGGATCTCGGAAGGAGTGCAATATAAATTTGCTTTCCTCCCTTAAAGAAATCCTTCCAAATGTAGAGCAAAGAGAATTTCTCTCAGCACTAAAGGAGGTTTCAGGTATCCTGTAGTATAGAAAAAGAAATTGACTGAGGTCTTCTTTTGATTCCAGGCAGTTAGGAAATCCACTTACTAACATGAGCTATTTATTTCTAAAGTTTATTCTCCACAGAATTAGGCTTGATGAATTTTACATCAGAAGTAGAAGTGAAAGGATCATCATTTCACGCAAAATGTGTTCTTTTCTGTACAGATAATCAACATTTGCAGTGACCTTTTCTGAGTAACAAAAACCACTTTAGAGGACTATCCTCCTCTATTTAATATGAATGTGGAACCATTCATTGAAAAGAAAACTTGGTCTTTATGTATAAGTCACATTCAAATTGTTTGCTGAGAGACATTTACTTTTCAGAGGATTAAAATAAAATAAACTGAAAAGTATAAATTTGCTATGTAATATTTATAATGATTCTTCTGGATAAAATAATTATGAGTAAGATTATATACCTATAGGTTCTATTAGAATTACAGATTTTCAGTGTTTCATTTCTATTAATGTACCACACATCTTACTAGCTCCTTTATTTAAAGTATGCATAGTAAAGTCTGACTCTAGTTTGGAATTCAAAGCCTTCTGTAATTGGCCTCATGTTTTATTTTAAATTATTCCATATCTCCTCTGTGGGAACATTCCACTTCAGCGAAACTTGTTCACTTTCCTCTAGGTGTATCTAAGGCTTTCCTGCTCCTTTGTTACACCTAAAATCCATCCTATTCCTAGAAAATTACTAACACCAAAGCTTACCCATTTTCCCTTTCAACTCAGGACATTTCTTATTAAGACATATTATTTGTCAAGTAATACATTTAATCACTAAGCAAAAACATATCAATCTCTTGCTATGTTAGAAACAATACTAGATAGTATAAAAATGTAAGCAATACATGTCTAAATATCCCATGTGTGTCAAAGAAAAAATGACAGTAAAATTTGGAAATATGTTGATCTAAAGTATGATGAAAATATTGCATTGAAGCTTGGGGTGCAGCTAGATGGTAGTAGGGTAAAATTTACACTCTTTAAAAATATTCATTAGAAAAGAAGAAAGGCTGAAAATTGAATATCGAGAAAGCCAATGGTTTTTTAATATGGAAAATTAAACCCAAATAAATTAGAAGGAAGACAAATTTTTAAAAAGTAATAATAAAATTAAGTAAATTAAGTAGTAAATTAAGAAGTAATTAAGCAGTAAATTAAGTTCTACAATAGGGAAAGCAAAAAGTCAAAATTAGATTTGCCATAAAACCTAATAAAATATATAGACTCTTATGAAAACTTAATAAGAAAAAGAGAGAAGGCATGAAACATCAGTGTCAGAAAATTAACAGTGTCAGGAGACATCATGACAGATCCTACAGAAAATTGAAAATAGGAATATTTTACAATAAATCTGAAAATTTTAATGAAATTCATATTTTGAATCTAAAACTATAATTTTTCACCAAAGAAAATTCTAGCCAGATAGCTTCAATGGTGAATTTTTTCAAACATTTAAGGAAAAATTAGCACTAATCTTACTCTAAACCTTCTGGGATTAGAAAAAAGAGGAAAAATCCATTTTATGGAGCTAGAATAACCTTGATTGCAAAACCTAACAAGGACTAAAAAAGAGAAAAAAAATACAAGCGAACTTCTTTTATAAACATAGAGACATAGATCCTAGCAAAATATTAGGAGATCAAGTCTGATAATGTGCATGAAAGATAAAACATAATAAAGTTGGTTCTATTTAGGGAATGCAGTTTGAAAAAAAAATGTAATTAATCAGAATAATAGAAGAAAGGGAAATTACATTCATCATAGTAGATCCATTTAATATAATACATCACTAGAATAGAAAGAAACTTCCTTAATCTGATAAGATATATAAAACCATTAGCCAAATCATTCTCAGAAGAAATGAAAAAATTTCCGTCTGAGAATTAGGACAAGGATGTCTATTATTACCACTTCTATTAGACATTGTCCTACATATTTTAGCCAGTGCAATAAGGTAAGAGAAAGAAATAGTATGTACAAAAATAGAAAAGTAAGAAATAAAACTCACAAATGAAACTATTATTTACTTGAAATAATCAAAAGGATCTATAGCTGAACTATTATAATTAATGGATAAATTCAGCAAGTTTTCTGAAAAGAAGTTATGCTACCTTTCCCTCCCTTCTCTAGTTCATGATATCGTTTTTTGGTTTTTGGGTATTTGTTTGTTTTTTGTTTTTGTTTTTGTTTTTGTTTTTCTTTTGTTTTTCTTTTGGCCAGGTACACTGTAGACATTTTTGATTGCTTTGGTGAATTCTTCAGAATATTCTTCAATACTTTTTTACATCCTATGTTTGATTAAACTGGAAACTAAATCATTGGTTTAAGTGGATTCCAGATGGATAGTCAGTTGCTTTGGCAAGAATACTTCAGAGGGCAATACAGATTTATATATATCACACTGCATATCATTAAGAAGCCAGACAGTGAGGATGTCCCATACTGAATGAATGGTTCTAAGTTTCATCAGTGATTAAGTTGGTGACAATCACATTGCTTTGTTTCAAAGTTGCATTTTCCCCCTTGTAATTCTGTGGGGTAATACCTGGTTGTAATGGCAATATTCAGTCCCCTAATCATCTTTCATCAAATGGCTGCTAGTGACCTCTGAAGATCCTTGCTTGAGTCAATTATTTCAGTAAGGAATAGTGATTTTGTATGAATAATTGCTACTGTTTTGATGTATAAATTGGTTAACAGTGAGTGCTCTACTGAGAGCAATAACTCTTAGAGAAAGAATAGTTCAGGTTAAACCGCATCTAAATGATAATCTTATTTCTCTTTTGGTTACTTATGATTTGGGATGACTTTCATATTTAAATGAATCTCAAGCATGACCACACTCTTCTTTCAGTTGGTTAAGCTAAGTTAAGCTTGAATTTAGTTGACATTTTCAAGACACTGAATGACTCCAGCAATAACCTGAATTGTAAGTCGATTAATCATAGTCCTGTCAAGTAGAATTCTTCATAGAGCTTGTTTATCAAAGCAGAATATAAAAGAAGAAGGTAGAAAAGAATGGAAAAACCAGTTAGAAGAAGGCAAGAAATTACTTCTTTTTTCTCTAATTCTTTAACATTAGATTTAAAATAGGTTTCAGTTGGTTTATAGAGAAATGAGAAATGTTGAAAAGCTTTGAAATAGCTTGTTTAGAAGAAAGAGCTGGCAGTGAATGAGTTACAAAATGCTTTTTTGAGCACAAGCGGCATTTCCATCTGGAACTTTTATTTAAACCTTATCTTTGCTTTGCAGCTGTACCTGGTAAGAAGGAAGAGAAAACAAACAAGACAGTGGAGCAAGGTAAAAAAAAAATGAAGGAGGTTGACATTATCTTCTTTAGAAAGACAACAACATGAGGAGGAAAGCACTGGATTCAGACAGGAGGAAGACAATAACTGTTAAATCTCTTACTCTCTATCACTGTCCTTGCATGTTTTTCTGTGCCAGGGAGAATGTGAGGCAGCAATCTGGGTATTTGTTCTTTTGTATAACTAAACTTTGAGTATAAGTTTAGGGCAGGAAAACTCCACAGACTTCTTAATTATATCAGAGAAAATGCTGAAGATTATTGGGAATAAGGAAATGATCTGGGATAACTGGTAGACATTTTTCTGTTTGGTTTGTGGTTTTAACACCACCCCATTGATCATAGTTTGAAGAATAAAGATGACATAATTCTATTTATGCAAAAGTAACTTCTCATGCTTAAAAAATAATATGTAAAACTTAAAGAAAAAAATCAAAAGTAAATTATTTGAGTTTATACTATAACTTCAGCAACTGATTCTCCCAAGAGGTCTGAAATCTCAATATTAAAAATCAGAATATTTTCAGAATAAAGTAATACGTTTTAGTTCTATTTATGTGGCTGTGAAATAAATATATTATTCTAGCGTATCCTTGAGAAAAATGCAAGAGTACAGTAGAGTTAAAACTTATAAAGTGATGTTGGGCCTTCTGTTAGAGCTCAGAGTGCTAATAACTTTAATTATGGTTCCCTGGTCTTTGGTTTTTCATCTATTATAATACTTGTTACTTATTGTAATAAAATCAGAACTAGTAATGATTGTGTCAAGAATGAAATCAAAATAATTTTTCCTTTTAAATTTGGGAATAATTAAATTCCTAATATGAAAAAAAAATTATTTTTGACACAGATATATCAAGAAACCCCTTTAATTTCTCACATTTCAGATAAGTAAATTAAGGTTTCAGATTCAATTAAGTTAAATGATTGGTTAAAAATTTATTTCCTTGGGCTTTTCAAAATAAAATCAGATTGCAATTACACTGAAAATATTTTCAAATTAATTTTGGCTTCTGGGGGCTCTGTGAAATTTTATAATTCAATAGAGAGTTTCTGTCAACTTCTTTCTGATGTGGGTATTTCTGTCTCTGATATATAAAGTAGATGAATAGGAGGATTACATCCCAACCCTAACTTGTTCACTTAGGCAAGGCCCTGAGTCTAAATTTCTTCTGGAAAAAAAAATAATAATAATAAAAAATAATAAATAAATAAATAAATAAATAAATAAATAAGAGGGTGTTAATTATATCGAACTGTCTATTCAATAAGATGTGGAGCTCAAATGAGAAAACATGAGAAAGGATATGAAGAATGAAAAATCTTAGATAATTGCATAGTCCTTACTTAGGCATATTTCCTTATCAAATCAGGTGAGATAAACTGTCAAACCACTTTGATCTCACTAAGCTTCACAGTTTTTCCTTTTTATATAAAGGTGTTGATTGCTCATCTTTGGCATTTGTAGATTTGCTTTTATAGCCACAGCATATTGAGAAGACTGACTAGAATGTAAAATGCCCACACTAATAATAGCACCTAAGAGATAAGTATTTAAACACAGATTGTTTATTTCTTCTTACCTGCATGTTGGTGTCCATTTCATTAATTCTGTAATATTTCCTCAAATAGGTAGGAGACTAGATATGGCTCTTAGAGATGTGAAGTTAACATCTTCAGAAAATTCTATAATTATTTATTAAAAACACCTTTCATAAAAGCTTAGGCTCTTAGCTTACAGAAAAAAATGAGGTTCTCTCAATGGCTTTTTAAATATTGACTTAGTAAATCATTTTGGTTTTAATATTGTAAAGCGATGGCCTCATATTTTTCAACATATCATAAGAAATAGAGTATTTGGATAAATTGCATATTTTTGAGATGATAGATGTATGACTAATAATTGATATGAAAAATATATTTGTGATTTAAAAAATCAAAAGTTAATGTGAAAATAAGTCAATGACATTTTACAGATTTCATCAGAGTATTCTAAAATTTATTCATAAGATGAGACACTAAATCTATTGTGTACTTCTTTTCCTTATGCAGTTTAGTTATCTTCAGAAGTATAATATAAAACCAGTTTATAATGCATTGAAATACAATTAAATAGTTCTTAAAGAGTCACTTTTATTCATTTAAGTTTGCATCATGAACTTGTACTGGGGAAAAATATGATTTTCAAAATTCTTACTAAATTGAAAATATACTTGGTGATCTATATAAAATTGCATCTACTGAACCTCTGAACTTGGTCTGAATTGTAATTGTGCTTAGGAAACATTGATTAAGCTAAACTTTACATTATGGGAAATTCACATAGTGAAAGGTGGAATGAATTTCATGTTAATGTAATTTAGTAACCTAGACCTCGTATCACATAAGAAGTAGAAATTTAGTTAATCTAACTTCTGCAAAAGTCCAAAAATGGAACTCTATTTTATCTAACTCATGATTAATTGTTTTTTTAGTTATTCTTTTTGTGAAGATCTTAAATTGGCTGGACTAGAATTTTGAGTATTAAGAAACACTTTATAAATAATTTCTCCATTTTAAAGGTTCACACACACACACACACACACACACACACACACACACACGGGCGCGCGCGACACACACACACACACACACACACACACACACGGGCGCACGCGCGCGCCACACACATCATTAACTATTCCTCCTTGGAATAGGCCGTACTTGGAGCATCAAGAGATACAAATGTTTAACACAGTAAGTGTTGCTATTATAGTGAGAGCTAAGGAAAGCTAAAGATAAAACGTAAAACTTGCTACTGAGCTGTGTTCTACCATAGGAGGACTCATCTTTAGATATTTGTATATTACACCTAGAAAGAGTGCATCATGTTTCATTAAACTTAATTTATTCATTTGTTGACATTTAATTTCTTATAGCGTACATTTTCTTCCTCGTTATTCACTTTCAAAATTGACCTGCCTCTTAAATCCCATTTACCTTTCTTTTTCAATCTTGATTTCTTTCAGAAAAAAACATTTAGCAATATTTGTTTGTTACTAGCCAGTGAGCAAAAGAGTCACTCTAAAGAAGCATGCAGGGACTAGTTACTTACGTGGGCAGGGAAGGACACCAGTCAAGACAATTAACTTTAAAAGATCTGAATTGTAGATTGAAGTCCCAGCATCTCCTCGTTTTTAATTTTCTTCCCTCAAAGTGACTGAAATCCAACAGTAAAAAGGTAGAGAAAATAGTAATAAATTAGAACACTTGCAAGTCATCTTTCCTTTTCTTTCATTCATACCTATGTATGAGTTCACTTAAGGTCTTCTCTAACAATCTGTTCTAGAAGCCCGCAACAGTGCTGGCATACAGTATGTGTTCAATGAGTATCTGTGGGTTGAATGAAAACAGAGGGGTTGTTGAAGAAAAGACTATTAGATGAACTGTTCCTCTAAATATTGTTCAATTAAGAGAATATTTTAGTTAATCAAAATATGATTTCCAAGAGTGAAGGTTGACATATTTTAGAAACCAGGACATAAGTGATTAAATTCTTCAGTTCTAAAATGGAACTAGTAGAGAAAAAATAATAAATATACATTATTCATTAGTGACACTATATTATTATGATCTTTGTAAATGGTGTTCTTACATAAATAAAACTGCATATGGTGAATAGTCATTATACAGATAAACATTGAAAAATTAAATTTTAGTAATTGCAACTCTTGTGAATTTTTTTTTAAAACTTAAAATGAAGGAGAAATTTAAATAATGCCCAATTAAGCCAATATATGAGTATAAATATAGAAACATTAGGCCTATCCTTGTTTTTCTGATTTTACAACTGTGGAGCAGAATTAGATGATCTCTTAGTCCTTCCAAATGTAAAAATTTTCTATTCAACCATGTGTTTAAGCAGTGTGTTCCTTACATCAAGATATAGAGGCTATTCTCCTTTAGGTGAAGGCTAGTCTAGAAGTACTTTCTTTTCTAAGATTCTGATATTCAAATGTTAAGGAAAAACATACCATAAACTTGAGTACTTATAGATACTTGAGAATCCTAAAATTAAACTGAAAAAAATCACCTCAGAAATATTAAATGTAGTTTTCCATTCTCTTAACTATTAAAAATCACTTCAAAATCATTAAGTAGAAACATGACAGAAAAATATTCACGAAAAAAGATTAAATAGAATTTAAGTGCCTATTAGTCACAAGAATAAATCTGAGCACAATTAGTAGTCATTTTATTCAGGATAAAACTGGAGCCTGTGGATCATAAATGTATCAAATACAGTTCATTTCCTGTAATAAAAAATTATATCTTGCCTTAATTTTAAGAAATGTTTCTAAATTCAGAAGCACACTAATTTGTGTTCGCCTGAAGAGTTTCTTTCTTTGCCTTTGATTCTATTTGTAAACAAGGTTGCCCTACATATTTGTATTAGTGTTTTAAGTTGTCATAACAGCAGGGAAACCCAAATGCTATTACAGCTTTGTGTATTTGTCATTGTCCTTCACCTTTTCAGATTCTTCTATTATTTGTACATGCACTGGTCTATTTAGAATACGTGTTGTGTACTTATTGTAGATTTATCTCATACTTCAGAGTGTATGTTAATAATATCTAAGAGTAATGGTTTCCCTGAGAGAAACTTATTTATTTAAATAATTAATGTTTATATTTCATGGTGTGTCAAAATTATTTTAAAAAGAAACAATTTTGCATTTCAGACCAATGGAGTAAAATTGGAAGTTTAGTTAACACAAACTGTATTTAACTATTTGCTTAATATGTGATTATAAAATAACCTATTTGCACATGTGGACTAAGTTGTCCTGTTGACCCTCAATAAATGTTAAATGATAACAATACTATTGATTCCTGTGAATTCCAAACTTTTTGACAACAGTTTGTGCTTTGATTGTTTAATATTTATTGAGCGCCCACAACAGGCTAGGCGCTGGAGAGTGGGTGTGAGGAACATGAAGTGGGCTACAGAGAGAAGATGGTTTACATGCGGAGCTTTACGACACATGAAAAGGAGTGCACTCTGCTTATTTATGTATTTTGTATATCTTCAAGAGAACCTTTGGCAATTCTCCATTATCTCACTTGCTCACATAGCACATCTCACTCCTCACTTTTATTTAATACTTTCGGAATGTTCTCACAATTATTTTATCTTATGAATAGGAAATTCTTTTCTAGTTTCTTTCTCACTATGTTCCTCCCCACTCCCCTTATCCTTTTAATAACTAGACAGATCTAAATCCTATGTACACAGCAGAACAACATTTATTTAAAAGAAATGTGTATTGTTACATTGATCTCCCGCAGGGTGCCGTAATCTGCCATGCAACATTTGGTTTACATGATTCACACATTTATTGATAAGAATGCCATTCAGTGCTAAAGAGAATTTCAGCCCAGTAAAAGAGCAATGTGTGCCAATGCTGTTGACAAGATTTGGAGGTGATGCTATGAGACCCATTCATGTTGCACCTTTCTCTGGGAACTTAAAGGCTCTTTGTTATTAATGATCCATTTTTCTGTAATGAGCTAATGTGTGACTTGATCACTTATTTTATGCAAGCTATACAAGAGGCAAGTACAGGTCACACAGGGATACAGTTTTAATGCCCTAATTTTTGTTTCCGTTAAAATATTCTGCCTTTTAATTATCATGAAAATGAATCATTCCTCTGCCTATCTGGCTTCTGTGACCCTTATTTCTTCCTTCCCTGTCTTAGAGATTCTGGGCATTTTATGGAGAAGCACACTAAAACTGTAAGATTGCCCCCAGGAACCTGTTTTTGCACTTCATATTGGGATCACCATTCTTTTTTTGGTGGTGGTGGTGGGGTCACCACTCTTAACACCAAGTAACCTTATTAACTATAGGTAGGAGAAACTGTTAGGTAGATGGGTTGAATTACATCAAAATACACCATATCCAGGAGCAATGTGTCACTCCTACTCTGCCTGCATTCTACTCCTTCCATGAATTATCAAAGTGGTTTCTAAATGGGAATGTTATCAGTCTTTTAAGTTCTTAAAAGTAACACACTTTTTACATCAAATATGTGCTCTTGCTTCATTTATAATTCTCAAATTTTGTCTTGATTTGACTTACAACAATCTTCATGTAAAAATAATAGAATCCAGTTATGAACCATTTCCTAAAGCCCAGTCAAATCTAATCATAAATATGAAGAAAGTTGTCATATGCTCTCTGAATTTAATGGCAGTGAACTTCAGATTTCCTTTGTCAATACTTAATATTTCATAATTTTAAAATAATGAAAGTATGTTTTCTTGAAAGTATCTACATCTTAATCTTAGGTTGATAGTTCTTTAAGACATCCTTAAATATGGGGGCACCTGGGTGGCTCAGTTGGTTAAGTCACTGACTCTTGATCTCAGTTCAGGTCTCCATCTCAGGGTCATGAGTTCAAGCCCTACACTGAGTTCAAGCCCTACACTGAGTTCAAGCCCCATTTTGGGCTCCATTTAAAACAACAACACTAACAAACCCCACACAAAAAACACACATCCTTTAATCTTGAAGAGTCTGTTTCCATGCTTTTCATAGTGAAATTCTCTTACAAATCCTATTTTTCCTCATATACAATTTCAGTTACCATCACTGGCATGTAAAAACAACTTTTAATTATTTAACATAAATACTTGAAGATTAAAATTTTGTTCAACAGTGAGAAAAATCAGCTTTGTTCCATTGACATTCTAGGCTAGATTATATAAAGGATTGTGGAAATGCACCATACAACACACCAAGAAAATGCCTCTTTATGAGCTCAAGAACATCAAGCTGCTAATTATGCCTTTTTGCTTTAATATTTCGTTCTGCTCCTGCTATTATCCTGAAACCGCATATGGATTGGATCTTTTTTCCCTTAGAAATATTTAGTAGAATGTATATTCTAAGCTGTTATGTTATAAAACAAAGGTTTTTCCTGAGTTTTTTTTCTTTTTATTGACTTTTTCTTTCATTTATAAATCAATTTTCCATTAAAGACTTGTTTAAGAAAAAAAAATTGACATACACTACCTTGAATAAAATCGTATAAAAATTAATTGTTATGCTACATCTTATAACAAATTAATGGAGGTTAGCTCCATTCTCTAAAAGTCATATTGCAAGAAATCATATGAAATCATTGACCCCACATGCATTGTTACTTTCTCCTTGCTGTGAATGAAATTATACATTTTTGGTCAAATAATTTCAGGAATGAACATGAAAATTTTATCACTATTCTACATAAAATTGCCTGTGTCTTATTGACTATTACTGCCCAATTTTTCATAGAATAATAATGTAGTATAAACTGATTGAAAAGCGATTCTTAAAAAAATGAAAATTTAATTCAGATCTCCTTTGGAATTCTAAAATGGCAAAATATAAGTTAAGAAATTTTTTCATTATTGTAACTTACAAAGTCTGGATTTTTATTTCATTTTATTCTTATACTAGAATAAAGATTCTAGTCGGAAAAGCCATACACAGCATCTATATTGTCCTAAAACTCTTGGCAATAACAATCATGGTGAACATTTCTTAAGTTGAAGTTAGCACTTGTACTGTTGGTCCTTGAAAAAATAACTGATAAAAGCCAATGGTAATTAAAAATATTAACCTGTTTGAACAGTGAAGTATAGATCTATCTCAGAATAAGCTATCTGCCTTTCCCATAGTTTATTCTGTGACATTAGGCTAATTACCTGCCTCTTTTATAATCTAAGATTATTTCACTAAGCAATCTCTAGTGGAGCTTCCAGTCATAATATTGTCTAATTTTCATTTATAAAAAATATTTACTATGTCTGAAGCATTTCCACTTTGTCCCAAATTCTGAAGATAGACTTATTTTTCTGATTACAAGTACAATCTGTACAAAAGTATAAATACATGAAAGTCAGATTCAGATTCTAAAATGAAAATGCTTAAAAATTCTATGTAAATCTACTAAATGGAATTGTATTATTTGAAGTATTTACTCTGTTTACATTTCAAAATATATGCTTAAATCACACTTAAGAATCAAAAAGTATATCTCTGGAGCAAAGCACGATATTTAATTAAATGAAATGAAGATTCTCTAAATATGATTTAATCATAAGTGTCAGTAACAATGGCACACAGGATATAGAAATTATGTCCTTGACACACATGTAACAAAGAAACTATAAATGATGAAACAGAAGATGTTGTCTCTGGAGACAGGAGGATGTGGATAACACAACTGTGGGTGGCTTCCAAAGCCACCCACAGTGTGTGGGACTATTTCCAAATAAGATGACAATGACTTTCTACATATTGTTGGTCAGTTTATTATGTATAATGTTCTTTTATGAACAAAACTTTATTAATTACATTGGCATAATACCAGAAAGAATATTTGGACTTAACATCTTCAAAGACTACATGGGAAGGATATAAATTTAAAATCTTTGGTAGGATACTATAGTTCCCTTCACCACCAATTCTCCATGCGACTTTCAAGCTTTTGCTCACTGCTTCTCCCCTACTTTGTATATCCAGCAATCCAGCCACATGAACCTTCACACTCCATGGTTTGTTTATGTTGTTCCTTATGTTGGAGATGTCTTTCCAATTCCTCCTTAATGACAAACCTCTTATTCAGTTTCAGAATCCACTACAAATGCCAGTACTTCTGTGAAATCTTTTCTCTTTCCATCAGGGGAAGTTTGGTAATCTATATGCTATGGGCCTCAATCCCTGTGTATGTGTCTCTATTATCCAGGTAGATGCATTCTGACATTAACTGAACTCACTGCAACCATTTGTGCTTTTCCAGCTCCCAGCACAAAAGAGGCACTGAATAAATGTTTACTGAATAAATTGAGTTTATCTTTTTAAAATACAAAAATGAGTCCTCCTTTTAAAATATTGTTCCCAAGTGAAGGAACCTAAATGAGGGTCCTTGTTTTGTAGGGGATCACTTTGTCACACTAATAAGCACTGTAGGAAGGAGAGTTTCCAGGTGTTTTGTTTGTTTGTTTGTTTGTTTGTTTTTAATGGCATTAGCTTTTGTTTTACCTCAACTAAATTGCTTTGGAAAGTCTGGGACTTCAATTTTCTTTTACATGTACATATATACCACAAAGCTTAAAGTATTTTTAGATGAGAACTTTATTAAAAAAAATCAAGGAACTCTAATATATAATCAAATCAAACAATGAATTAAATAATTAAACATTGGGATTTATTCCTGTATGCATATTGTTTCAACATTTGAAAAATCAATTAATATAATCCATCACAATCCTTCAACAAGCTGAAGAAGAAACGCATGATCCTATTAATGGGAACAGAAAATCATTTGAAAAAATCTAACACCCATTAATGATTAAAACTCTTAGCAAACTAGGAAGAGCAGAACTTCCTTAACTAGATAAAGAACATCTACAGAAAACCTACAGCTAATGTCAGAATTAATGACAAACAGAAGCTTTCCCCCAGATAAGAAAAATGGCAAGGATACTCCTCTGACTTCCTTTATTTAACATTGTACTAGAAGTACTAGTTAATGCAATAGGACAAGAAAGGGAAATAAAAACTTACCAACTAAGAAGGAGGAAATAAAACTGTTTTTGTTCTCATATGATAAGTATCTGTGTGAAAAATTCCAAGGAATCAAGAAAAACCTCCTGAAATTAGTAAGTAATTATAGCAAGTCTTCAGGATACAAGGTTAATACACAAAAGTAAGTTGCTCTTTTATATGGCAGCAATAAAAAATCAGAATGAACAAAATTCAAAATTCAAAATGTACCATTTACATTAGGAATAACAAAATAAATATTTAGATGTAATTATAACAAGATATTTGTACGATTTATATGAGGAGAACTACAAAACTCAAACAAAAAAAAAAAGAGAACCAAGTAATTGAGAATTATTCCATGTTCATGGTTAGGCAGGCTCAAAATTGTTAAGATGTCAGTTTTTCATCTATAGATTCAATGCAATCATAGTAAAATGACAGTGGGTATTGACAAACTGATATTGTAGCTTTCAAAAATCTTATTAGACAGTTTTTATGAAAAAAGAAAAGGCCCAAAATAGCTAAGACAATAGAAAAACAAAGTTGGAGAACCAACACCACTACTTCAACTTCAACTGTATAGAAAGCAAGAACAATCAACAAAGCATGGTGCTGAAATAGTAGACTAATAGACTACTATTAATAGTAGACTAAATAGTAGTGCTGAAATAGTAGTCTAATAGATCAATGGAACAGAATAACCCAGCAATAGACCCACAAAAATATAGTCAACTAGGCTTTGACAAAAAAAAGAAAAACGGTTCCAAAGAGAAAGTATAATCTTCTCAACAAATAGTGCTGGAACAATTGGACACCCACAAGTAAAGAAGAAGAAGAAGGAGAAGAAGAAGAAGAAGAAAAAGAAGAAGAAGAAAAAAAAGAGGGAGAAGGAGGAGAAGGAAGTGGAGGGGGAGGAAGGGGAATAAGGAGACGCAGCAACGGCAGCAGCAGCAGCATCTAGACACAGACTCTACTCCCTTCTCAAAAAATAAATTCAGGGCGCCTGGGTGGCTCAGTGGGTTAAAGCCTCTGCCTTTGGCTCAGGTCATGATCTCAGGGTCCTGGAATTGAGCCTCACAATGGGCTCTCTGCTCAGCGGGGAGCCTGCTTCCCCCTCTCTCTCTCTGTCTGCCTCTCTGCCTACTTGTGATCTCTCTCTGTCAAATAAATAGGTAAAATCTTAAAAAAAAAAAAATCTCAAAGAGGATGATAGATCTAAATGTAAAATTATAAAACTCCCAGAGGATAACAAGAAAATCTAGGTGGACTTGGCTTCTGGCAATGGCTTTTTAGGTGCAACACCAAGGGCAAAGCCATGAATTAAAAATTCATAAGTTGGACTTCATCAAAATTAAACACATCTGTTCTTCAGAAGATACTGTTATGAAAACTTGAGACACAGAATGAGAGAAAATGTTTATTAAATACATATCTGATAAAGGACAGTTACGCAAAAAATAGGAAGATGAACAACTCCTTTTAAAAATTGGCACAAGATCTGAACAGATACTTTTCCAAAGAAGATACACAGATGACCAAAAAGCATATGAAAAGATGTTCAGCATCATACATCATTAGGAAATTGCAAATTAAAACAATGAAATTCCACTGCATACCTATTAGAAGGGCAAAATCCAAAACACTAATAACATCAAAAGTGGGGAGTATGTGGAGCAACAGGAACTCTCAGTCATTGTTGGAGGGAACACAAAATAGTACAGCTACTCTGGAAGACAGTTTGGTGGTTTCTTATAAAACTAAATGTACTTTTACCATACAATCCAGCAATCTTAGTACATACCCAAATGACTTAAATACTCATGTCCACACAAAACCAGCAAACAAACCTTTGTACCTACTTTATACATAGTTGCTAAAATTTGGAACCAAATACACTCTTCTATAGGTGATTAGATCATTAAACTCTGTTACATCCATACAATGCTACTTCTTATAGTACTAAAAATGCATGAGCTATCAAGTCACAAAAAGACACAGAGGAAACTTAAATTCTAAGTGAAAAAAAGCCAGTCTTAAAAGTCTTCTTATTATATAACCCTAACTACATGATATTCTAGAAAAGGTAAAACCACGGAGATGGTATAAAGTTTAGTGTTGTCAGGGGGTTTGGAGGAGGGAGGGATGAATCAGTGGAGCACAGGGAATATGAGATTATCCAATTTGGGAAATTCAACGTCCAATATTTCTTATACAACAAAAAGTAAAATGCTAGATTTAAACTTCCAGGAAAAAAAAAAAGCTAGGTAAATATTAGATTGGAATATATGCTTTTTTTGATGATAAAACTGTCAAATATCAGCTATTTCATTTTAGTTTGATAACAGCTATGTTAGGATTGCAAAGTCAGGCAATAACTAACCATAAAAGGTGATTATAATGATTATTAGGTTTTTATGTAAATATCGAAGAGCAATTTTCCTAATAAAATGTGGTCAGTATAAAATTGACAGATTTATTAATTTTTTAAATAAATAGTTACTGAATTCTTAGTATGTATCAGATGACACGGTCTGCCTTCAGAAATATTGGGAAGGCTATGGCTGACTGGTAGTTATGGAGAACAATTGATGTGATGTGGTGATGCAAACATGTTCACTGTTCATTCTGAGGGGGCATCTGACATGCTCTCTAGTTTATAACCCACTATTCTCTTAGTGTATAGTCTAGTAGTTTAACTCTACCTTTGTAGTTTGATGGTCTGGGTTCAAGTTTCCTACCTCTGTTTAGTAGATGTGACCTTGGACAAGTTTTTGCCTCTTAGCTTCTGCTGTCAATCTATGAAATGTAGATAATACCTAACTCACTGGAATGAGTGAGAAATTAAAGAGATTTGTCTTAGTCAACTCGAGGTTCCTGTAACAAAAGTAGCACAGACAGGGTGACTTAAACAGAAGTTGATCACAGTTCTGGAGACTGGGGAGTGTAAGTTCGAAGTGCCAGTCAATTTGGTTTCTGGTTAAGAGTCCTCTTCTTGGTTTGCCAACAGATTCCCTCTGATTATATACCTGATGGAGGAAAGAGAAAAAGAGAGACGGAGCTCAGCTCTCTCTTATCTCTTTTGCAACGGTACTATTCCATTCATGAGGACTCTAATCTCATGACCTAATCATTATCCAGAGCCCCGCCTGCAAATACCATCACATTGGGTTTTAGGTTCCCACATATGAATTTCAGAGGGACACAAACATTCAGTTCATAGAAAGATCATATGTAAAATGCCTAAGGGTATAAAATAATGCTTCATCATTGTATGTGAACACAAAAATGGCCAAGACCTAGCTTTGCCTGCCACCAAGCAAATTGTATTCCTATAATAATATTTTTTCTTTAAACAAACATGGGAACTTTGGCATCCTGGCTGGAACATAATTACATGAGAAAAATTTAATGACTAATAAAGTTTTCCATGAAAAACAAAATCTTTTATAGTAGATTTAGGACTCTGTAGCTAATTCTGTGCCTACGATGTCCTAGTTTATCTTGGCTTCCAAATATATAAAGAAGTGCTTATTTTCCTTTTTTAAATCATTGCATATTGCTGATCTTTCCAAAAGAGCTGGGCAGAGTTGAACAAAAATGACTAAAATGCACCCCACTGAGGTACTTTCCAGAATTCCAATCAGTATTCTGATTATTAATGTGTAACGAGGTCCAGAATATTAAGGCATGTACAAAGGGTCCACTCTCTGCAGCCAAACTGTACAGCCTAAAATCATCACAGTTATAAAGTTCAATCAGAATTTAATGCAAAGGGATATTTAGATGATTTCAGGAGAGTCCCTCAACTAAGATAATTTGAAAAACTGTACTATTATAGGGAAGAGCTCATCAAAAGGACTAGAATACCGAATCCATTGGACAAGACTTTCTCCCCCATTGTGATTGCAAGATGTATATTGAACAAGTTCTATATTTGTTAGTTGTTTTGAATTCTTATGCTGTGTCTATGTCACAGTTTTAATATTATTAACACAGCCCAGCTTGCCGAGATCTCCACAGTGCTTGAGTAATGCAAGGAAGCCCTTTGGAGGTGTATTTATAGTATTATGTAGTTGGTACTTTCTGAGCTCACTCGCTCTTTCCACTCTGTATTGATTATGAAGCTTAACTTTCAGAGAATAGTTTAATTTGCCTTATATACAATATCTTGAGGAATAACTCACCACAGTCTCCAAGTCCTGACAGCATTGTCCAGATGTCATTCAAAGCATATTTCATATTATGCTCTTCAATTAGCTGTCCAATTGGAGGTAGATGATAATATATCAGTTACAAAGTTACATTCTTTTTTAATAAAATGTAAGATTAAGAAAGAAATGCAATGAAGGTTCCAAGGTTAAAACAAAAAAGATACCAACATGTAAATATAATTGAATTGGAAACATTTTTAATTAAGGATTTTTGAACAGATATTTAGAGAAAAGCATTTTAAAATGTTGCAATTATGTATGTCAAGTGCTGTAGCCCACAGAATAGGGAATGATTAAATGTATCATTAGGACAAAGACAAAGTTAAAGATAGCTTCCCACCAAGTCATACTTAATTACAAAGTTAATGGACAGTGTCTCAGTAAAATTAAACTCTGACTACATCTTTTAAGGAGGATTCAAAATTATTATTAAATAAACATCAATATATTATATTTTCTTTCATGGAAATTACAAGCACAGCTTTTAAACCATTTGGAGAACTTGAGAATGCTTTTGTCTGTATTGATTTATAAAAATTATATTTTGAAGTTTGGAAAAATATTAAATTCTATAGAGTGCCTTTTCTAAAATATTTCTGATTGGTCAAAAATTATGTCTAAATGAACAGAAAATAATAACAGATGCATGTAAAGTATTCACATAATAAATATTTTAAAAATCCATGCAATTAATCACAATTAAGTCACTTTAGGAGCAATATTATATCACTTTAGGAAGCAGTAGAAATGCTTGAAACAATTTTAATATTTTTGATGCTATGTGATGGATATTAATAGTCATATCTAGAAAATTATCAAGTATTATTAAACGTATAAATAGAGGTCTCCATATGGTTCTTTAAAACTATTCTTTCCATTAGAAGAAAAATCCAAAACGTTTGATACATTGAAAAAAATATCTCAAATCAGCTGACATCTTGTATCTACAAAAGAGGTAGAAAGACAGTTTTTTAAAAAATGACATTTCTGAACACCTCATGAAAGCTTGCTGGGTAACAAAGGTTCCCAGTTTTAAGTTTGGTTCTTTTCACAGCCAGGAGGCTTAAATTGTCTGATGATTCTGTTAGGCTTTTTAAAACTTCCAGTTTCCGTTTCCTTTTAAAATTTAGTTATATGTGATATTGATATCAAACCATGATGCTCCAACAAACACTTTTAATATCCTAATGTCACTAATAATAAATTGATATTGAACTTGATTATTCAGAGCAATGAAAAATAAATAGCAGATCAAAGATATTCTTATTTGTGCTATTTCCTTTAAACACATTGCTTGGGGTTCAAAATATTTATGCTTGTGCTATGGAAAAACTCTAGTGCTGATTTCCTCTGTTATAAGATTGTCCATTATTTCAGTCTTTTGTTTTGCGTGTTTCGTGGGCATTAAACAAACAAACAAACAAACTCTTTAGAACACTGTTGTTATAGATGCATTTTATCTTCTACAGGACCATGTTAGAAGAAAAAGCAGATGTTATTTTCTATTTCTTAATCTTGATTAGATACATTCAATTCCTTAACTTAAAAAAAATCTGGGTGTCAGGTGCCTGGGTGGCTCAGTCAGTTAAGTATCTGACTCTTGGTTTTGGCTCAGGTTATGATGTCAGGGTCATGAGATCTGGCTCTACGCGTGGCGTGGAGTCTGCTTGAGATTCTCTCTCTGCTCTTCCCTCTTGTGCTCTCACTCTATATATAGAATAAATAAATAAATATTTTAAAAATTCCTGGCCTTATTGAAATTGAGTATGTTTCTCTTAAAATGAATAATTTTTATCTAGTAAATTATTTTTTTTAAAGATTTTTATTTATGTATTTGACAGAGAGAAATCACAAGTAGGCAGAGAGGCAGGCAGAGAGAGAGAGGAGGAAGCAGGCTCCCTGCTGAGCAGAAAGCCTGATGCGGGGCTCGAACCCAGGACCTGGGATCATGACCTGAGCCGAAGGCAGCGGCTTAACCCACTGAGCCACCCAGGCGCCCCTCTAGTAAATTATTTAAAACTTGACTTTCATTTCTATTTTGACCACAGTTTGTATGATTTTAAAACATTTGACAATAGCAGATCAAAATGCATAAGATTAAGTATATTACTACCAATAAGTGAAAGATATTTCAGTAAAGGCAAATTATATAAGATTGGATTTAAAATATACAAGCAAAACATTATAATCCATCAGTCTTTTTTAAAATTTGTATGTATTATGAAGAACAAAATTTTTAACGTTCTGGTTTATTTTGACTTTGTATACTTAATTTATTCATGAAGTCAAGTCAGTATATGTAAACAGTAAATAAGATTTGTTTGGGGGATTCAAAACTCATGTTACTAATTATATTGTTAGTTTCCATTTATCAGTGAGACTGCAGGTTGCTTTGCTTCTCTGCAACACTTGCATATAATCTGCACTTTACCTGTGTTTCCCACTATTTGCTAGACATTTCCTTTTTGACTATCTTGTGGACACATGAAACATAATACATTCAAAACAAGGATGATATCTTTCTCTAAAGGCATCTATTTCTTACATTTCATATCTCAATTGATGGCAGATTATCCTTGTACATGTGGAACATGTACAAACTCCAGAAGCTATCCTCAGCATTTTTAAAATCTGTTCTACATCCTACATCCCGGTACACTTAAATTGGCATTTCCTGACTGGTGAGATTCTACTCATTTTAGGAGCCTAAACCCAAATGGCCTCTTCTCAGTGAAAACCTTCCCAATTATAAAATAGAGCTATTAATCATTTCTCTGTTATCTACGGAGCTCCACTGGAGAACTTACAGCATGCTGCAGTATGTTGTTACTTATTAGCCGATGGTTTCAAATGCTGTTTCTGTGTACAGACCACTCCAAAACGTAGTGGTATAATTTACACAGACAATTTTACTGTGCTCATGATTTAGAAGGTCAGAAATTTAGGAAGGATCAACTAGGCAGTTTTTACTTGGGTATCTCAATATGATTGTAGGCAAATGTGGGCTTAGGCTATAGTCATCTAAAGCGATCATCTTCTGGACGTCCGAGACGCTACACTCACTTAGCAGTGAAGCTGGAGGTTCAGCAGGACCTATTGACTGGGTGCCTGTGTGTAGCTTTTCTAACATGGTGGTTAGAGTACTAACCACCCAGTTAGTGGTGGTTAGAGTGGTGGTTGGAGTACTTACCTTGCAGTCAGCTTCCTCCAAGCTGTTGTCCCTGGAGAAGCAGGTAGAAAGAACTTGGCTTTCATGATTAGCCCAGGAAGTCACACAGCATAACTTCCATTGCATTCTGTTGGTTACAGGTGACTCACACAGCCAAACTGACAAGTGACCAGCTCAAGCCTCCTCCTGCTCTCTTCTATCCTTCTAAAATGTGTCTTGCTCTCCATTTTCTCTATGTCTATCTAAATCCTTTCCATGTTCAAGGTCTGCCTCAGTACCACCTGCCAAAGCCTTTCCTGATCCCATCATTCAGCTGGGAGAGACAGGGCCCTTATGGTTAAGTTCAGAGAAATATCAGCTCAAATTCTAGTCCTCCTGTCTCATCCATGTGACCTTGGAAGTTATTTAATCCCTTTATGTGAAAAACAGAAATAATAACAAGATCCGCCTACCTTACAAGGTTGTCATGAATGTTGAATGGTCAACAGTAGAGAACATTCCCTATGACATATAGTGAATAGACAATGTTAGCAACCATTGTTATATCTTCTTTCCTCAAAGCCCACAGCATCTTATGTTTACCTTTAATGTGTCTATGATAGTCTTCCAATTGTGATAATAATTCGTGGGCTTATTTTGTATCTTTTGCATATTTAGTCAATGTTTTACAGGCAATTTATAACAGGAGATATGTCTGTCTTGAATACCAACTCAGAGCCACTCCCTGAGTTGTTAAACTTCAGAAAACAAAAACAAAAAACATGAAGAAACTTGCAGAGCTGTTTTTTTCTTTTTTTTTTTCTGTGATTCCTTGTAACATGTTTTTCCCATGATTCTTCTTACAGAAATTAGAAAAGAAAAATCCATGAAGACGTCTTCAGTTTTGAAGGATAAAGGTAATAGTTTGATTTAATATAACACTAGGAATTTATTAGCAAAAATATCTGGAAAAGACCATAGTACCTTAGAGTTATCTCCTTTGCAGATGTGTGACCCAAACTGCCCAGGTCACACTCATAAATTTGAAAACTTGTATTTATTGACTTATCCCTTAAACATTTTCTTCCAGTTCACTGTGACTTAGAAATGCTCTGATTACAATTTCCAAAAGAAAGAGTAAGGATTTTCCTTAAATAATGAAAAGAGTAAAAAACAAATTTAGAAGGGAAGTAAAAGTTAGAAAGAAAATGCCATCATGTGCTCTGATTCTCTCTTTTTCTATCCATTCACAAAATATGTATTTAGTGCAGAATCATTCCACGCACTTGCTTATCTCTGGAGAAATAAAGATGGCAAGGCAAGTAATAGGGAGGAAGACTCGGGAATTGGAGCATTGAATTATTCTTTTCAAAGACTCTTAGTCAAGTTTGGGTCTGTTTGAGTTTTGTCAGGCTTTTTGTTGCTATGAAAGAGCATGACATTCTTATTTAAATTTTGTGATCTCAGTCTTTGCAGTGGACTGGCTTTCCTTTCCGTCCATCTAAATCCCAGACCTCTTTCTAAGACTAATGTGCACATAAAACATCAAGACTTCTCAGACTACTTCAACTTTCACTGAACCCTCTCTGAATTCACAAACATATATTTATTATCTAATACAAATATACATATATGTTTTGTATTAATTAGCAGAAATGCCACCTACTTAAGTATTAAGAGCTAATACTATTCATGTTAATTTTTTAGATGGACTGATAAGTACCACATTTGATAATTACTTTTTGTGCATCTAATATACAGTAATCAAAACATGTGCTCACCAGACACTGGGAGTACAAGAGAGGCGTGGTCTTTACAGTGGAATTTACAGTGTTAATTACATAATTAATTAAAATGGAAAGACTTATGGAAGACATATATGGGGTGCTGTAAGAGACTGTAATCGGGGATTCTAATCAAGTTTGGGGAATCAGAGGAGGCTTTCCTGAAGAAGTGATATTTAAAAGTTGAGTAAGAAGAATGAGGAATTAGCCAGGCACAGCGTAAGAATTGTTGGAGGGAAGAGCTTTTTACCAGTCACATAGATATGTACTTTATACATTTTGCTTCAGCAAGTTGTGCTTGAGATTTCAATTGTTTTATAAACAAAGAAGCTGAAGCATAGGTACATAATGTAAGCTACTCGGTATCTCATTGTGGCTAAAAGGTGAGGGCAAGAATCAAAGTCAAGCCTTTCAGATACTAAAATTCATCTTTTCATTTTACACAGATACTGCTTCCTCCTTAAAATAGCTTTCTTAAATATTTGTATTCTTCAGAGCCATTTTGCTTTGAGGGTAGAGTTCATTACCTAAGTTTGAAAAACCTATTTGACACAGATACATTGGCTCTGCTGTATGGAAAAATAGTCTTAGTCCTTTTGTTATTGGGGGGGGTCCTCCAATTAATTCCCACAGAGAAGTTTAGTCTTTTCTTTCTCCAGTGATTATGTGCACTTTGAGAGAGACTCCTTCTCATTCTCCTCTCTCATTTTATCTGACAATTAATGAGAGCACCGTCCTTGATTGTGTGAGAACTAAAGGTGTTATTAAAAGATATTACCAGGAAAATCCAAATATATGTATGGCTATTTATATACACATACATGTATATGATTTGCAAACCATAATTTGCACAAGGTAAACCTTCCCTCCTTCTAATGGGTTACATTTATTTTGGTCCACAATTATACCACAAGAATATTTGGACCATATATTATTGTTCACAATAAAAGCAGCTCAAAAGAAAGATTGGAACTTACCTCCAAAGTAAACGTTGAGGCATTGATGATTATCAAAAATTTAAACTACTACTTAAAGATTTCACTTGTGCCAAAGCTTAAACTAGTTAGAAATGGTAGTTGTAAAAATCTGTCTAGGAGAATATTATCTGGGAGATTTAAATCCACACAGACCACTGAGTAGACTCCTGTAATTTCTATTTTTGTTGTTATTGTTATTAATGCACAATTGCAGGCAATTTTCTAGTGAATACTTTTCCCTCAATGTTAAGTTTCTACTATTTGCAAGATGTTTCCACAGTCACTAGAAAATCATGTATATAAAGGTTCACTGAATATGATTATTGATTTAGAACTATTTCAAATGTACCTCTTTTCTTGTTCAAATGTATTAATGTCAAATGTCTTTGTTATGTATTAGTTGGATACTATTTTAGAAGAATTTTATTGCCATCTTTCCTTTATCTTCCTAATATAATTTATTATTACAAAAAAAAATCAAAGAAAAAAATTGCAGTGTTACCTCTAAGATGTCAGGGACATTAAAAACCTCTGCAATATTACTGTTTTTGGAGAGGCTTTGAGGACTGAAGCTGAGCTGTGGCAGAATCAGAATGAAGCAATTCCACCTGCAAAAAAAGCCACTTATTGCACTGAAGTCACTGTATTTAGTGCTATTTCTATTAAGCAGCTAAAAGGTTGCCTACATTTGCCTGTCTCTTACTGCTTCCACTTTCACGTACACGTTAAAATCCATCCTGAAAGGGCACCTGGGTGGCTCAGTCTTTAAAGCCTCTGCCTTCAGCTAGGTCATGATCCCAGGGTCCTCAGATCAAGCCCCACATCAGGCCCCCGCTCAGTGGAGAATCTGCTTCTCCCTCTCCCACTCCCCCTGCTTGTGTTTCCTCTCTCACTGGCTCTCTCTCTTTGTCAAATAAACAAACAGACAAACAAATAAGAAAGAAAGAATCCACACAGAAGCAATGCTACCACTGAGCAACTTCCTTGCTCAGATTACTTTGAGCATTCTAATTTATATCCATGCAGCTTTAAACATTCTATATTTTGATAATCAAGATCATAAGCCTACCTGTAGGCTCTCGCACAAACACAATGAAACTACCATATTTGTAAAATCACACAAAAGAGTGCTCTCCAAGGCTTTGCTCCCAAAAAACAAAGCAGATGGCTTAAAAATACCTTTATAGTTAACCCAAGCCAACAATATACCTATCCTTCCTAACATAGAAGTACAGAAGTTTTGGTCAGATTTGGTGTCTCACTCCCTTTCTGTTACAGCCTGTGGGCTGCCTAAATCAGATCAAAACCCCTTGAAGTCAAAAAGGACACTGAGAGGAAATGAGCTGTAGGAAGGTCCATGGAGGAGATGATCCAGCCTGGGAGCAAAGAACACCTTCCCATTACCGAGTGATAAAAATCACCTCTATTTTCTTAGCACTTTCTCCACACGTAAGGTGATAAGTATGTGACTTTCAAATACATTATGAAATTACATTTGTTATTCCACCTCTTCCTTCTTTCTCCACCAATATCAAAGCAGTCTTATGGGTCCTCTGCCTCGGCCTTGGATTTTATAACTACTTTAATCTCACTGCAACATTTAAAAGAGCATACTGTACCTTAAATTCTCAAGTTCCAAGCACACACTCTCCTACCCTACTAAGGATCTGTCCCCATGATCACTTCTCATTTCACAATACATTAATTTTTTTTGGCTTAGCCAGGAAATTCAAAAGCAGTAAATTACCCCCATTAGCTTGAAAAAAGTTAATGAAGCTTCTCATTCTGTTTATTCAATCCATGGCTCTTGATTTCATCTTGGATGCTGGAATATAGAAAAAAATAGGTCCTATTTATACTTAGCACGTTAAATGACAACATGGACTTTTCCTTGCCACTAACTCCATTTAAAAATATTCTGCAAACATATGGATAGTTAAGGCCGTAGGTTATTTACCAGGAAAATCTTGCTTTGAGGCACACAGCCACTTCAGTAGAACTCCTAAGTCCATTCTTGACACCATCCTCAGTCACCTGGACTCAATTCTAAGTGACTGCTTGCCTGGGATAGTCATTTACAAGTGCCACCATCATATTCTGCATTCCAACCCCAAACCGTACGGTGGGAACAAAACAGAGGCTGGCAGGATAGATTTTCTTTTCCTTTCCTTCCTTTCTCACTGCATTAAAAAAAAAAAAAAAGACTTTTGTCAGTGAAATGGACACTGAGATATAATGTTGCAGAGGAGGCAGAAAACTGGTTTATCTTTTATATAGGCTGTGGACAAAGCATGACACTGTTCAAGTCATCCCCCATTTATGTGTCAGGAACCCATGATATGATTAGAATCACTTTCTATTTGAACCTGGTAGACTAAATGATGTTTTATTTTGTTTTAACTAAGGACCACATTTTTAAGATGTTGGGAGTTTATGGATAAATTTTCTCTTGTATTTTATTTCAGTCTTATTCATGAAATTAGTTTGACTTGAGTCTCATACTAAAGAACCGCATTTCCATGACAGATGCAGCGTTTTCCTTTATTTTTTTTTTAAAAAATCACACAGCCTGAAAGAAGTAAACTAAGCTAATGCTGATTATAATGGTTTTGGGAGACTTCTAGAAGCCATATATTTTTTCAAAATTACAACTAAAATAAGTTTTGATCCCTCCAAAAGCCCGTTCTCTTGAATGAATAAATAGATTGTAGCTCATTCAACAATTTATATTTATTTTAAATGAAAATGATCAGAAGTTGATGGCTTGTTGTACTCTATACTGTTTCCTTGTCTCTGTATGGTTCAAACTGAAAGAGAACATCACATAATTTCCAACCAGGTTCACCTTACTGATAGCTTACTGACTCCACTATATATGCATTCTCAAATCCTTTTATGTTGGCTCCTAACAAATGCTCAATGTTTCTTTGCAGAGCCTATTAAGGGGAAAGAAGTGAAGGTTCCAGTTTCTCTAAAGGAAAAAGATAATACTGTATAATGAAATGTAAAATCACATTGACCTGCCTGCTGCATATTCAGTTATTTGCAAAAAAGTAATATATCATTTAATTTTCAGGCTTTTAAAACTATGACTTTCATATGCCCTTGTATATTTTTGAGCAAAGGAGAAGGGACTATTTTCTATCATAAAATTCTAAATTGTATTATGAAACAGCAAATACAAGAGTAGCTATGTCAGAAATACCATGAAAGCTTTTAAAAATGCATATGTTATTCTGATTCTACAAGTCTGAAGTGGAAAATCTGCATTTTATAAATATCCCAAGGTGAATCCTATAAGGAATAGCTATGGAAACCAAAGATTTAAGATAAAAATACTTAACAATTCTCAGTGATAGCTTGCCATTCTGTTAAGTTCGGATACAATAAAACTAAACAAATTTTATAGCTAAGAGGAACTTAGAGATAAATTATAGTCTAATACCCTCAATTTATAGATAAATAAAACTGGTATAGTCAAGAAGCTTTCCAAAGTTATCATACTTTGCAATAGAGCCAGCATTAAAAATTTGATCTTCTAAGTCAAGCACTCTAATAATGCATGTTAGTGCATTCCCATTATACTAGCCTCAAAGTAATGTGGAGTCTGACATGCTATACACCAAGTTATGTCCGCTAAAACAAAAGTAAATATGCTAAGTCCAACGTAATATATTTAGTTTCTAATTAACTCCAGTACTTTCTATGGGCATGGTGTCATAGTCAGAATTATCTAATATTCCTTGTTGTCAAGATAAACGTAAGTGAACCAGTGAACTATACCTACTATACTGAATATTAGAAACGGAACCTGTTTCTACATTTACCCGAGGAGATCTACAGGAACTATTGACCAATTAATGCAAAGGGACATAGTGGTAAAAATCCCAATTTACTGGCAATATTTTATTAAAAGGAAAGAGACTTTTGGTGAACTTGTAACATATGTGTTGGAGTTGGGAGAGTTATGGGAGAGCTGGGGGAGGGGAAAGCTGACAGAGAAATCAGTCAGAGATGAAGGGCGCATGAAGAGTCTTCATTAGTTAGTGTAGCAATGTATAAAAAATACCCTTAAGTCATATTTTTCTAACGTTGCAATTAATTTTAAATTAAACAAAATTGCTATTTAATGAAACACAAAAGCACAACATGATTTCTCTTTTCTCAGCCCATAGGCGTACTTGATTTTCTTAAAAAGTATTTTAAAGCAACATAGACTTCAGACCTATTAAGGAATTTATGTTTCACTTAAGAAATATATTATCATATCTAAAGCTTTATCATCACTTATTGTAGTAGTTATTTCAGTTCTATATACAACTTTATGCTGTTCTGGTATAATATGTAAATTAGAATATTTTGAACTATAAGAGAATTCTTACATGTAATGTTAAATGTCCAGTAGATAGCAAAATGTAGCTACATTTTAAAGAATGAATTAATTGTGAAGACTAATGACATTCCTATGTATTTACCTAAACACTAATTTATTTTCAAGAAACTCTAGATTTCTTCAGCATGATCTGATTGGTGATTAGAGTGGACAGTTATATCACAATCTAAGCTGAAATAGTTTGATGCCATTAAACAATTTAATCATTTAATGATGCTATTATTCCTTTTTCAATGCAAAACAGAAATACTAAAAAAAAAGAGAAACATATTATAATTTTGCACATTTTTTATTAAGGAATTTCAGTTCAAAAGGATTTCCTCTAGAAGAAATGCATGCAGAATATATACATATGTATGAAAAATAATTCAGATTTCCACCAAAAAGCACTTGATGTGCATTTCAGTCTTTGATCCCTGGACACGTGTATCTAAGAGCTTCCTTTCTCTTTTCCCGTCATCCCAGGTATCCTTTATTCATCATCCTGTACCAAATAGTTAGTCTAGCACAAGCCAGTTCATGGTCACAGATAATAGTGTTGGAAAAGAAAGAATTTTGGAAAAGATACATTTTTTAACATTATACTCCTATTCATGAATGCTGAATTTTTATTATTGTACCATTTTCTTCCTAATTTTTAATAATGTATGTATAGACAAGGGATGGTTTGTATAAAAAGTCAATTAAATACAGTCTCCAGAATTATGCTTATTTTATTGAAGTATAACTGACACACAATATCTTACTAGTTTCACATGTACATCATGGTGAATCAATATTTTTGTATATTATGAAATGATCCTCCGATCAGTCTTGTTACTGTCTATCACCATACAAAGTTATTATAATATTATTGACCATATCCCCTGTACTGTATGCTACATCCCCATGACTTACTTATTTTATAGCGGGAAGTTTGCACCTCTTCACCTATTTCACCCTTCCTCCACCTCTGGTAATCAACTATTTGTTTCCTATATTTATGAGACTGTTTCTGTCTTGTTTTGTTTATTTTGTTTTTTGAACTCCACATGCAAGTGAAATTATATGATATTTGTCTTCCTCTGACTTATTTCACTTAGCAGAATACTTTCTAGATCCATACATGTTGTTACAAATGGCAAGATTTCATTCTTTTTTGTGGCTGAGAAATATTCCATTGTGTATATATGATTAGAGTAGGATTTAAGACAAAAAGAGAACAAATCTGAAAAGAAAAGATAAATTTCACACTGGGAAAATATATCACAATGCATATAATGAACAAAGCATAAAGAACCACGTTACACTTTTTAAATCTACAGATAAATAAAAAATAGAGCAAACACACCTGAAATGCCAAATTTGTCAACTTTTATTTATTTTAAAAATAGCTAATCGAACAGCCATAAAATATTTTTTTAATTTCTTTTCAGTGTAACAGTATTCATTGTTTTTGCACCACACCCAGTGCTCCATGCAATCTGTGCCCTCTCTAATACCCACCACTTGGTTCCCCCAACCTCCCACCTCCCGCCCCTTCAAAACCCTCAGATTGTTTTTCAGAGTCCATAGTCTCTCATGGTCCACCTCCCCTTCCAATTTCCCTCAACTCACTTCTCCTCTCCATCTCCCCTTGTCCTCCATGCTATTTGTTATGCTCCACAAATAAGTGAAACCATATGATAATTGACTCTGCTTGACTTATTTCACTCAGCATAATCTCTTCCAGTCCTGTCCATGTTGCTACAAAACGTGGGTATTCATCCTTTCTGATAGAGGCATAATACTCCATAGTGTATATGGACCACATCTTCCTTATCCATTCGTCCGTTGAAGGGCATCTTAGTTCTTTCCACAGTTTGGCGACCATGGCCATTGCTGCTATAAACATTGGAGTAGAGATGGCCCTTCTTTTCACTACATCTGTATCTTTGGGGTAAACACCCAGTAGTGCAATTGCAGGGTCATAGGGAAGCTCTATTTTTAATTTCTTGAGGAATCTCCACACTGTTTTCCAAAGTGGCTAGACCAACTTGCATTCCCACCAACAGTGTAAGAGGGTTCCCCTTTCTCCACATCCTCTCCAACACACGTTGTTTCCTGTCTTGCTAATTTTGGCCATTCTAATTGGTGTAAGGTGGTATCTCAATGTGGTTTTAATTTGAATCTCCCTGATGGCTAGTGATGATGAACATTTTTTTCATGTGTCTGATAGCCATTTGTATGTCTTCATTGGAGAAGTGTCTGTTCATATCTTCTGCCCATTTTTTAATATGATTGTCTGTTTTGTGTGTGTTGAGTTTGAGGAGTTCTTTATAGATCCTGCATATCAACCTTTTGTCTGTTCTGTCATTTGCAAGTATCTTCTCCTATTCCGTGGGTTACCTCTTTGTTTTGTAGACTGTTTCCTTTGCTGTGCAGAAGCTTTTGATCTTGATGAAGTCCCAAAAGTTCATTTTCACTTTTGTTTCCTTTGCCATTGGAGACATATCATTAAAGAAGTTGCTGTGGCTGATATCAAAGAGGTTACTGCCTATGTTCTCCTCTAGGATTCTGATGGATTCCTGTCTCACTTTGAGGTCTTCTATCCATTTTGAGTTTATCTTTGTGTATGGTGTAAGAGAATGGTTGAGTTTCATTCTTCTACATATAGCTGTCCAGTTTTCCCAGCACCATTTATTGAAGAGACTGTCTTTTTTCCACTGTATATTTTTTCCTGTTTTGTCGAAGAGTATTTGACCATAGAGTTGAGGGTCCATATCTGGGCTCTCTACTCTGTTCCACTGGTCTATGTGTCTGTTTTTATGCATAAAATATTTATTTATCTAATTATTTATTTAACAGAGAGAGAGATCACAAGTAGGCAGAGAGGCAGGCAGAGAGAGAGGGGGAAGTAGGCTCCCTGCTAAGCATAGAGCCCAATGTGGGGCTCGATCCCAGGACCCTGAGATCATGACCTGAGCCGAAGGCAGAGGCTTTAACCCACTGAGCCACCCAGGTGCCCCAACCATAAAATATTTTTATAATCACTGAAGCACTTGGGTAAGATTTATAATTTTAAATCAGGACTGACAAATGTAACTTATTTCCATGATATAGTAAAAGTCAAATAATTAAGAGAGACAATAGCTGGAATCTATCTAAACTACATGAAGCTTTTTAATAGGATATTGATATAAACCCCATTTTAGTTCTAAGATGATATATATAAAATAATTTGAGTAATCTAGGAAAATTATTGTAGTCAGAATTTAATATCATAGACCTGATAATATTTTATTTTATTTTTGAAGACTTATTTATTTATTTTGGAGAGAGAGAGCTTGTTGGGCAGCAGAAGGGACAGAGGAAGATGGAGAGAGAGTCTTAAGCAGACTCTGTGCTGAGCGCAGAGCTCAAGTTGGGGCTCAGTTTCTTCTGAAGACAATTTTTTTCTTTTTAGTGGGGCTTGAACTCACGATCCTGAGATCACGACCCGAGCTGAAACCAAGAGTCAGATGCTTAAATGACTGCCCCACCCAGGTGCTCCAACTTGATAATATTTTGGAAGGTAGTTATACAATTCACAATTACTTCAACATATTGGAAGCTGGTTTCAATAGAAATGAATGTAAGGAATTCAATTTGGGACAAAATCAAGTTGTATAGATTTAAGAGAAAAACACTGCACAAAAGCAGCATACTAGAATTTTGCCTTAAAGAAATCCTCAAGTGAATGTGAATAAAATATCCAACACCGGAATTTAGAAATACGAATTATATTGGTAATACAGACAATAATTAGCTCACATCACCATTGCTCTTTATTCTTTATTTCAAATGATTTTGGCCTTCATGGCCTGTATGGTATGTAGTTGATAAAATATCGTTCCTATTTTAAGGGTGTAAAAACAAACAAACAAACAAACCATATTTTACATGTTTATGTACTCCACAAGCACTTTAGAAGATATTTTCTAGTAAAATAACCAAAACAAAAATCATTACACTTTCTATTTGCTCATTCACTCTCCTGTGTTTTTAATTTTTTCAATTTTTCAATTTTAATTTTCTAATTTTTCTCCAACCCTTTCAATATCTCCTTTTGGGTTATTTTCACAAAGTGCAAAGAATTATTATTTCAGAATATCATATTTGACTCCAAATAATTCTTCATTGTGCATAAGACTTTTTTGTTGGTGAGGTAGATGCTTGGAGGGGTACTTTAATGTTTTCTTTATGGAAGTTTCTTAGTTACAAAGAAAATAATGTTTTCTTTATGGAAGTTTCTTAGTTACAAATGAGAATTCCTGTGAATGTATTTTTGAAATGTGAAGTATTTTGTTCAAGCACAGCCCAGTGGAAGAACTGGTACGTAGCAGTTGTGTTAAATCTGTTTAGCCCTTTAGAAGGTGTACTACCTGGTCTGAAGACATCTGTGTTTGAGGTTTCCCAGTTTCCATTAACCTTTCTGTAAAGATTCTGATTTTTGTGTTCAGCTGATTGGTTGTATATACTTGATCTAAATAAAACAAAATAAAGAATAAGTACAACCTTGGTTTGTATCAGGCAAAGTCAGAAAGTTTTAGCTTGTCCCTCCATCCCCTTCTTTCACTTCAGCTGCCACGTAACATGACATAATTTAACATGATATCATAAAAATAGCGGAAGACACTGAAAACACCAGTTTTCTTTTTTGCATACTTATTTTTAGATTAGGAATTAATAATCTTCAATTTCATATTTGCATGAAAAAATACAGTTTTCAGTTATTTCTGCTTCATAAAATTTGGAGGGTAGCTTCATATGACATTAATGATGACGGTCAATCATTTAATTTGATATGAAAAAGTAAAAGCTTTTCTGGTAATTAAAATTATTTAAACATAAAACCATAGACAAAAATCAAGTGGCCAGCTACCTAATTCTAATTTTTTGTCTACAAAATTAAGCCAAACTCACAATTTTGCTGTATTATCTCTAATGATTCTTTTCTTAAAGAAGTTTATAGATCATATTAAACAAACTCAAATATGTGGATTATATACAGCAATATATTTAGAGTAATAAATAAGATTACAGCTGTAGCATTCAGAAAGCAGTACTGTGAGAAATCCATATTTTATCATTTATATTAATCAAAGTAATATTTCTTCAACAAATAGCAAAGTAAATAGTGAAAATAAAGAAAGACCTTTATGGTACATCTGTAAATAATTTTATTCTGCCACAACTTCTATTGAATTATAGAAATCACTATGGAACCAAGACTATCTTGACTGATTTTCCAAGTCAGCATTTGTGATATTCACTCTTATTGTAATTTTTAAATTTGTGTTTACTATATGCAGATCCTAAAGTTCATTTAATATTTGTTGTTTTTGCTTTAGCAAACTCTCAATAGTTATTGCAAGTTAATATTGAAATGAAAAGTAAATTTAAAGAAATGACTCTAGGAAACCTCTGACATGACTTCAAACATTCATTTTTTGCTGATAAACTTTTCATCACTTATAGTGAAATAGAAAGCTGGCAAATAATTCAGGCAACTTACTTCCACCTGCAATTTTCTTTTGTGTTTTTCCCCAATTATTGACTCTTCGGTATTACTCAAAACATTTTTTGAGTCTCTACTGTGTTTGGAAAACTGGTTGGTTGTCTGGTTGCTTGGTTGGTGGCCTTTTTAGGCACTGTGCTTGGTGTTGCAAACCCTAAATGATACAAGTCTTCAATTGCAGAATGAACATAGAGGCAGACATATTCATACAAAATAAAACCCAGATGTGGGAAATCCTTTCACAGCACGTACATATATTAAATCACCATGATGTACACTTTAAATATCTATCAGTTTTATGTGTCACTTACACCATTATAATACTGAAATAAAAATAAAATAAAATGGAGTAAAATAAAATCCACTGGACATAAGTGAAATAAGAATTTTGTCCAGTGCTGTAAAACTATAAAGAAAAAGAACTTTAAAGCAAAGAATGCACATCACATATTTAAACAGAGATACACTGTAATATAAAATGTAAAAAGGGGAACAAGCCTTTATGTATAGTTTTTCCCTTCAGGACAATTGTCATTTTGCTTAAGAGTCAAAGAACAATATGTGTAAATGATAATATATGGTATATAATGGTATACCATTAAGAACAGAGCAGTCAACATAATAGTATCTAAAATTACTCTATGACATAAAAACGTCTTAACATGTAGCCTTTGGCTATTTTAGAGAAGGTACTACCACTAGTCTTATGAGATGCCAGTTTTCTCATTAATCAAATTCTGCCACTATATTCTAGAAATTTTATGAATTTTTAGTTACATAGGTGAATCATATCTGTGTCTGTGTACGTTTACCTCTTTTGCTAATCAAAAATCTGATTAGAGTGATCTTCAACAAATAAGAAGTTTGTTTTGGGCAACAAGGTGACCAAAGGGAAGAAGACTAGGGTACAAATAGTTCAAGGATGTTGTCAAGAATCCAAGCTTCTGGCTTCTCCTTCCTTCCAACTTTACCACCATTGGTTTGTGTCTTTGGTCCCAAGGATGGCAAACTGGCTGTCATCCAGGTATCCTGTAACTGTTCTCACCGGGGACAAGACAGAGATTCAACACCTTTTCCTCACAAGACTTTGTCTATTTGGAAAGCAAAGCTTGTTTCAGCAGCTTTTGTCCACAACTTTCTGGCCATAACTGCTTCTCAGTGGCTGATCCAACCCCAAGAAGATTTGGGAATTTTAAAAAATTAATTAATTAATTTATTAGTTTATTTTTAAAGATTTTATTTATTTATTTGACAGAGAGGGTGAGAGAGCACAGCAGGCAGAGCAGCAGAGGGAGAGGGAGAGGCAGGATCCCCACTGAGCAGGGAGCCCGATGCAGGGCTCGATCCCAGGACCCTGGGATCATGACCTGAGCCAAAGGCAGATGCTTAACCGACTGAGCCACTCAGGCATCCTGATTTGGGAATTCTTGTACTTCATTTTCCAGCCTCTATATTAGAAGAAGGAAAGAGAAAGAGGTGTGAGAATAGATGTCGAGTGAACCAGCCTACAGTATCGGCCAGAATGGGCAATATATGAATATAATTTCTTTTTAAATATATGAACATTAAAATAAAATCAGAGTCCCCTGTGTATACTACCAAGATTGTTCTTTAATATTTTTTCACTTGAGAGTATTATCTTAAATTTTATCATATTAACATACAGAAAATACAATGGTATCCAATCATTGGATTTCAGATTTCATTGAAGTCTAACAGAAGGGATGAATATTGAGGGATATCACACAAATAAATGAACACCTACGAAACTGAGAGAAATGCTTTGACAAAAGGTGCACTGTGCTATGAGTATAGGCATAGAAAAATGTGACTTAGGGGATGCCTGGGTGGCTGAGTTGGTTGAGCAGCTGCCTTCGGCTCACATCATGATCCCAGCATCCTGGGATCGAGTCCCACATCGGGCTCCTTGCTCGGCGGGGAGCCTGCTTCTCCCTCTGCCTCCATCTGCCAGTGCTCTCTCTCTCTCTCTGACAAATAAATAAAATCTTTAAAAAAAAATGTGACTTAGGTCAGGGAATCAAGGAATGTTCCTCAATGGAACGACATTAGATCTGAGGTATGAAGATTAAGTAGGAATTTTAACAAGTGAAGAATTGGAAAAAGGAAAGAGCAAGGAGTACAAAAGTGTTTCAGCACAGTCAAATTTCTTGTGAAAGACAACAGTGCTATGGAGGTGTAGAAAGTGTTAGCAAGAGAGGTACAAAACAAAGATAAGAGATAATCAGAATTTTGAAGACGAGGAGTACGCAAACTGTGTTTCATGGCTGAAATCTGTAACATGAGATAAGAATGTTTGTACATCTTTAAATGGTTGAAAAGAATCAAAAGAAGAATAATATTTGGGGGTATTTAAAGCATGTAATAAATTCAAATTTCAGTATCTATAAATAATATTTTCTTAGAATACAAACATTCATTTGTGTTTTCTCTGTAGCAGTCTGTGCCCTAATACTAGAGTTGAGTAGCTATAACAGAGATGAAATGGTCTATAAAGCTAAATATTTACTATCTGGTATTTTACAGAAAAAGCTTGCCAACCCCTGCTATAAGTCATATTAAGGATTTTGGTATTTAGTTTAAGGGCAGTGGATATACACAAAAGTATTTTATACATGTTTGAGGGGAAGAGGGCTGCATTCTGTAATGGCCACTATGGTAGTGTGTTGGAGAAGGGCAGAATGGGATTCAAGAAGACCAGTGAAGACACCTACTGATAATATCTAAGTGAGTGATTATGGTACCTTGACCTAGGATGATTTCAAGTGAAATGGAGACAAGAGGACATTTTTGACAAATATAATATTTAATAAGATTTTTATTTTATGTAACTAATGGTTGGTGATACCACTGACATGGGACACCAGGAAAGAAGCAGCTTAGGATAAGTCATAAGTCTGGCTTACATGTTGAGTTTGAGGTGCTTATAGGACATCCGAGTAGAAATGTAGTGTTGGAAGCTGACTATCCTAGTGTGAGGTTCAGAAAAGGAAATTAGGTTGGAGATATACTTGTGGGGTATGTTTACCAGTGTATGGAGTTTAAAGGTGTGGGCATGCATGGATGAGTGATGGAAAGAATCAAGGTAAGAAGAGTAAAGTTCTGAGTAAAGTTAGTAAAGAGTACGTTTAAAACCGAATCTTGAGGAACCCAGAACATTCTTTTTAGCATGAATATAATCAGGCATCTTGATGGCCAATACTAATAATCTCTCTGCCCTTCTTTTTATTTTCCAAAAGTTGGTATTTTATGCATTTTCCATTGTCACTAGTTTTTAAGTCTTATTCTGAAGGTTCCAATGTTGATTCTATAAACATTATTTAAATAAAATACTTGATTTATCCACATACAGACCTGCAGGGAAAAACTTGACAGTTCATTGAAGAGTAGATATTATATACTCTGCTTCTATGAGAAAGAATCAAAAGCAGTTGGGCTCAGAGATTTATCCCAAAGAGCACCTTTTAGAATATGTTAACTAACATGTATCCATCAGAATGTAACCAATGTTCCTTTACTACTGCATTATCTAGTGACCACAGACGTTCTGATGGCTAATGACTGACATAAAAAGAATCAAGTTTTCTTCTGAAAAGTTCTAGTTTTAATGTTATTTATTGTTCTAATTCTCTAAACTGACATGACAGGTATTTATTTCGTCTTTTGTAATTAATCATTCTAACAAGCAAATGCGACTAACTATATAGTTGGTTCACCATTCTGAATTTTAAAAGTTTTTCTAATAACATTGCAATTCACAAATATCATCTTTGCTTATGACAATGTTCTCCTCTAAGAAATATTAGAACCTGCTGTGATACTGTTCTTAAAATTTGACAGTAGATCTAGAATACTAGATTTTATAATCAACATTAGTATTTTAAATTTTGTGTAATTTTTTTCTGTTTTTCTTTGTGTGCCTTGTTTCAGATTTAAATGTTGACATGATTTAATTCTTCTTTGAGTTATTTTAGGGAGAAAATATTATGACTATCATGTTAACAGTGAAGAAATTGATGCAAAAAGATTAAAAGATTATCTAAGTATAGACTTAAATACACCTAAAAATAATCTTACTTTCCTTTGTTCTTCAATATTGGGATATATTAGCAAGACTTACCCTAATGTGGCATCAAAGTTGTTTTTTTTTTCCTCATAACAATTTTTTGTATTTGGTAGGATTGGAGGAAAGTTACAGAGGATTTATCAATTAAAAAAAGACCAATCAGATTCAAAAGCATAAAACGTCCATTGGTGGGTGAGCCTAGTGGTGGGTATTGAGGGGATGTATTGCATGGAGCACTGGGTGTGGTGCATAAACAATGAATTTTGGAAAAGAAATAAAATAAAATAAGATAAAAAGAAAGTCCATAAGTGCCTTTACAAATCCATGATTACTTTCTTCCCGAAGAATTCTTAAAGTGAAAATTGAACCAGTGATGGTAGCTCTGTCACTCTTAAGCAGCATCTTACAGACCTAACACTTTCCCTGTTGTGCCCATTGGTCCAAAATGCCAAGTTGATAGAATGGGAAGGGGTTATATGTTGGTAAGAAAAGCACTTGAGGTTGCCAGAATTTTCTTTATCGTGATCATTGTCTTTACAGATTAATATACCCAAGCACTTTGAATTTTCATTTTCTCCCTCCAAAATATTAATGCACAATGATAATACATATACAACTATATGTATAGGAAATACATAAACAGTTACAAAAGTTAAGCCCCCATTCCTTCCTTGGTATTCTGTCCATTTAATCTCTCATTAAAGGGGGCAAAGTAGCATGAAAAAATGAATCACTGTCCTTTTGCATACCTACTTTTGTTGTCACTCCAAGCTGCCTTATGCAAATGTTCTAATATGCTTCTCTCCTTGAGGGGAAATTTTTAAAAATGTCACAGTAATTTTTTTTTCATTTTTCCTGCTTATTTTAAAGATTCTAAATGAATTCTTTTCTCATATATGGTCATGCACTATTTTTACATATTTGAGTGAGATTTAGGATGACCCATATTTAAACTTATGACCTTTTATTAACTTCATAGATTATTCTCACTTCAAGTTAAAGAAAATGAATGTTGGTACCCAGAGAAACAAGGAGGAGTCTAGTTAGAGACAGACTCTCCCTTTGATAAGGAGAAACCAAAGAATGTCTACTTGCCTTGGCAATTAATTATTGCACAACTTTCTGAACCATTGAATGGTTTAAAGTCAACTGGCTCATGACCTAAAATACATTCATCCAGCCATCCTGCCATCTTCAAATAACATCATGGGACGTTGTTCTAACTGACTATTATTTGGGCAACCAGTATGTGCAGCCTCTTCCAATTATTCCTCACGTATTTCACTGTGTACTTTGCACAATGGGAAACTCCAGGAAGGAAAGAATAATGAGGCACACATAGGGAGGCATCAAAGAGCGAGAAGATAAAGGCAGAGAGACACTATCAGAAATGTAGTACATCGTATTTAGCATATAGGAAAAACAAAGGGTCATGGAAATGAAATGACGACAGAATGAGACAGGAAAAATGCATGTGTTGACTCTGTGCTGTGAAGGGAGAATGCCCTTTGGCTTATTTTGCATCTTTAGTGTCCACTCAGCAAACTTTCTTTGTGAGCATCAAACTCTTTGGGAATCTTGCCAAGGAAGGATTGCAGAATCAGGACTTAAGACCTAAAGCATTGAGTCAGGCACTAAGTGCTGACATTATGAACTGGAGCCATTTGAGAACTATGCCTACAGAAGCTTATAAAACATACTTGTTTTTTCTTGTTGACCTAATGGGAAAGAGAGATGAGAGAGACAGACACAGACACAGAACATATGTGTGGGGGCATGAGGTTTGTGTGTATGTATGTGTGTTACAGAAAAAGCCCTGCTCAGTAGCTGGATACTTTAGCTTAGCTTTAAAATAACCAGCTATTAGGATGCCTGAGTGGCAAAGTCTGTTAAGTGTCTGCCTTTGACTGGGGTCATGATCTCAGGGTCCTGAGATCAAGTCCCCTGTCGGACTCTTTCCTGAGTGGGGAGTCTGCTTCTCCCTCCCTTCCTCCCTCTCTCTCTAGCTCTCTCAAATAAGTAAACAAATCTTGGGGGAAAAAAAAAAACAACTATAAACTAGTTAATTCACTTACTCTAGATAATTATATCTGACCAGGGCAAATGAAATATAAAAATCTAAAGATAATGTGCAGCAGTGTTGAATGTGGTGAGTCTGTTTGAATGGGCTTTTCCCCCTGGGTAAGGCGTTAGCTAATGGGACAGGGATTCCACCTCATATTTTAGTGTAAACCACCTAAAAGTGAAGCTTGTAAATTAGGTTTTCCTGGCATCTTGAAACCACATTTTACATTGCTTTGTATTTGTATCAATAACAGTTTTTGAGTGGCATAATAGTCTGGGGATACTTTAGGCACTATGTTTCCAAAGATGAACAAGATAAAATCCCTGTCCAAGAAAATATCACAATACTTGAAAAAGAGGGCTGGAAAAGAGAAGAGTGAAGTGTCTCCAATGGTGCCTGGGACCAGACATCCTAGATTTTTAATCCAATCAAACTGTGGACACCTGCTATTCAGATATCAGTACATGAGGGCTCAGCAAATATTATGAAACTATTTGATCTAGTCTTAGCCACAAACACATCAGCTAATTATCATTTTCCAATTCATAAGGTGAGAAAACTAAAATTTGGAGTTTCAAATACCTTACATTAAATCATTTGGTTAACAAATGAAAGGAATAAATTTCAAACCAAGAGAACTTTTTTTTGTCCAGTCAGTTTATGTCTGTCTGCTCTTGTCCAACTGCAGTACAAAATGATCACGTCAAGGCCTCAATTTGGTTGAGATTGCATAATTACTTGAGAATGTCATCGCTTTGTCCCTTGAGGGTGCATGGAGGATTCCTCAATTTATAAACAGAGATGATACTGATTTAGAAATTCAGGCAGGAAAAATGGAAGCATAGAGAATACAGAATATTTCAAAACCATATGGACATGGTTAAAAAAGTGGAAGGAAAACATTAAACACATGGGATATTGAAGTAAAGAAATGCAGGCACAGATAAGATAAAAAGTCATGGAGAAGATGATGCTAAGGTGTTGGTTCTCCATGTGACGTCACCCAAATTTGAAAGAGTATTTTCTTTTGGAGGTCTATGAACTAAATTTAGAAGTTCCAAGTCAAACCTAAAGGTAGTCAGTTTTCTTCTTTCTCATAATGGCATTACCTGGACCATAAAGTAATAGGTCCACAGCAGATGAAATCAAATCCTACCTATGAAAACAGATTGAGTGTGGGCGAAACAATTCCTCTCAAGACATGAAAAAACATGAGTTCAGTGAGAATTTTCCGTATTCCCAAATTTTGAAGCCAAACTACTTGGAATAATAGTAGTTCTCCATCCCATGCCATAAAGCCTCATATAAAAAACAAAATGGGAAGTGTGTGGGTGTGTGTATAGGTGTGTTTTGCATATAAATTATTTTTAAGTGATATAATGAGAACCACAGTGAAATTGTCTAAATGTATATATGTGTGCATTAGTAGCAGATTTTCATCAAAAAATGAAAATGATTACTCAAATGATGTGAAAATCATGGGTTCAGAATAAATTTATGAATACTACTTTTTAATTAAATATTTAATAAACCTTAATTGTTTTATTTAAAAATATTTTTATTTAAAATATATTTTATTTACAGTATGGTAGAAAAATAAAAGAAACATCATATAAAATATCAATAAAGAGACTAACGTGCACTATTTGCATTTTATCTGATGCTGTTCCAAATACTTCACATGTACTGTTCAATTTAATTTTTACAGCATCTTTTTTTTTTTTTTTAGTCAATGTAAACATTGAAGCACTGAAAGTGACTTGCCCAGGTCCCACAGACACCGGAGGTGGATTTGGGATGCATGCCTGGCAGTATGCCTTTGTCCTTAGCCACCATGCTTTCCAGACTCCTTCAGACCAAACCCCACAAACAATTGACTGCTGAAATTCCTTTGTATATTTTACAAAAATAGACTTGTGACTTGCTTTTAAATGTAAAAGCTTCCCATGCCATTAAATATGGAATACTACTCCAAGAGTATATGAGACAGTGATCAATTTTCTATCAATGTTCAGTCTATTTATTTCATTCAACCAGCTGGATTTAGGAAACTCATTTATACAACATAATTTAATGACTGAAGAAAACAGAAACTTCAGTGGTTATAGGTTTATGCCAACTAGAATACTAATAACTATGTTAGTAATTTGTCTACATAATATAACCTAGGTAAATATAACCAATCTATAAGATGTAGAAGGTGGTTTACTGTATAGTTTTTATGTATGAAATGTTGAAACCTTTTCATTTTATCCGTCATAATAGCAGTTATAGCTATTTGCTTATGAGTGCTTAAGGCTCTTGAGTCAGGAAAGAATCTGTATTCAAAGACAAGCTTTGCCCCTTAATAGGGAAATGTACTTAAACAAATTATGAAGCTTCAATATTGTTATCTCTAGTGTGGGTGTAATAGTGGTATTGACCTCATAGGAGAGGTGAGTGAGGATTATATAAGATAATTTCTTCATTTGTGCAACAAATATTTACTGATCCTTATTCTGCAAAAAAACATTGATCTAGGCATGATGATTCAGCATAGAAAATAAAATTTCATCTCAAGACTCATGATGTTTATATTCTGGGGTTAGAAAGCAAATAACTTCACAAATGCTTATTATTACATAAATAAAATATAAATAATGTATATAGTACACGTATTTAGTGAGTGCCATGAGGAAAGTATCATTGGCTGCAAAAGCTTATTATTATTTATTTCATATATAAGGCCTCTATGTATTGAAAAGCAAATGTGAAAATGGTAACAAAATAAAGTGGAAAAAGAAAAATCAGTGATATTCAGCTTCTCCTTACAAAATATTTTAAAATAGAGACATTCTCTCTCTCTGTTTTTTTTTTTTTAAAGATTTATTTATTTGAGAGAGAGAGAGAGAGAGAGAGAAAGCAGAGGAAGGAGCAGAGAGAGAGAGGGAGAGAGAGACTCCCAAGGAGACTCTGCTCAGGGTGTGGAGCCCTACTGGGATGGGGGTGGGAGGCTTGCATCGGACAGGGGTGGGAGTGGAAGGGTCTGGATCCCACAACCCTGAGACCATGACCCAAACAGAGTTGGACCCAAGAGTTGAATGCTTGACTGAGCCACCCAGGGACCCTTAAAATGGAGACATTCTTAAAAGAACGTTGATTCTGGGGACTTATATATTGTATAGATTTCTTTCTTTTAATTTCATGATGACAAAACAGAGGCTCCTATATGGAGTTGATCTCCATAGTGGCCCCTCTCTGACTCAATCACATACATGTTTAAGTTTGGTTGGCCTGCTTTCCTTGAGAGCATAGTGTTGATGACATTGAAAAATCATTAATGAAGCTCCCCTCCCCAGGCCCATCAGCAATTTACATTTCATAAATGAAATCAACAGCCTGGAAAAGTCAGAGCTGCATATGAAATGACAGGCTGTCTGCCTCAACAACTCAGTGTGATGATTTCTTCATTCCATGTCTCTGCAATGCTTGCATGTGGAGCCCAAAATGAAGGGCTCAACTGACAAATGTTTATGAAAATCAGATATTTTATTATTATACAATAGTAATCAATGGTTTAAAAAAAAATTCCAAATAGTAAAGTTTGAGTGAAAATAAAAATTCCCATTACCTCTTTTTAGCCTCCAGGTCCCAATCTGTGGCACTAACCATTGAATTTGGTTTCCTGAAACTTCTTAAAAAAGACTTTGACTAAACTTAAATATACATTTTTAAAAATTTATAATATGTGTATTTTATTTATAATATATATAGTTGCTATTTTATATGACTAGGAACAGACATCTATATGTGACTCAATGAAGCCTTTTGACTAAACTTAAATAGAAATGTATATATTATATTTATATGACTAAGAACAGGCATCCATATGTGAATCAAAAAATTAAAGTCCTAGCCTTCAGTAGCAAGACCATCTACAAAATGAAGGCACTGAGCTCTAAATGAGCAATAATAATAATAGTGATAATAGCAATAATAATAAAATATATAATAATAAAATAATAAAATAAACAATAATAAAAGTGATGCTCACCTTAGAAAATCTTTTGACAATAATCTCACACAACAATTCCTCCCTTGAATCTTCAAGGATAAAGACCCAATTCTGTAAGAAAAAAAAGAAAATTAGCATGAAATTTAAGTTTATGAGCATAATTTTAAAATAATTAAGCTCTTTCTATACATCACTTATAATTCTCATTGATTTTTACAACATTATTTTCTCCATTGTAAGAAAATTGAGATTGAGGGTTTTAAGTAATACCCAAGGTCACAAAACTTGGTAAGTGAGCTTGCTCTTAAAGCTAGATTATATTACCCAAAGATTCTTTTTTTTTTTTAAGATTTTATTTATTTATTTGAGAAAGAATGAGAGAGAGCACAAGACGGGGGAGGGTCAGTGGGAGAAGCAGACTCCCCTATGAGCAGGGAGCCCAACGTGGGACTTGATCCTGGGACTCCAGGATCATGACCTGAAGGAAGACAGACGCTTAACCGACTGAGCCATCCAGACGCCCCCCAAAGCCTCTTCTTACACTACCCATGAACTCATAACATGTGAGGTCACACTGTAAGTGCTATTTGCACAATACCAAAAGTCAACCGTTCCATCATAGTACGAGGGTCTAAGGGGCATATGCATATTGGACAATGGGTGTTTGTAAGAGTGCGTGTAAAATTCCATGTACAAGATAAAATGTGGCTCTCATATTGTATTCATAAAAATATTCTCAACAACTTTTATGTTTTTGAGAAGATCTCTTGACAAACATTAAGACTAAGATAATTCCATTTCAAGACAACAACGACAATGTGACTGAGGAGGAGAGAGCCATGTGTAGAGTGGGAAGCAATGCTTTCAAATAGCTCTACTTGATGACCAACATGTTTGTGATCCCCATCCTAGGACACTGAAATTTTGTTTCTAGCTCTGGAAGCATGAGATGAATCAATTTCTTCCAGTACTACAGATGCACCAGGGGAAACCATTTGGTCTTTCTATATTAACCATTTTGTTCACTTACTCATTCATCCCATAAAATTTTGACCATATACCACATGTCAAATATTTGAACAAATGATGTTATTTCAGTAGTGAACAAGACACAGCTGTTGTTCTTGTGGAAATTAAAATCTAAAAAGGGGACACAGACAATAAATAAAACTTAAGTAAAAACTTACATAACAAGGGGCACCTGGGTGGCTCAGTGGGTTAAAGCCTCTGCCTTCAGCTCGGGTCATGATCCCGGGGTCCTGGGATCGAGCCCCGCATTGGGCTCTCTGCTTGGCGGGGAGCCTGCTTCCTCCTCTCTCTCTCTGCCTGCCTCTCAGCCTACTTGTGATCTCTGTCTGTCAAGTGAATAAATAAAATCTTTGAAAAAAAAAAAACAAACTTACATAACAAACTTTTATATAACATTAAGGCACATGGAAAGTATTAAGATAGTGTGTGCCCTTCCTAGTTCAGCAAATGTGTTAACTAAAAAGAGAGGAATGTGTGCTAGGGCGTGTTGAAGGGCAACAGTAGCAGTGATACCACTTTTTACAGGATATGCATTCGACTATTATAGGAAGTAGGCTGTGAATGGCCATGTAATTCTCTACAATTGAAATTCTGGTGTTAAACAAATGAGGATTGGTGGGTTTTTTGTTTTGTTTTTTGTTTTTTTGTTTTGGTAACTCCAGAAAATGAGAATTCAAACAAATGCAGGTAGCTTATCTCTGATAACACAGACTGTATTTAAAAAGTATCACAACTATGAGATCTGTTTTTCTGCTGTTGGAAGGAAAAATTGTAACACACTGGAACCCTTCTATTAATAAAAACAAGACTTTATGCCAAAAAAGGAGAACTATAAGGCCTAGGAACCATTGTTTAAACAACAGGAAAAACCTGGAAATGTGAAAATATAGTCAACCATTACCTTGGTTGGGATGGTATCATGAAGTTTATAAAACTATGTATTTATCCGATACAGATATTAAGTTGGAATGCAGTTTTTAGACAAAAGTCATTTCCTAAGAAATCAAAATACTTCATTCTGATAACCTTTTATGTTATTATACTAAACTTAAGTCAATTTAATTTATTTTGTAAAATTAGTAACAAATACTAATAAAAACAAGAATTATACCAATTTGAAATTATTAAATTGACCACCAGGTGGCGCTCCATGAATTGAGCGTATGTAGTCAAAAATAATAAATTGCTTGAATTGGTTAAATTAGGAAAAATTACCACACTTTTTCCCCCCAAGCGGTTTTTATTAATTTTTTATTAGTATTACTTAGAGAACTTCTGAATCATAAGAAGTGAGCTCTTATTAAAGACAAGATGCCAAATTTCTTAGTATGTTTAATATGAAACTTTTTTAGCAAAGTGGATTTTAAAATCCAAGTCCTTTTGCTTGTTACTTTATAATTTACTAAGAACAAATGTCTCATTGCATATTGATAAAAGTATGTAACTATAATTGAAATTGAGAACAGATGAGAAAAATCTATTAAAACTCATTTGTATGGTTTTTTCAAATGTTGATTTTCTTCCCCCTGTTTCTTTGTATTCGTGTATGTGTATGTTTTACCCCAGAATCTGAAATTAAAAAAGATGAAAAGATGCCCAAAGCAGGTAAGGATACTTGATAAGATTACACATAAATAGATGTTCTGTTTGTTATGAGCACGGCTAGTTTTATAATCAGAGATGGGTAGGGCCTTGAGATGCTCAAAACATTGCAGAAATACTGATGGACCCCATCCCATTTATTTTAAATGTAATAAGCAATAAACTTGAAGGTATGTTAAAGTTAAAATAGATTCTTTGTTTTCTGGATAATGTCATCAAAGCGCTGGAACTATTAGCATATTGCTGGTCCTTATTCATCAAATGGGCAACGTTGTTTACAAAGTGCTAAGGGGACTATTTGAATTGCAGATCTGCCTTCAGCCAGATCGCGACAAATGCCTAAAACTTATTCTTACGTTCATTGATCCTTATGAAATCACCTATATTCAACCATTTTTTATTTTACCGGAAAAACAGTGGTTTTGTATGGGTCAACCTAATAGATTCAACCACTTCCTTTCCCACTAATTAAATATGCAAATATTCTTTGGAATGGTAATCCTTTGCTTTCTTGGTCACCAATTTCCAAATCAATGACCAAGAAGGCAAAATAGAATTTCTGAAAACAGGTTCTGTGAGGGGGGAGGACAAGAGCTTAGCTGGGCAGCCTTAAGACAGATGTTAACAGTTAGAAGAAACATCATAGAATGCGATGCAGAAAAATAAAACTAAAAATTCCAATTAGTAATGACAATCTGCCTAGGGCTAACTAACCCAATTCCAAATATTTTATATCTATATGAAGATATTTATATGTCTATATTTACATATGCAAAAAAGTTTATATCTCTATCTCCCCATACAGTGAAAGTTTTATGTACACAGACAAACATATCATTGTCTTAAAGTATTTGTATACACTCATTTCTACAAAGTTTAACCTATATATAATACTTTTTTTACCCTTTTATGTACATATTAAATATTAACTTGAATGACTGTCACTCCTTTTGAAAGTACTATTAACATAGCAAAAGGAATTCTTTGTTTTTTTAGTGAAAAAACATAGCCATTTTGAGTGCTTTTTATAAAATCTGAAAGCCTGTATTCTCTGAAAGATAAATGGAAAAAAGTGACCAATTTTACACAGTGAGAAAAGTGCATAATAAAGATATGATATATTGAGTCTTAACATTAAAACTTATAACTGAGCTTTAGATATATTGACAGAAAATGGGAAACTACATATAAAAATTGCCCTATTGTTAGCACTCTTCCTGGTGTCAGTGAAGGATTGCCGACCAAATAAAAATTACATGACGTTACTCCTTCCTGTAAGCATAACGGTGTATTTGATGCCTTATTTTACTGTTAGTATGTAATGGGAAAACTAATATGCACTATAAATTTCCTATTATTAGTTTGCATTAAATATTTATGTCTATCTTTATGTTATATTTATTTTTAACTTCTTGAAAGGAAAGAGAAATCAGCATTAATGGCATATGTTATATAATCAATCAACAATTTATTGAAAACATATATTATGCTTAATATCACTGCCTCACTACCATATGTTCCGGATTGTGCTTGGTGAGGCAAAACTTACAAACAAGTGATAAGATACTACTTCTGTCACAAGAGAGTAGAATCAAGGAACTGAACATGAACCAGCAAATGATGGCTACAAGACAATCATATTAGAGATGAGTGTTCTAGAGGACTCAAGGGAGGAGTCTCCCCATGGTCTTATCAATCAAGTAAACCTCAGGGAGATGATGGATTTATACTAGGATTTTAGGAAGATTCAAGAGCAGCTGAGACAGTGGAAGCGGTACTAGCTTTAAACTGGAAAGACATGAATTTGACTCTTTTTTGTCATTTGCTAAGGGCGTGACTTTACTCAATTTACTTAAGATTTCTGAGCTTCAATTTCTTTATCTATCAAATGAATATCATCATAACAAGCCAGCAGGGTTGTTAAAAAATCAGTTTGATGCTTGCCTTTTGGTTCAGCTTTGGTACATGGTCACTCTGTTGAGGAGTTAGCTTAGGGGAAGGATGGTCCTGCTATCAGCAGAAGGCTGGGAGGAGAGGACCAAGGATCAAAGCAGATGCTAGGCACCAAATGAGGAACAGAAGATGGTAAGACTGCAGCCCTGGTATGTAGCCAGAGGGGGGTTCTGGAAATCCAGGAAAGGGGAATTCAGAGGCTAAAGTGAAAAGTTTGTATTCTTAGAATATGCCGCAGAAGAAGAGAGTAATATCATGAGGCATATAATGGTGTGTGGGGTGAAATCCCACAGAAAGAATTTTCAATCAGAGATTTGACTCAAGATTTTGCAGTAATCTAAATATTAAAGATGGGAGAAAGCAAGTAAAAGTAAAAATAAATAAAAAGTAAATCATAAGTAAAGATGAGAGAAATTGGTAGGGAGAAGAATCAATGAGGAAGTGATTTTTTTATTTTTAAGATTATTTATAGCTATGACTACAGTGTGGAATTATTCAGAATTAAGTTTTTAAAAGGCAGGTACCTAGCAACCCACTGAAAATACTAATAGCATCTTGTTATATATTCTTTCGGTTACATGAAAACATACACTTTGAAAACACAGTCATATTCTCTGTACTACACTATCACTGCGTTTAGAACTGTCAAGCTGTTTCATAGGAAAAGACTAGGCATTGATGACATTAGTTATACCAAACTCCAAGGTCTCAAGCATGGAAGGATGAGAAGGTGATCAAAAGTAGAGGTTGCAAAGGTAGGGCAGGTGGGCAGATGCTGGTGGGACATCCACACAGAGATATCCTAGAGACCTTTGGACACTGGGAGCATTTACTTGGAACCTTCAGAGGAGGTTTGGTATGTGTGAATTTAGAAGTTTAGAGTTCAGAGGCAAAAAAGAAAAGGAGTTATTTGAGAAAAAGTAACATGGAGTGGAGAATGAAGAGAATGAAGGACAGCTTCTTGGAAAAGTAAAAGTGGGTTCCCTGGAAGACCAGGAAATACAGTGCCTCAGCGCCCCAAGCAGGGATCCTTTCAAGTGATATGTCCGCCAATAATGGGTCCGTGATTAAAGGAGTGAGACTGATATAAAGCAAAGGTCAAGCAAAGCTTTATTCCACGCCAAGCATCAAGAATCAGACTGAACGTTCGGGGCCGCACCTCTTACAAGAGAGGGTGACCTTTCTCTGTTTCACAGATGAGTTTTTAAGGGCAAAGACCATGTGGTTGGGCCTGGCCATGCACAGGTGGCCAATGAAATTGTAACACACAGAGAAAGCTGCACAGTGATGCTAAATGACCAATTGAATTACGATTTACCCTTTAGTAGACATTTGAACCAGCCTATCACCTTGGTTAGAATTGGCACCCAAAAGGCTCCCAAAGGGGCCCATACTCCTTGGTAGCTAGGGAGACAGTATGCAACCCCCCACTGATCAGATGTCTCCACCTGGCCTGACCCATCCTTGTATCTGGGCTTTGTTACCTGGGGCTGGTTTCCAGGACTTGTTTTTAAGTCAGTCCCCTGGGGGAAGGGGAGCAGGGACAGTTTAAGGGTTAAGCAACAAGGTTATTGTTTAACCTGGATGGAAGCCTCTGGCTAAATAGGTCCTTACACGAGAAGACGTGAAGAAGTCAGCAGTACAAATGTCTCAGAAAGATCATGAGACATGATGACTGAGAAAAAGTCATTATATTTGACAAAAACCTATCATTTTGTGACCTTTAGGAGAGCATTTTCAGTAGACTGGTAGAAGTAGAAATAGTTAACAAAGGGACTTATCAGTTAATGGAGACAGAGAGTGAACCGCTTTTTCCAGGAGTTTTTGGTTAAAGAGAAGCAAATCATTTTATTTCAGCAGGTAGGATCAAGGAAACATGTTTGTTGTTCTCATGTTGGTGATAGTCCGGTGGAGTATTCCAGGGAGGGAAGGAACAAGAAATCCAGAGGGAGATACTGATTGGGAGAGAACCGTCCCCAGTTGAGAGAAGTTAGGATACTATAAGTGGAAGGAATTTGCTTAATTATGAGGAAGAACAAAAGGTCCCTGGGCTTTGAGGGAATAATGAAAGGGTAGATTAAATTAAAATTAAGTATCCATGAAAGAAGACACTCCTGCAGAATGAACTTTTCTCCTAAAATCTCCGTGTGAAGGTAACCAATAACATGTTTGTTGCCAAAACCAGGGGATGGTTTTCTTGCTTCGTAATATACTGACTCCTGCGCAATATTTAACCATATTTACGATCTCTTGTATCCAAAAACAAACAAACAAAAAAACCTAAACAAAAAAACTTTCGTTGGCAAAAACTAAACCTTTTAATCCATGCTGTTAAAAAATAAAACAACAGGGGCGCCTGGGTGGCTCAGTGGGTTAAGCCGCTGCCTTCGGCTCAGGTCATGATCTCAGGGTCCTGGGATCGAGTCCCGCATCGGGCTCTCTGCTCAGCAAGAAGCCTGCTTCCCTCTCTCTCTCTCTCTCTCTGCCTTCCTCTCCGTCTACTTGTGATCTCTCTCTGTCAAATAAATAAATAAATAAAAAATCTTTAAAAAAAAAATAAATAAAACAACAAAAAATGACTACATTTTTAAATACGGGAGCAACATTTATAATGATTTATTTTTGACATGGGATATTATTAGCCACCAAATTCCTTTGTTTTTTTTTACCCTCCAATGAAAATGATGGCAAATAGGACATGCATTTCATTAGGTAATTGGAGAATAGCTAAATGTTCTTTTCGGGAAGCAATGGATATTAATTATAAGTCATAATATAATTAAAAACACAAAAAAGCTTGTATAAGTAATGTAATAAATTATTTTTCTTACTTATCAAGAATATTAATATTCATAAACAAACTCTTCAGAGTTCTATAGCTGTATTTCTGTCAAACATTTCCACTTGGTTATTCTGCCTACACGTCACTTTGTTTAAGATTGAACTCAAAGCACTTTCATTGTCTTTGTTGTTACTATGGTTGCTCCTTATCTCAAGAAATGAAACTCATGAGTCACCATTCAGTTGCATTGACTTAAACTTTGGAGTCATTTGCAGCTTCTCCTTCTCTTTCAGAACCCAGTGTCCAAATAGGTATCAAGCTATGTATCTCTCAAATTTGTGCTCCCCTCTTTCTTTTCCTTTCCTGGTAAAAGCATAGTTTTTGCTCTCATCATCTCTTACCTGAATAGATAAATCTGTGACTTAATCCTCTTGTTTCCATCTCCTCTTCACAGACAGACCCAACACACGCCTATGCTAGTTGTCTTTCCTAAATGAGTATCTGCAGGGAACAGAGCCAGATTCATTGCTACTACATCAAACTAACCCCCACCATATTTCCTCCTGTGCTCTCCTTTCATCTAATCCACCACTACCACTGCTCCCCATTCACTCACACAGACATTTAAAAAAGACGACCAGATCTGCGGAATTTTGTCTACTCAAAACTGTCTTTGAATATTTTTCCTTCACTTCGGGTCCATATTAAAACCTTGCCTCCAGTTTGGTGGCTTACTTTCCCACCCGCCACTATTCTCTGCTTATAAACATGCACCATTGAGTTCTCCAGCCTTGGCCTGTTATACATTTTCCTCTACCATACAATCTGGTTGGTATCCATAATTATTGAAAGGGATTCTTCTAACTGTGTATCTAAGGTCCTATGTTATCTCTGCTGTGAGCTGTGTAGTCTTCTCTAATTTCTGAGACAGAAAGTCATTCTGAAGCCACCATTGCCACAACATGTTGACAAAATCATCCTTATGGGAAGAAAGGAATTGGTTAATACTTTTTAAAATATATTTTGACATCTGTCTTGGTTTTGTGGTATAAGGCATGTAGAGGCAGTTTTTTTTTTTTTTTAATGTAAGAGACTAATAAAGGAAAGATGAGCTAGAAAGAGGAGCTCTGAGACAGTAGATGTGAAGAGATTTACAACAAATCTCTTAAGTGCTGAATCTCTTTTTCTTAACCACCAACAACAGATCTCATGCCAATCTAACGGACTTATTGTGAGGCTCATGTGATATAATATATGTGAAGGCACTTTCAAATCCAAGAAAAACAGAAAAATATAAAAGTTCGTCATCTGTACCCTTGCTATTTCAAGTGTAGTCCTCAGAACTACAGCAACATCACCTGGCTGTCTGTTAGAAACATAGAATCTTGGGTCTTACCAATAATTGCTGAATAAGCATTTAGCAAGATCCCCAAGTCACTAGTATGTTCATTAAAATTTGAGATATGATAGATATCTATTGCTGCCCTTGTCTTGGGAAGAAAAACATTAAGTTTCTCTCTACCAAAAACTTGGCTAATTTGGAGTGGAGTTACATCTTTGGATGGTGGTTTTCTCACCAGCAGTGAAGTCCTCACAAGTACTGAGGTGTAGTTGACATTGTCCATCTGCTGTTTCACTTGATGGATGATTTCTGGACTTTGAGTATCTGAGAAATGATTGAGGAAACGTTATTTCTTATGACATAGGACAAGCAAACAAGTGCTGGACATATCTGCGTATTTGTTTGAGCTTAAAAGGAATAAATAAATTTGTATTTGCTAGCAGAATATGTATGCGAAGAGTAAGTTGTCTGTATATTTTACCAGCTGGCTAAGACTGACACAATTGGTGAATCACAACAGGTGATTTAGCCAGAGAAAAGCTGTATGTGCTCATACCTATCAGTCATCAAAGTAACTGTGGCTCATGTCGCTCAAAGAACTTGCTTCTTATTGTTTATTCAATATATGTCTGTCATCATATAAGCTAAATGCATAGCAATAACTATCTAAAAATTACTATAGTGGTCCTACAAAAAAATATATATGTGTGTATATACTTTATTAACTGGATCTTTTGACAAGAGAAAATGTATCCTCCCTCTCTTTTCTTTCTCCATCTCTTTCTCCTCCCATCCACCTCACACACCACTTAAATAGTATATACCTCTTTAAGTTAACCAGAAAGCATATGCAGGGCTCCTATAAATGCAGAAATAAGCAGATCTCAATTTAATTAATGAAACTAAGTTATGGTAGGATCAGAGGCTGTTTAGTTCAATAAATACTTATTGAATTTCTACCATGTATTTAAAAGTGTGCTAGGTGTTGAAGATATAAAGATGAATAACATAAATTCTCTAGAAATATTTCATATCAAGGCAGAGGTCCTTAAATAAAGAGCCAACAGTAACAAAAATAAATAGATAAAATCAAACAAATAAGCAGGAAAAGTTGTGCAGAGTGTGCTTTCTCAATACAGTGGACAGTTTTATTTCTCCAGCCTATTGGTTCAGGGGAATTTTCCCAAAGGAAAGGGCATATGAATAGTCTCAGAAAGTGGGTAAAGATAAGCCGGGTGAAGAAAGCCTGGGCAGGGCATCTCAGACAGGCAGATTCACGTAAGCCTCGACTAGATGGAACGCAGTCAGGAGCACTGCATAGGACAAGGATTTCACTCTCACTTCAGAACGAAGTGTGAGTCGAGAACAGGAGTAAGCAAGGCTTAAGAGAACAGCAACAGAAAAACTGTGCCCCCCTAGTTAGGGTTGTGTCCTTTTTGCTAAAGGACATTGGGAACAATTAAAAGTCCTTAAGCAAAATGAGGTATAGCTTAAAGTAGAATTTCAAAAAGCTGATGCTGAATAACCACAGAAATTGAAGATAAAGAGGATGCCAATAGTTTCAGGAAATCCATTTTCTGGGTGATGAGATCTTGCACTGACACCTCTAGAGTTAGTAAAAAGATCTTGATAGAACATTAGTATGAAGGAAAAGAGGAGAGTTATTATACAAGTATTTAGGAAGTAAAATTGCCATAATTTAGGGTTGGGGATGAGAAAAATTCAGGATAACCCCCAGGTTTCTATCTTGGAATAGTATGTGAAAAGTAATGTCATTTACTGTATTTGGAATTTCCAAAAGAAGTGGCAGATTTAAGGGGGAAAAAAGGAAGCTATATATATTACGTACATTTTTGACATATATATTATACAAAATTTTTGCTGAGCAGTTACAACGGGCTAGGCAATATTATAAAGCACAAGCATAAACACAATCAAGTTGTGTTGTGCTATGCAGGTGAATACAGTCAAGTTCCTGTCCTCCTAGAGTTTATAATCTATGGGGGAAAGAAATATTGAATTAGAGGTACCTGTGGGATAGGCAGTTAGGTATGATTATCAGGTATCTGGGGAGAAAATATGGTAGTGGATGTGGAAATTCCTGGCAAAGTTGTGCTGGCTTAAACAATGAGAATTACTGATATCCCCCAAGGGAATTGAGGGAGCAAGACCAAGGACCAAGGAAACAAACCAAGAACACTAATGTGTAAGGAGTCTGTTGAGAAGAAAAGCTTGAAGGAGTTAATTTTATTTATTATTTTTTTTTTTAAGAAAGGAGGGAAGGAATTCTCTTAGAAGCTTGAGATATTGTTTCAGAAACTGAGAGGGGAAAGAATTTTAAGGAGGAGGAAGTTGTCAAAGTGTCAAATGTAACTGAAATTTACGGTAAGATAAAGACTGAAAAATATTCGTTGGAATGTATGATGTAAAGTCACTGATGATCTTACAAGCAGTTTTAGTGGAGTTAAATAAGAGGAAAACCCAATTACTATAATTTGAGGTGTTTAGTCGGAGGCCAGGAATTGGGGCCAGAAAATATACATTATATACTTCGTAAAAATTATAGACTATTACTTTAAAGACTTCTCTGAAAAAGGAATAAGTGTGAATTCCTTAGGTAAACAGCATGGCAAAGTAAAAAGAGAGTAAGATGTGACATCAGAGAAACTGTTGTTTTAAATGGTTCCTACTCTATCAGAGATACAGCAGCAAACATATTTAGAACTTTACAGGTTTACAGTATCAGTAAAACACAATAATGCAGGAGAAATGTTAAAAATTAAGGCATGCACTCACTTCCTCTTTGAAGACCTGAGGGATAAAGGATTTGTATATATAACACCTAAAAGTATTTCATTTTGTTTAAATACTTACCACAAAGATCAAAACATTTCCTTTCCAATATAGATCTTCTCATCTGTTACTTGTTTATCTGTATAATATTACCACAGGGGTTCATGTAGTACCACTTTTAATTTTAAAACCACTAAATAAGTCCTTCTTCCTTAAAAACCATGTAATTTCATGCAGTTCAGCTAAAGGTATACGTCAATAACATTATTGGTGTGAAGTTTTTCTTTGTAACTGTAAAGAGTGGGAGGATGTCCTTCAGTTTAAGTAAACTATTTCTTGCACTTGTTTTTGGCAGTGTTTTGCATAGAAGACTAGTTTTAATTGTTGGTACATGAAAGAATTTTGAGGTTAAATAAGTCTGGAAAAAATGCTTAGAGTTTATCATATATATGAACACATTAGGGAAGTCTGATAGTAAAGAAACCAGATGAGCCTTTTTTTACCCAATATTTTTCAAATTTATTCAACCATGATATCTTTTCTATAATATAATAGTGGTGTTCATCCAAACGCACTGTGAGAAATTATGTCTTACACTTACTTAAAAGATTTGGGGAAGCAGTAGAGCAAAGATAATAGAATTTTTTAAAAATGAGTGACAACTTGAATTAAAAAAAGAAAAGAGAAACAAAATGAGAAAGACTGGAGATAATGTTCAGTTGTGTTGCAATTAGAACAGTAAAGATATGCTAACATGTATAATTTATTTATAACCAGACATTGCTATCTTAAAATTTCTTTTTTTTTGCATAAATAAGAAGACAGAAAATTCTAATGTAATTTTGGGGGGCAGAGGTCCTCATTCTCTTGTAGGATAAAAATTGTATTGAAATTACACTAATATGGAAAATTGAGTAATTGCTAGCAAGTGACAGTGGTGATAAATACTTCATAAGTATCCCTACAGACTCATGTAAATCTTTAAGACAGCAAGTCAACCACCATTTCTATCATTTCTATCTATCAATGTTTTTTGTGTGGTCAACAGTTATGTGTCATTATAATATGATGGGAGTGTTTATTACTGAAAAGAAACAATGAATCAAGAAAACTGTAATGATTTTTTACTATGTTCAAGGACATTTATTAAATACCTTCTAATTCAAATCTTGGAAAATGAAAAAATAACTAATATTGGTGGAGTGATTAAATAATCAAAAGGATTTATTCACATATATAAAACATAATTTGATGTCATGATGATCTTATGACTTAGGATTCATTATTTTGCCCAAGTTAGAGGCAAAGAAGCTAATATAAGGATCAAATGTTACCCTAGGTTACAAAATTCATAGAAGAACCTGACTTCTTTCAACATGTCAATAACCTCATTCACACACTCCACTTGAACAAAAGACTTCCAGTGTCGCAAATTGTCCTCTTTGACTTCTAAGTAACCTAAAATGTAGTATACCTTCCTCTTGCCAACATATCCTTGATACAGTTTACTGCCAAATGTAGAACCTCAAGTATACTATTACCATCCTATTCTCAGAATAATGGAGATGATAGAGGGAGGCAGGAGAGGGAGGTGGGTGGAGAACAACAGAAAACCTAAAATACAACATTTGAAGTTGTTTTGAATTATAAGCCTTCTATTTTGAATTATAAGCCTTAAATCATTCTTAGACAACAATTCTAGATGATACTACTAATAAAGCAGGGCAGGGTACTATATGTTCCTTAGGGCTGGTTGATTGCTAGTTTGTTTCATGTATTTCCTCTGCCTCAAACAGTTCCTGGCACATAATAAGAGCTCAGTGAATGTTTTTGAATGAATAGATGAGTAAGAATTTTAGTTATACAGTCAAATGGATCTGGAAGCCAGTTTCCTAATTTGCTAAATGGATAAACTGACCTTATGAATTTTACTATAAATGTTAAAATATTTCATTTAAAATGTTTTGCATGGTTCTGGGCACAAAATAAATATTTAACATGTTATCTTAAATTAGACTCTTAAGTACAGGAGACAGCAAGTTTCCAGAATTAAGATTTAGTACAGTCTTTCAAAATCTGAGACAGAATCATTGGCTCTATGGCTTACCAAAAGGAAAGAAAATTTTGTTTTGTGGGGAAAAAAGATATAACCTTTGTCATGCTTAACTTTTGATTAACCACTTCTGTACTAAAATCTTCTCTCTTTTTTTCCTATTTTTAATGGTGACTTGAGTACTATGTCTTGAATTGTTTACAAAAACTCTATCTTCTGGAGACTGGGGTTGTAATATTTCTTAGTCAACTCAATCAATCAAACATAGTCCCATTAGTTGCTTCTGAATCAGTCTATGACAGGTACAGTTTTTCTCAGCTGAAACATGCTATGTGGTTCCTAAGGAAGTTGTCTTTATTAAGAGAAAAAAAAAAAAAGAAGAAGATGGTTTCGTGTATTTATTTTTTATTTTATCCAAGTCTTTTTCAGTGTTCCAAAATTCATTGTTTATGCACCACACCCAGTGCTCCATGCAATATGTGCCCTCCATAATACCCACCACCAGGTTTGCCCAACCCCCTAACCCCCTCCCCTCCAAAACCCTCAGTCCTTGAGAGACTGTGGACTCTGAGATGGTTTCATTTAAAATTGTTAAACTGTACTTATGTATTAGTATAAACAAAGAGTTATTAACCACTATTTAGATATGTCATTTTCTTCAGAGGTTTCTTCAACAGTATATGTTTTAGAATTCCCCAAAAGTCAATTTTTAGTTTTCAGCCTTCGCCCAGAATGATTTTCTTCCTTCCGTAGTTTATGGGAATCAAAAAATGCTCTTTTTTAGTCCTTTTTATAAAATTGTCACTGAAAATCCTCCTTCTCAGTTGCAACCCAATCTAAAAACTAATTGAGGGAGATAAGGTGGTAATGAGGAAGGTGGTAATGAGACTTGAATTGAGATGTTTTGGGGAGGCAAAAGCAATAGACTGAAGAAGGCTTTATAACTTGCCACAGAAGAAGACGACGGTCTGGCTCTTCTAAATTAAAAGAAAAACTCAGAAGCCTCTTAGACACTTGCCTGTTAAGAAGCCAACTCTATTAGAAAGGTCTCTGATTCCAGGCCAATTTGTGAGTTACTTTGATAAAATATTGCAAAATTTACAAGAGTCAGTTCCCTCATGTTAATGTATTGTTTGGTTTATATCTTCTTTGTTATTGTAAGATATGCTAGTTTTATTAATTATTTGAACCTATTCTCAATCTTTTTTTTCTTTCTTTCTCCTATGACTGGATATGCTTGTTTACTATTTGTAACACAGTTTACCATCCAGTTTTCAAAACTATGTTCTTAGATCAAATATTCTTTTGGTTTTTCAGTTTAGTGAATCAACAAAACATTCACACATGGGAATATTTCTCAAGCCTATGATGACTGTTTCACACTTGTGAGATGCTTAAAGGAGGGTTGATATTTAATAATTGAATCATATTCCGAGGGGAAAATGTTTCAGTTGCCTCTTGTGGACAAACATGAGGAGTTTTTTCTTTTCTTTCATATGCTATTCAAATTTAGCTCTCAATAACATAAAACACGTTGAGAAAGAAACATAGTACTATTTATTTGAGTGTAGAAGAGAAAAGAAATAATACTAACTACCATCTCTTTTATTCCCACATTTCTTGTTTCAGAACAGAATATTCTCAAGTTCAGAAACTGAGATTGATGTGACCAATAACAAACATGGCAGATATAATGGTTTCTTTGGGGCCATGCCTGACAACTTTAGACAAGACCATCAAGGTTTAGACATTTTGCTGAGCTTTCCTTCTCACAAACCCTCCATCCCCACCCCATACTTTAACCAATGCCTTGACTTTTAAAATAAGAACTGAATCTCTCTTGTGGGATTCAGCATGGTGGTAGTTCATTTCTTATTGTCTCCTTTCTTTCCTAAGACCCATTTAAGGTATCAGGATGTGATGCAGTGATGTTTAGGGTAATATGGTTGAGTAAATCTTAATAATTAAAACATCCTTAAGCCAGATAGTGCTAATCAATTGAAAATGATCGGGAATACATATTATATATAGAACTACTCAATAGTCACACCTAAATATGGTATAATTTTCTCCTTCTCATAGGTGAAATAACTATAACTAACATTAATGAAAAATTTCATACACAAACTCTGACATATGTTATTTTCCCATATCCCAAAGCAAGATGATTACAACATAATTTTGAAAAATCTCCTATGTAGAGAAAAAAATGGAAGATTTCTGTTGATGGTATGTTTCAGTGAAGGGCTACAGAGTTAAAAGAACTCTCTCTTTCTTGCAAACCCTTTTCAGATGTTTTAGCAGCATCTTCAGTGAGTCATTAGTGGGAGTATGTTTAGTTGCATGCATTACTCAATAGAGTAACCCTCCATTTACATAGAGTTGTCACTTGTTCATTAAAGACAATTATTGTTGACACTGTGAAACAATGCACAAGCGCTAAGAATACAAAGATGATAGCTGCGTTGCTCTCCCTGCCTAGTGAATTTCAAAATTTATTTGTGGAAGACAAATGAGTAAATAATTACAAAGTATTGCAAATAATTACAATGTACAGAGATGATGGTTTTATTATGATGCTGAGAGTACAGATTAAGAGCATCTAACTCTTCCTGGAAAGAGATCAGGAAAGGCTTCCAGAGGGAGACAACAGCTGATCCAAGACGTGATAAATAAGCATGGTATGGTGAAAAGTGGCAAGAAGAGGGCAAAAACATAGGGTGATATGATGAGGAATGAAAATGATATATTTGAGTCTCTAACAGAGGCAGGAACTGAGAAGGAAATGAACAAGTGGAAGTACACTCAAGATACATTTAGAAAATGGAATCACAGGGCTCTGTTAAGAGCTGAATAGGGATAACAAAACACGGAGAAGAATTTTGGATGATTTCCAGCCTTCTGGTTGGAATTGTAGATGGAATGTAGTGTCATTTACCAATATAGGGAATGTGTTTGGAAGAGAAAAGGTTTTTTCTTTAGGAAGTTTGATATGTGAGTCAGTGGTGGAGTAAACCCATGTATCCTTATATCTCCTATATTCTCCCAACTTTTTGAAATATATATATATACATATATATATATACACATATACATATATATATATAATATCAGAATTGATATCCTTTCTATGCTCTTAAAGAGAGGTACCTAGCATGGCATCTCAACCAAATCTAATTACTATGACTGTCACCAGAATTCAATTCATTCATAAGAATTCAGTTTTTCAATTAATAGGTAAACCTTATAGGCTAAATATTCTTTGGAGACTGAAGTGCTTAGCTTGCACTAAATGCTAGGTGAATGATTGAATAATTGATTGAATAATTGCATAATCATGATGTGTTGTCAGTGTTATATTAAGTTTCCTATCAAAAATTTAAAAAGGCTTCAAAGTAATGGTTCTGATTAACTTTCTCTATCTTTCTACTGGTTCTCTATTAACTTCCTCTAATCTTTCACACCTAATCATGGTGCAAACAAAACATTGGCTACTAACTGTTAAATCAACATCATTTTAAATCCCTTTGAACATCAAGGAGTCGGACCCCCCCCCACCAAGGTACCTTCACCATTCATTTGAGGCAAAATATAAGATAACAGAGCGATGGTGAATGGAATGTTCAAGGGTAGCTGCTTGAATAACAAAACAGTTTTCATAGAAATTTATTTAATACAGCCTCAAGAAAGTTGACATAATTGGTACCTAGGAAATTTAGCCCAGTGCAAAACCAATAAAGAATGAAAAGTCATTTCTGTGTATGAATGTCACTGGGTTCATGTATCTAGGAGGTCATATTACCACAGATCTTAATATGATAAACCTTAAAGAACTTTCTAAGCTCTGTCTAATATATTGTCAAATATTGCTGCTTTTAAAATTAAAGGACACCATGAACAATGTTTTAACTTCTTACCACCAGATTACATTTCCATCAGTCCTAACATAAACTAAAAATTCTTCCAGAAATTTAGTTCTAATTGTCAGAGGCCATTCTTGCTTAACAAGTGGCTCTTAGAAGATTAAAGGTGAATTTTCAAAGCATTCTTTGTAATTTATTTTTCAGATTTATAGTACTACATAAAAGATGCTAACCTTCACATAATTTTACATTAAATATCTAAAAATATATTTGTAAACATTAGATAAATGACAATATGGTATTGTTTTAGCCAAGTACCTTTATATAGTATATTTGATAAAAAAAGATCACCTCTGTATGTAAACATTTCCACTGGTAAAAGAAGATTGTTTACTCAAATTCATGAACAAGTCAGACAGCAATTCCTTTTAGAGTTTTATAATATATTTAACGTTTAAACTTCCATTTTAATTTTGTTAATTAAAAGATTGCAAAATCTCATAAAACATGTAGCTGAGTAACAGTGGCTTCTAGTAAAATATAATAAGGTTACTGAATGGGTTCAATCATTCCATGAGTGTAGTTATGATATTCTCCTCCAAATGGCTTACTTATTCAATATATATGGTACAAAGTTTGGATATTAATCTTCAACTCAGTTGAAAAGGTAAAGTGCCTGTCTGATAGTTCTTTCTGGTTAAGATGTAAATCTACATCAGAGTCAATTTTTGCTCTGTACTAATAAATAGCTGTGTGAATAGATACATTATATCTGGAACAGAGGCACTGGTTTTAGAAACAAAGTTTGTTCTTCTCTCTTTAGACTTAAACATGCTTTCAACAGCAGAAAATTTATTAGGAATTGAGCAAACAGATTTACTAAAGAGCAATAAGCTCAGAAGAAATTAATGCTGCAACTTTTCAAGTTGATTATCTAAATTGTGTCTCCTTTGTAAATGATTTACTATTTAGATTTAAATTAATACTTAACATAATTGTATCACTTTACCTGAATGAGACCTTAGAAACCATCTAATCTAACTTCCTCCATTTTTCTTTTTGTAAATGAAAAACCGAGGAAGTTAAATGGCCATGTCAAGCTTCCACAGCAAAAGAGTATTTGAGTGAGAACCAAACCCAACCCTTAAGACCTCTTATCTATTGCTTGCCCCAGCATACTACACATTTAGAGTTTCTGATTATACTAGGTCAAGATTTTATTTTTTGTCAGATGTTACTTTAAAAATTCCTTAGTATTTATAATTATAGATGTGCTATTTACTTTTTTATATAATTTGAAACTGCTTTGATTTTTATCATTCATGTGTCTTATATTTTAAAATATTTTTTACTCATTTTTTTCCTTTCACTTTCTCTTTTATTCATTGAATATGGCCATTTTTTTAAGTCAATGCATAGTAGAAGTAGAAATGAGAAATATTACATTGATAATTTCATTCATTTTTAATAAAATTCAAGAAACAGAGAAAATACAAAAATATAAAGCCATAATAAAATTATAAGAAAACTAAAATTCCTGTAAATAGATAAATACATGTATGTAGATAGCTGTTATTTTGCTTCTTACTATTTGAAACATATTCTGTGATATGGAGCCAGTTACTATCTCCATGAAAACATTAGAATTACAATGGTTTGTTTTCTTTGTAAAAATAAAAAATTCTGGCATCATATGAATTTGATTTCATATCACATCTTTTATAGATCTCAATCGCAAGCATCTGAATAGAATATTACTGTCATATATATTGAAAAGTTGAAACACATAAGCATGTTCTCTTTTTGGCTTTATCTGTTTATGTCTCAGTAGATTGAAACCTTTCTCTTTGATTTTAATTAAGCCTTATTTACTGAAATGTAACATACACAATTAGCTGGAACTCAAAATTGCAAAAAAAAAAAAAATAGCCACAGATTTTGTTAAATGAATAGTATTAACAAATGTACTCATGGTTATCAGCAACTTCAAAGTTCAACGTGTATCTGATATACCTGGAGGGCTGGGCTCACCCCCAGAGTTTATGATTCTGGAGGTCAGGGGTGGGGTTCAGCATGTACATTTCTAATAAGTTCCCAGATTATGCTATTGTTTGAGAACCACTGCCTTATAGAATTCTCCTCCAACAAACGATCTACACTGTCCTTACACTTATTGCTATCTAAATATGGATCTTAGGGAATATATAGGCTCAGACAATGTACAAACAGACATACACATGTACTTTATTCATTCATATATCTGCACATGTGTTTTCCCAAGAAGCTACATAAGATTTTAAACTGATACAATATCGTTTCTTAACTAAACATATGAGATCATGAGAAGAGCTAAAAGAACATGTGAGAATAATATTAGCAAGATGATGGTATAGAAATTTCTGGTGTCCATTCCCTCCTCAAAACATCAATTTGAAAACTGTCTATACACAAAAATACTTTCACAAGAGCTAAGTATTCCAGATGAGGAATACCATCCCCTCTTCCATACCTGATCAGCTTAGCACAGAAAGAGAAACCCTCCCTGTGGAAGAAGAAGAGTGAAGAGAGCACTCAACTTTGCTACAGACGCCAGCATTGGCCTGTGCCAGTACCAGGTTGATTCTCAAGGTCCCAGGTGGCTGCCATGGTATTAGGCACCCAGACCACCCTGGACCTGACCAGTTCCCACAGCCTCAAGCCAGCAACCCAGGCACAAGATTCCTAGAAGATCCCATGAATCTGCTGCTGGCCCATCTCAGCACTGGCAAACTCCCACAGTCTCCAGGATTCAAGCCTGCCCCAGCATAGGCTGGGACCTGCAGCCTCAGGCTCTATGCAAGCTCCCATAGACCAAGACTCCTAGCCTAATCCCAAGCCAGGCAAACCCAACAGACCAGGGCCCAACAGGGCTCCTATAACCGCAAGCTCCTGCCCTGCCTAAGCACCAGGTCATTTTTGGTGGCTTTCTGAGGTCTTGGGTTTTGGACTGGCTCCCAAAGTCCTAGGCTCCTGTCCTGCCCAGGACCAGGCCAGCTCACATGACCTTAGCCTCTAGGCTGGCTTCTGTGAAACCAGACTCCTAAACTATCCCAGCCCTGGGCCAGCCCCCAAGACTCAGATGCCAAACCCACCCCAGTGGTCCCTGGCACATAGTCAGCCCCCTAGTAGATCCAGGCACCAGGCTATTGCCAATGGACCCAAACACAAGGCCTGTCCACCTGCTAACCCAGGTACCAGGTCTGCCTGCCCAAAGACTCTAGTAGTAATCCTGCCCATGGACACCATGAGATGGCATACCCAGAATCTCTGGATGAGCTGACTGGTGAGAAGCTTTGCCTTCTGAAGCCAGTCTGTAAAGACTAAAAGAGGTAGCTCCTTGCTCAAATATGCACATACCAACATAGAGACGGAAGGATCATGAATAATCAATGGAATATGACACCACCAAAAGAAACTAATGAAACTTCCATAACTGAACCTAAGGAACTACCTGACAAAGAATGTAGAACAATCCTCTTAAAGAAATTCAGTGAACCACAACAAATTACAAAGACAACTAAATGAAATTAGGAATACAATACATGGACTAAAGGAGAAGTTCAAGAAAGAAATAAAAACCATTATAAAACAAACAAACAGAAATCTGGAGTTGAAGAATGCAGTGACTAAACTAATACAGAGCTTCAATAACAGATTTGACCAAACAAAAGGAGGAATTAGTGAATTAGAAAACAAGTCATTTGCAATCATCCATTCAGGTGAGCAAAAAGAAATAAGAATGAAAAACAGTGAAAGCCCATGTGAATTGTGGAATACTATTAAAAAAACAACAACAACAATCTATGCATTACTGGAGTCTCAGGAGAAGAGAGAAATTTAAAGGAATAATTTAAAATTATTTAAAGAAATAATGGCTGAAAATATTCCCAATCTGGGGAGGGATTTGGCCATTTAAGTTCATGAAGCTAATGGGTCAGACCAATTTCCACCCAAAACGATCTTCTAAAAGGCACGTTATAATGCAACTGTCTGAAATCAAAGAGAAAAAGAATTTTAAAAGCAGAAGAAGAAAAAAATATTTATATATAAGAAAACCCCTCTATATTTATCAGCAGATTTCTCAGCAGAAATCTTGCAGGCCAGGAGAGAGTGAGATAATATATTCAAAGTGCTAACAGAAAAAACACTGCCAACCACTTATATTTTGCCTGACAAAGTTGTCTTTCAGAAATGAAGACGAGATAAAGACTTTCCAATTAAAACAAACAAAAAAAGCAAACTGAGGGAGTTTATCTCCACTAAGCCTGCTTTGCAAGAAATGCTGAAAAGAGGAATTCAAGCTGAAATTAAAGGATGCTAATTATAATTGTAACATGAAAATATATGAAAATATAAAACATACTGGTAAAAGTAACTATATCAAATAGGTAAAGGACAGAAGTATTAAAATAGCTATAGCTATAATAAGTTCTTAATGGATACACAATATAAAAAAAGGTAAATCATGACAACAAAAACATAAAATATGGGGATGGGGAATAGAAAGGGAGAGTTTTTATATGTAATTGCAGGCAAGCTTTTCTCACTTTTAAAAAGACCGTTATATTTATAAGATATTTTATGGAAACCCCATGGTAACCACAAAGCAAAACACTACATGAAATACCTAAGAAAATAAATATAAGAGAATCAAAGCATACCACTACTGAAAATCATGAATTCACAAAGAGTGGCAGCAAACAAGAAAGAAAGGAACAAAGGAAATACAAAAAAGAGAAAGCAAAAATACGGCATTCCTAAGTCCTTACCTATCAATAATTACTTTAAATGGAAGTGGATTAAATTCTTTATTCAAAAGACTATATATGCTGCCTGCCAACAAGAGACTCCCTTCAGCATTCAGCACACAGATAAGCTCAAAATGTAGGAGTGGAAGAAGATATTTCAAACACATGGAAATCAAAAGAGACCAAAGGTAGGTATGCTTTGTCAAAATAGACTAAGAAAGACAAGAAGGTTATTATATAATGATAAATGTGTCATTTATGAAGGGGATAAAACAATTGTAAACATGTATGCATCCAACATAGCAGCAAAAATATATATTAAACAAATACTAAAATAATTGAAAGGAGAAATAGACAACAATGCAATACTAGTAGAGGACTTCAATATTCCACTTTCAACAATGAATAAATAATCTACAGAGAAAACCAATACGAAGACATTGAATGTCAAATGTGTCCTAAACCAAATGCACCTAATAGACATATAGAAAACATTCCACTCAACAGCAGCAGATTATACATTCTTCTCAAGTTCATTCTCCATGATAGGTCATGTTAGGTCAAAAAACAATTCTTAGAAAAGGTAAGAAGATTGAAATCTTACCAAGTGTCTTTTCCAACCACAATAGTATGAAACTAGAAAGCAACAGCAGGAGGAAAACTGGAATATTCACAGATGTGTAGAATTAAACAGCATGCTCCTGAACAACCAATGGAACAAAGAAGATATCAAAAAGGAAATTAAAAAAAAATCTTGAAACAAATGAACTGGAAGTTCATATAAATGGAAACACAACACTTAAACCAAAATGTGTGGGATGCAGCAAAAGCAGTTCTAGGAGGGAAGTTTATAGACATAAACATCTATATTAAGAAAAAAGAAAGATCACAAGTAAACAACCTAACTTTGACCTCAAGAAACCAGAAATAAAGGAATAAACTAATCCTAAGTTTACAAGAAGGAAAGATGTAATAAAGATTAGAATAGAAATAATGAAATAGAGAATAGAAAAACAATAGGGAAAAAAAAATGAACAAACCCAAGAGTTGGTTCTTTGAAAAGGTAAACAAAATTGACAGATCTTTCCCAAGAAAAAATGGAGAGGACACAAATAAAATAAATGAAAGGGCAGACATTATTCTGATTCCACAGAAATACAAAGAATCTTATGAGACTACTATAAATAATTATATGTCAACAAATTGAACAACTAGGAAAAGTAGATAAATACCTACATGCATACAACCACCAAAACTGAATCATGAAGAAACAGAGAATCTGAACAGACTGATAACAAGGAGGTTGAATCAAAAATCAAAAACCTCCTGACAAGGAAAGGCTCAGGATCACATGGTTTCACTGATAAATTCTATCAAACCTTTAAAGATTTAATGAAAATCCTTCTCAAACTTTTACAAACAGATTGAAAGGAGGGAAAACTCCCATTCATCTTATGAGGCCAATATTATCCCGATATCAACGTCAGATAAGGACACTCTAAGAAAAGAAAACTATAGGTCAATAACATTGATGAATTATAATACAAAAATCCTCAACAAAGTACTAGCAAACTGAATTCAACAGCACATTAAAAGGATTATACACCATGAGGAGGTGGGATTTGTCCCTGGAATGCAAAGTGGTTCAATATTCACAAATAAATAAATGGAGTAAACTATATTAATAGAATGAAAAATGAAAATTATATAATTATCTCAGTAGATGCAGAAAAAGCATTCAGTAAAATTTAATATCTTTCATGATAAAATCTATCAATGAGGGGCGCCTGGGTGGCTCAGTGGGTTAAAGCTCTGTCTTCGGTTCAGGTCATGATCCCAGAGTCCTGGGATGGAGCCCCACATAGGGCTCTCTGCTTGGTGGGGAGCCTGCTTCCTCCTCTCTCTCTGCCTGTCTCTCTGCCTACTTGTGATCTCTGTCTGTGAAATAAATAAATAGAATCTTTAAAAAAAAAATCTATCAATGAGTTGGGTATAGAAGGAATGTACCTCAATGTAATAAAGTTTGTACGTGAAAAATGCAAAAGACAAATATTGTTTATTCTCACATATGAAATATGAAAAAGCTGAACTCATTGAAGTAGAAAATAGAATGGCAGTTGCCAGGAGTTCAGGAATATGGGAATTGGTGTGATATTGGTCAAAGGGTACAAACTTTCAATTATAAGACAAATAATTTCTGGGGATATTATATATAGCATTGTGAGTACAGTTAATCCTGTATTATATAATTCATAGTTGCTAAAAGAGTCAATCTTAAATGTTATCACCACACACACACAAAAGAGATAAATATGTAAGGTGATAGATATCTTACTGAAATTTATTGTGGTAACTGTTTTACAATACATATGTGTATGAAACCATCAAGTTGTACACCTTAAACTTACATATGTAGTATATCAATAATATCTCAATAACGCTGAAAACACATTTAGAGTTTAGTGGTGAGATTTAACGATCAAGACTTCTTAACACTAATCCTTCTGTTCTTTGTATCCACTGACTACTACAAGTCATTACAAAATCAGTCTTTAAGCTTCTCGGTGGTTCAGTTGGTTAAGTAGCTGACATGATTTTGGTTCAGTTCATGATTTCAGAATTGTGAGATCAAGCCCCACATCTGGCTTGGAGCTCAGAAGGGAATCTGCTTGAGATTCTCTCTCTCTCCCTTTCCCTTTACCCTTCCCCCACCATGCACATGTGCATGTGAGCTTTCTCACTGCCTCTCTCAAAAAAAAAAAAAAAAAAAAAAAAAAATCAGTCTCAGATGCACTCTATCTTGGGTGCATATCTTGAAATGTTTACTTTATCCCTGTAGGATAATAGTTCTCACACTTAAGTGATCATTAAAATCACCAAGAAAGCTGTTAAAAGAGAAATTGCTGGGCCCCACCCCTGAAGTTTCTGATTCAGTGAGTATAGGGTAAAGCCCAAGAATTTACTTCTAACAAGTTTGCAGATGCTGCTGCTGCTGCTGCTCCAGGAAACTCAGTTTGGGAACTGCTTCTCTAGGACCTAGACTGACAAGGATATCTCAGAGAGAAAATGCACAGAAACATAACACACATAGACCCTGTATAGTTTGTGAAATCTGGTGTATTTATTTTGGAAAACAAGAAAGTAGTCGAGATGATTTCTAAGATCCCTCCACTTTAAAAATTTCCTCATTACATGTTGTAAAATTTATAAGCTCCTACTGATATTATACCAAATTCTTATCTTATATTGAAATTTAATGGTCTTATTTAATGATACTCAATTAGATTATCTAAGTAAAAATTTTCTGAGGTCTTCATACTTATATGTCTAAAATAATGCTACATTTAAGCATTTCACAAAATTCAAATGTTATGATGTTTAACTGAATTGTCTTGACTAAAATTAAAGTATAATAAATCCATATGGAGGGATCTAATTTCCTCATTAGATCCAATAATGAGGAATTTTCTGTGATATTAATCAAATTATGAATTTTTTGAATAAATTCATGAAAGTTCAGTTTCCTACTTCTGCTTGTGAATTTTACTTTTCTTAGTTTTGAAATTTAAAGTCTAAATGACTTCATAATGAGTAGGCTTTAAGACACCTTTGATTGGTTATGTTGTATATCTATCATATTGTAGAGGTGGTTAGAGTGTTTAAGAGAAACATAGCACAGAGATAAAACTACTTCATTAGTGAATTAAGATGGATATCTGATAATATATTTAAGAGATGTTTAAGTATTTGTGGATATGTGGATTAGAAAGATAATTAAATGGGCGCTTGGGTGGCTCCCTCAGGTAAGTGTCTCCCTTCAGCTCAGGTCATGATCCCAAAGGTCCTGGGATGGAGCTCCTCATTGGGCTCCCTGCTCAGCTGGGAGCCTGCTTCTCTCTCTCCCTCTGCCAGCATCTCGCCCTGCTTGTGCTCTCTCCCTACTCTCTCTGTGTTAAATAAATAAATAAAATATTTTTAAAAAGTCTTTTTTTTTTAAGATTTTATTTATTTATTTGTCAGAGAGAGAGAGGGAGAGAGAGCAAGCACAGGCAGACAGAATGGCAGGCAGAGGCAGAGGGAGAAGCAGGCTCCCTGATGAGCAAGGAGCCCGATGTGGGACTGGATCCCAGGACACTGGGATCATGACCTGAGGCGAAGGCAGCTGCTTATCCAACTGATCCACCCAGGCGTCCCTTTAAAAAGTCTTTTAACGAAATTATTCCATTATTTTTTTTTAAATTTTATTTATTTATTTGCAGACAGAAATCACAAGTAGGCAGAGAGGCAGGCAGAGAGAGAGGAGGAAGCAGACTCCCCGCTGAGCAGAGAGCCTGATGTGGGGCTCTATCCCAGGACCCTGGGATCATGACCCGAGCCGAAAGGCAGAGGCTTTAACCCACTGAGCCACCCAGGTGCCCCCGAAATTATTCCATTATTGATCAATGTTAATAATTTATCAACTTAGAGAAAAATATGTTATAATGCAGATCATTTAAAAGTCTTTATTGACATTACTCTGGCCCATTTCTTGACCCAGAATTGTTATTACACTAAGCTACATAGATCTGTGTTCAATATAAACCCTTGGCTATTGATGCACACATAAAACTTGACTGTTAATATTTCTTTGAGAGTCAAATTCTGTACAAAAGAATTTATTGGTATATTAGATAATAATATATTACTGTGTCAGAAATACTTTATTTCTGATCAAATAATAATTAGATACATCAGAAAATATAATATTCAATAGCATAACACAGGGATGTGTATTGCTCTTCTTTTCTTTGTTTTTGTTGTTTTGTTGTTTGTTTTTGCTTGTATCTTAAGGAATTGATACCCATTGAGGAAGGCACACTTGTTCTTTATTATAGAAAACATAGAAAACGTATGTGACTCCTGAAGATGACATAGCTAGGGTCATGACCTAGAGTTGGATATCAGGAGCAATTGGAACTGTTACCTAATCATTGCATGAATAATTTAAGATTTATTATTTCACATCCCATACAATATTTAATAGGATTATCAGTAAATAACTTTTACTGCATTCACCTCAATTATTTAGAAGTAACAAGTTAATCTTGAAGAGAATGTCAAATGAGGTGTGACTTAAAGGTAGCAATTCCATTTAAAAAATTTGCAGACTGTTTGGTTATATCCAGTTACTTTTTTTTCACGTTTAAGGTATCTTTTCTAGAATGTGTAAGTTTGTTCCCTTAGCTAATTTACCCATTTATAACCCAATAATGGTCCTTCCTTAGGTCAGCTTCTAACCTGGCAGCAGCAATGGTCTCATAGCCTCATAGCGAGGCATGTGGCCTAGCAGGCTTCTGTTGAGAGACTTGCAGTCCTGATTTGCACTCAGTTGTGGGTATAGAATATTTGCATAGTAGATATTCACTTAATTTAGTTGATTCATTTATTGATAAATTCCAATATTTCAGGAACCATGCTAAGCTTTCGAAGCACTATAATTCTTGTTTATATGGAAGTTATAGGATATTGGAGGAGATAATCAAGTAAACACACATCAATACAGTATTATTAGTGTTAAAATATATATAAAGAGAGGGAATACTATTGGAATATGAAAGGTGCACCCAAATCAGTCTGAGGGATTAAGGGGAAGCTATATAAAGTAGCTTATTTTTTGGATAATATCTGAATAATAAATGAGATTCAGCCAGATTAAAAAGAGGAAGAATGTTCTAGACAGGGAGATCAACAGAAAAGACAGCTCAGAGACAAAAGACACCTTAAGAGAGTGTTTAGAAACATAATACTTCAGTATGTCTTGAGTGTACAGTACAAAATGGTGAAGAGAGAGAAGAGGGTGATGAGATACAGAGATTTGATTCATTAATAACCTCACAGACGAGGCAGAGGCAGCTGGAGTTCACAAAGACAGTCCATGCTATAGGCTGAGATGTGATATGTGAAATGATTGGACATGCATTCTGGAAAATCCGGCTCCAATGTTGAAAGAAGAGTGAGGGGAGGAAGCCTATGTTTTCATGGTCAGGTTGGGTGTTCATGGGGATTATGGGGAGAGGCAGTGGTGGGCTGGACTAAAGTACTGGCATAGTGTATCTGTTTCCTAGGGCTGTGGTAACAAGTACCACAAATTGGGTGAATTGAAATAACAGAAATTTATTATCTCATCATTCTAGAAACAGAAGTCCAAAAAGCACGTGTAGGCAGGGCCATCGTCTTTTTGAAGGTCTGGAGGAGAATCTGTTCCATACCTTTCCCATAGCTTCTGGAATTGCCAGCAGACCTTGGTGTTCTTTGGCTTGAAGAATAATCATTCAAATCTCCACCTCTGTTATTACATGGTATTCTCCCTCTGGGTCTTCACATTATCTTCCCTCTCTCTCTGCATGTCCGTTTCTGAGTCTCTTTTGCTCCTCTTATAAGAAGTCCATTCATACTAGATTAGGACCCAGCCTACCTAATGACAGCATCTTAATTTTATCTGTAAAAACCATATTTCTAAATAAGGTCACATTCACAAGGTACTGAGCCTTAGGACTTCAACATAACTTTTGGGGGAACACAATGAAATACATAAGGCAGAATGTAAAGAGAAGAGTAGAATAATTAGAGAGATAATATAAGCAGCAACTGAAATTGACTTGAAAAAATATGTGTATATATATATATATATATATATATATTAAAGATTGTATTTATTTAAGAGAGAGAGAGATCACAAGTAGGCAGAGAGGCAAGCAGAAAGAGAGGGGGAAGCAGGCTTCCTGCTGAGCAGAGAGCCCAATGCGGGGCTCGATCCCAGGACCCTGAGATCATGACCTGAGCTGAAGGTAGAGGCTTAACCCACTGAGCCACCCAGACACCCCTATATATATATTTTTAACGTACACACACACACACACACACACACATACACACGTATATATATGTAAAAAACAACCCTGAGGGTACCTGAGTGGCTCAGTCAGTTAAGGGTCTGCCTTTGGCTCAGGTCATGATCTCAGGGGCCTGGGAACTAGTCCCATGTTGGGCTCCCTGCTCAGGGGGGAGTCTATTTCTCCCTCTGCCCCTCCCCACTATTCATGATCTCTAATTAAACAACTTCGTGGAATTAGTAGTTGTCCAGTATTTATCACAACCTGATTATGGGAATGAGTAGAACTTACAAGTGAAGATTTTCTTAATTTGGCTTGGCTTCAAGGGCATAATTGAACAACCTTATATTTGCATACAATTTCTGCGTGTTTGTGATTTTAATGTAACTGTGCTTTTATGCTTGCATTTAGTCAGAGTACATTGCTGTACACTTAAGCCGTACTGATTAGGCCCAAAATAACATTTCTCTTATTAGAGTGTGCTTGGTATAGTATAATTGGTCCATAGGAGAGCAGAGGGTGGAATCTTGTAAAAACTGTTTCATATTTGTGGTAGGGATTTTTTTCAAAAGATGTTATTTATTACATTATACTACATTATACTATTTTTTTCCCCCGAGAACACATGAAACAAATTTATCTCAGGTATCAGTACCACGAATTGCTATGCCAGGAATTCTCCTTAAAAACTTATTTATGTTTTAAAATATTTTGAATTTTATAACTGATTGCACTTTTTATCCTTGCCTGAGTACTAGAAAGCTGAGAGGTGGATTGTTACTCGATTGTTACTAGTACTAGAAAGCTGAGAGGTGGATATGCCAAGTCCAAGGAAATATGTAATAATTTTAACATGCATTTTGTGTTCTAATGTAATTCCTGAACTCATACATTCCCTAACTTCATTTTTCTTGACTCATTTCTCCATCTTTTTTACCTTCTCCTGTTCTCATTATTTCATTTATTTACCTAGTGAAAAAACTATAATTGAGTGCACACTATGTAATCATGTATTGGGTATTGTACCAGTTCCTTGGATTTAGTGATGAATAAACATTATCTGTTTTCAGATATCTCAGGCTAGAAGGGAAGGTATTAATTCAAGTTAATATATATAGTAGATTGTGATTAACAATGATCAAAAGTTCTAAAAAATCATATTGGTGCATAAAAGGGAATGCAGCCCAACCACTTTAGATAAAAGGCTTTTTGAAAAAGAAATGGTTGAGCTGAGGCCAAAGTAGAGGGTAGCCAAATAAAAAGTGAAGAGAACAAAACCCCCATGAAAAAGAAAGTTAAAAATCAAAACCTCTGCATAAATTGTGAGATATTGCAAGTTTGGGAAGTAGAAGATTCAATGTTGTTAAGATGTCAGTTGCTCCCAAGTTGATCTATAGATTCAGTGCAATTTCCATCAAAATCCCAGCAAATTATTTTGTGAATGCTGAAAAGTTGATTCTAAAACTTACGTGGAATGGAAAAAAATAACTCACAGCAATCAACACAATACAGGAATTCAAGATCAAACTTGGAAGACGGACACTACCCAACATCAATCCTTACTGTAAAGAACTACAGTATTGTTTCATTCTCTGCCTTCAACTAGTTTCCTTGTAAGCCTATGCTGGTCAATGCTCATGTGAAGATTTAAGGGGTCTTTCACAAATCCCCAAAACTTAATCTCTTTTTGTTCTTTGCAGCTCTCTACTTTACATGACTCTGACCTGTGATCTTTAGCTGTCTTGGCTTTCCAGACTCCCAGCTCCATCTCATCAATTTAGCTCCATTCCTGCACTAAAGCCTTATAATTCTCTTAAGGCATTAAGCTGGGACAATCATAGGACAGACCTCATTTTTTTCCCATCACTTAAAAATAACTGTCCTTTATTGTTTATGTCCAATATCTTTAAAGCCAGTGTTTTACACTTTTGTCTGCTTTCTATAGTTTTAAGTGTGAGGACTAATCAGAATAAGTCAAGTGAATAGGAATTTAAAAAGGAAAAAGTGATTGATGAAGTTAGTTTATCTATTGGTATTGGCAAGTGGGGTGGTCGGGGTGGGGGCAGAACTGATGACTAGAGAGACCTGATAAATAAAATGGTGGAAATTGAAGGTAGATTTTAGTGATTAATTAAATGGGGGTCAGGAAGTAGAAAAAGCAAATAAAGATGACATTTCCAAAAAGCTGAGTTGAACAATGCTGGAAAGGTACTGGATGATATTTATAAAGGAATATAGAAGGAAGATGCTTTTGTTTACTGTTGAAATCTTTGTTGAGATAAAAAAATAAGGAAAATTAAAACTGACTATGGAGATGGCAGAGGTTGACAAACAACAACTTACAGACTGACTACCAATCTTTTCTGTAAATAAAGTTTTATCAGAACACAGCTATGCCTATTCATTTACATATTGTTGATGGTTGCTTCTGTGTTACAGCAGCAGAGCTGAATAGTTGTGAAAGAAATCACATGGCCTAAAGTTAAAAATATACACTATCTGGTCTTTTTTTTTTTTTTTTAAAGATTTTATTTATTTATTTATTTGACAGAGACAGAAATCACAAGTAGGCAGAGAAGCAGGCAGAGGGGGGGGGGAAGCAGGCTCCCTGCTGAGCAGAGAGCCCCATGTGGGGCTCCATCCTAGGACCCTGAGATCATGACCTGAGCCGAAGGTAGAGGCTTAACCCACTGAGCCACCCAGGCGTCCCTATCTGGTCTTTCATAAAAAATTTGCCAATCCTTACTAGGGATCCAACAAGCAATAAAAGCATATATTTCTAGTCATCTGGAGTTTCAAATTCAGTAGCATTCATTTTTAGTATATTATACTGGGACCAATAACATTAATAATATTAATGGAAAAGAAAATAGTATGTCTTATATTTTTTGATCTTCAATATTAAAGGATTAGAAGTAATTTTTCAAAATAAAATTATGTGTTCTATTTTAATATTAGATTTAAAAGTTAACATTGCACACACAAGAGTTTGCAAGCAAATTATTTTTAATGGTGCAATAAAATTAAACTAAGAGTTTTATTATTCAAAAATGATTTTTTTAATTAGTGATTTTGTGTAGACATTAAATTACATTCCTGTAGAATTTAAATAAAGAAAAGTAGTTGGAGTTTATTTTATTTTGATTTTCAAATACATAATATTCTATCATATTCAATGTCAATTCAATAACAATTTACTGACCTGATCTTTAATCATTTTAAAACTTTTTCTAGGCAAAGAAGTCAAGCCTAGGACTCCACGTATGTTATGTGCATGCCAAAAAATAAATAAATAAAATAAATCTTAAATGCATGCTTTTACTTATCCCCTGATTTCATAGTTGAGTATTTTGCTTAAAGCCAAAAGCTTAACTATTTTGTGTAGACAATGTGCTTTAAATCCTCATATTTCTAATATCCTTTGTGTTTCTGAGAACATGCTGTGCTAAAATTTTCCTTCAACCTTTGTTCATCGAAGGTATAAAACAATACCTTTTGTTAACTTCTCATAAAATTCTTAATTAACATTTTCATTTTATCTCAAAATAATTCTTACTATGATTGATAATGAGAAACTTTGTCTGTTTGTATCAATTTGCTGCATTTATAAAAAGAAGAAAATGTGGCAGATTAAAAAACAATGAATAATATGTAAAAAGAAATATGCATGAGTACAGAAATAATATCTTTATATAATCATCATTATTAATGTTCACCTATATTTTTAGAGCCACAAGTAAAAAAGGAAGAGAAACCAGGTATGTATATTTTATGTATAGATTCATACTTGCATTCCACATTTATACTGAGTAGCATATTACCTCTTTGCTAATGTTGTGTCCTAGTGCAAATATTATATAAAAATATTATCCTTTTTCAACTCTTTAAAATAAGATGAACGTAATATTTATCTATACCACCTTTTCCTAGAAAAAATTCTACTCACAAAGGAGAAACTGCTGAGAGAATTTGATCTGGTTCAGAAGAAGCAATTGACTAATTGAATTGAGTCCCACAGAACCCCTTAGTTTTGCTGATTCCTGTAGGACACAAAATCCTGTCAGAAAAACAGCTCCTCTTGTTTTTCTGTTTTTTTGGGAGCTCCTGAAAGAGACAAATATTTCTGAGGGCTACAGTATGCAGTAGAAACTTTTTTTTAAAAGAACATGGAGTAATCTGATTCTCAAAACAGTTAAAACTTTGGTTCGTGTTTCCCAACTATTAGTGTTATAGGGCTGTTCTAAAAAAATAAAATACCAGAAAATTGGTTATTACAGTACAGCAGAAATGTACTCTCTAACAGTTCTAGAAGGGAGAAGTCTGAAACCAAGGTGTCAGCAGGGCCATTATTCTCTTGAACTTGTGAAGAAGAACCCTTCCCTGCCTCCTCTGGCTTCTGGTCTTTGCGAGCAATTCTTGGGGTTCCTTGGCCTGAAATTGTATTGTTCCAATCTCAGCCTCTATCATTACATGGACATCTTCTTCTTTGTGTCTTTAGCTGTGTCTTTTCTCCTCTTGTTGTAAGAACACCAGTCATTTTAGATTAAGGACCCAGCCTACTCCCATATAACTACATCTTAACTAATTATACCTATAAAGACCCTATTTCCCAATCATGTCACATTTGAGGTACTGGCGTTGGGATTTCAGCCTACCTTTTGGGAGGACACAATTCAACCCGTAAAGGCCTATCCTCTGGTCCCCCTCAAATGCATGTCCTTCACATACAAACAGCTCATTCCAACATCCCTTGAAGTCATAACCATTTTAGCAACAACTAAGTCCAACAGTTCATCAATTCAAAGTCCCAAATCTCATTATCTTAAACATTTTTGGGTGAAACCCAGGGTATGATTCTTCTTGCAGAAAATTCTTCTCCATCTGCAAAATCAGAAAACAAATTATCTGCTTCCAAAATAAAACAATGGGTCAGGCTAGGACAGACATTCCTATTTCAAAAGGGGAAGAAAAAAAAAAAAAAAGGAAAAGAAGGGGTTATGGATCCCAAGTAAATCCAAAACATAGCAGGGGAAATCCCATTAGATGTCAGGACCTGAGGATATCCTCTTTGGCTGAATACACGGTCTTCTGGGCCTGGTAGTGGGATGGGTATGCCTTTCTAGCTCACCTGGGTGGCAGCCCTGCCCTCTCTACCCAAGGAGTTCCCATCAACCCAGGTTTTTGAATCTGTGACTCTGCTCTTAAGACTTGTTATTCCTTCATTTTGTTTCTGTCAGGCAGCATTATTTTTACTTGTATGGAATTCTCAAAAACATGACCAGTTCTACATTCAATTCAGGATGATCCAAGCCATTGGACAGGAGGGTCCTCCACAGATCCTTCCTCATCAACTACATCTCCATTCCTGCCTTCTGCTGAGGTGGCAGATTGGATCTGCAAGTTTGTCCAGCCACTCTCTTGGTCCTGTGTCTGGGGCGCATGTCTGGATAGGTGGAGAATTTTCCAAATCATCAAGTACTTATTCCTTTTGCTTAACAGTTCACTCCTAAATTTATTTTCCCTTTCACATTTTATGATAAGCAGCAAGGAAAAATCAGGCTGCACCTTCCACACTTTACTTGGAAATTTCTTTGGCTAAATATCCATGTTCTTCACTTAAACATTCTACCTTCTCTTATTGAAACCCAAGTTCAGCGCTCACAACTTGAAAGCCAATACTCCAGAAAAAAATGTTGGTTGCAAAGGAAAGTTTGCTTTATTCAAGGGGCTGGAGAGATGGTAGACTGAGGTCCAAAGACCATCTCTCAGTTTCCTAGTTAAGAAGCAGGGGTTTTTAAAGGGGAAATTCAGGGTGGTAGATTACATACATATTGATGAAGAGGATGGGGAAAGTTATGATTATTCATGAGGGAAGCTGGAGCATATGCACTGAGCAAACATATATGTAGCATCCATCTCATGTTCACTTTGAGGTGGAGACAACTACCAGAACAAGGCAAAGTTCAGCCTTTGATATTAGGAGGTCCTCTTAGGATGAGGAAAAAGAACTGTGGGCAAGCTCTGAGTGCTGGGATGGAGTCTTAGGCTTGTTATCTCAGGAAGAAGTTCAGAGCCTTGCTTATTCATAGGCTGGAAACTTATCAGTTGACCTTGAGTCCAGGCCTCTATTCAGATAGCTAGTGGATTTGTTAGTGGAGTCTGAAAAACATAATAGCTAACTAGAAGACATCATTCATTGAAAAACAAGTTTCAAAGCTTCTGCTAGTTTCAACTTCATTGACCCTTTGTGTCGTGTTTCCACTGTCACCCAACTGAGGAACACAATTCAACCAAGTTATTTGCTACTTTATAACAAAAATCACCCCCACATGACCCAATAACATGTTCCCCATTTCCTTCTGAGACCTCACCAGAAGCACATTTAACATTCTTATTTCCAGCAACGATTTGTTGATATATGTATTTGATGAGGGTATAGATATTTTCTAAATTGTCAGAAACTTTCTTTATAGTTCTTAATACTTTCTTAAGTTCTCAGCCGAATAGACTTTGTCAATATTGCTGCCAGTATCCTTTTCAAGGCAATGGAGGGTTTGCTTGTTTGTTTCTCTATCAAGTGTCTCAAAAATATTCCAGCCTCTACTCATCAGCCAATTCCAAAGGCACTTTTGCATGCATGTGTATTTGTTACAGTAGCACCCCATCTCTTGGTATCAAATCTATTAGTTTCCCTGGGTAGCTGGAATAAAGTGCCACAAACTGGATAGCTGAAAACAACAAACATTTACTCTCACACAGTTCTAGAGACTCAAAGCCCAAAGTCACATTGTCAGCAGAGCCATGGTCCTTTTGAAACACGTGGAAGAGAATCTTCCCCAGTTTCTTCTCGCTTCTGGTGTTTGTGAGTGATCCTTGAAGTTTGTTGGCTTGTAGATCCATCACCCCAAGCTCTATCTCCATCATCGCATAGGCTTCTTCTCCCTCTGTATTTCTATTTCTATCTCTCTTTTCCTGTCCTTATAAGGACACCAGCCAGATTGGATTAATTAACAACCCATTAAGGGTCCTTAATTAAGGACCTGCTCTTACCTTGTCTCACCTTAATTAATCACATCTGCAACAACCCTATTTCCAAAAAAGATCATGTTCTGAGGTACGTCAAGTAAGGAATTCGACATAGCTTTTTGTGGGATACAATTCAAGCCATAACACTATGTGTCTAAATTTCTAACTCATATGAGTACTTGCTGAAATATATTTCAAAGTTACTCTTCTTATTCTTGCCATCAAATCATTTACATTGACACTGAAACTATACTCCACAATAATCGTCTTAAGGAAACATAGAAAATTCAACTTAAAATCAATTAGCAGTAGAAACAGCTTAATGGCAGATAAGTACATTGCATGAAATTAATTACTGCGTGTTTAATAGACCAGCACTAACAAACCAGCAGGAAACTGAAATAATTTTTAGTAAAATTCTGCCTTTTTAATTATGGTAAGCAAAATAATATGATTTCCAGAAATGAGTTTATGCTTTAGTTTATTTTTCCAGATTATGAAATTTCTGCTTTTTGTTTTCCCTTTAGAGTCACAAGTTAAAAAGGAAGCAAAATCAGGTAAAAATATTTTTTATTCTCAAACAGATACAGAACTCATATTGCCTTAGTTTTGGAACTAAAAAAGGCTTACCACTCACCACTGGAGATTTACAGTCTCCCAGAGCCTCATTATTTTTCCTACTTTGCAGCTCAATATGCTTTTATAGGACTGGATTAGCTGAGAACGGGGATATTCTGTAAGTGAGAACATCTAGAACATATTTTTTAATGGACTGCAGCACACACTCTAGGTTTCAGGAGACATCTCTTGGAGTCCTTAAAACCCTAGTGTGATCATATTTAATTTGTAGACTTATTTCCAATGACATAGCAGAGTTATAAAATCACAGAATCATAGGCTACTGGGATTTGAAGAGAAAAATGACAAGAACTTACTAAGCATCTATTATGAGTTTAGACCTAGCATACTATCTATTTTTATTTCTAATATGCCATTATGAGAGACATGCAATAGGACAATTACTATTCATATTTAATGTCTGTGGAAACTGTTCAATAGACTAATTTCAGAAAATAAGTTATTTTTCCAAGATTTTCAAGCTAATAAATGTTGGATCTAGGATTCTGCCCATGTCTGATTTACTCAAAACTCCCACTAAGATATTGTTCCAGACTAACAATCATTTTATTAAGAGGTAACATTGAGCTAAAATCAGGATGATCTTTCCAAGTTTACATTGTTATTTAGTGTTTAAGTCCTCGCTCTGGTACCAACTAGCTACTGAACTGAGGCAAGTTAAAAAAAACCCTCAGGCTCTATGGAAACTATTTCTTCACTGTAAAAAATTACACAGCAGAATTCCTCAATATCAACAAATTCAAGAATCTAAGTTAAGGTGTATGTACCATATTATCTTGCTCCTTTAATTCTCACCAAAGCATACTTAGCAACTGATCATAAGCTAGATTCTAGTTGCTCTTATAAATAACATATTTTTAATGTATCAAGGCTTATAAATGCCTATTGTCTTATTTTTTTTAATTTTTATTTATTTTTAAATTTTTTTATTTATTTAAATAATGTCTACACCCAACATGAGGCTCAAAATCATGACCCAGAAATCAAGAGTCATACTCTTTGGACTGAGTCAGCCAGACACTCCCTAAGAACTACCTAATGATTTATTTTCCTGACTTCCTTTTTTTTATTTTTGGGTTTTTTTTTTTTTTGGTTGTTTTTTGGTTTTTGTTGAGTTTTTTTTTTTTTTCCTGCAGATGAATGTTACCAGGTGGAAACATTTTGCATTTTCCTTACATTTTTTTAAAATCAGAAGCCGCACACCATTTAAAACTTCTACTTAGGCCTAATGCCATTTAAAACTTTTAGTTGTTATTATAAAAATACCATAATTTTGCATGTAATTTAATTGAGTTTATTTTTTTCATAATGTTTCCTTTTGAACTTCATCTAAAAAAAACTCAAATACATAGTATCTATATATTAATTTCATCTTGTCAAAATAAATCTTCACAAGAAAATTTTAAATATTTTCAGTAATGTATATTTGCCATCTCTACTTTGGCATTTCTGCTTTATTACAGCCTATGCTTTGGAATTATAAGTGCTTAAATGTAAATAAGAATTCTTGGTATATTGTTTCATGCAACCGAAACCTTCAGGTTTTTTCATACAAATTAAAATGACATGAAAATTTAGAAACAGTTTTTCTCCATGGACACATTTGTTGAAATCTGTCTGTTATTTTCTGCTTAATAAATAACTAACCTATGAAACAGGGGGAAAAAAATCACCATACATTAACTTACAAAGCTTCTAAACATCTGAAAAGTTTTTTTTATTATTGTTTTCAGAACAAGACATAGCAAAACCAGAAAAGACTGTTTCTCATGCAAAACCAGGTATTATGCAGGTGGTATCCAAATTGTTTCTCTTTGTTCCAGTTTCAACAGGATGAAGAGCTTAATGTGTAACCTAAAGTTTTCAGGGATGATCCGTGTCTTAAGTCATCCAACTTCTAGAACATCTCCAATTTTAGTCATCTTCACAGTGTGTTTTAACTGAGGACTTGACCTGTCAGGTGTGTAACTAGACAGCTAGTCTATCCCTTCCCATCAGAGATTTAGCTTAGCACGAAAACCATCACTGCCAGCACTTAGGTGAATGAATGGGTTCTACACTTTGTTTTGTTCTGTCCTGTTTGAAGCAAGACATCCTTGGGAAACTTGTAATCCAGAATGGCTCATGTAAGCATGATCATCTTGGATTCCAAAAACCCCACGAAAAAGAAATCAACATTTCTCCCTGCTTCCTTTCCTCCTTCCTTCTTCCATCTTTGCCTCATTTTCTTTGGTTTTCATTCCTGGTCATAATTATATTTTGAAGATAGTAGAGGTAAGCCAGTGTGTTGCATTCATAAAAAGACATACAGAACTTACCAAGACATTTACAAATTGTTTTTTATTTAAGAATAAAAACTTTTAATTTTTTGTTTATGCTAATTAAATATGAGTTTAATTTGGAGGCAGTCCCAAGCCTAAGTTATTCTATAGAAAATTGTCCTTCATTCCAGGCTGAATTATTTACCCAAAGTTATGAATGTGGTTAAGTTAGAATCTTTAATAAGTTAAAAACATACTTTCAGGGCACCTAGGTGGCTCAGTCATTAAGTGTCTGCCTTCAGTTCAGGTCATGGTTGCAAGGTTCTGGGATTTAGCCCTGCATTAGTCTCTCTGCTCAGTGGGGAGTCCGCTTCTCCCTCTGCACTCCCCTGCTTGTGTTCCCTTTCTTGCTCTCTCTCTTTCTCTCTTTCTCTCTCTGTCAAATAAATACAAATCTTTAAAAAAAAGAAGAGTACTTTCTCTAAACATATCTTATTACACTTTCAAATTTTTTCCTGTAGAAAAACTGCTTAAAATGGGTTTGAGTCCATTTGATTCATTTCCCTATGCTTTAAAGTATAGGAGACACCAATAGGAATAGAAGAAGCAGACCTGGAGTATGAAGAGCCAGGAATAGTTGTCTTCATTGACATAAGCAGAATCTTAGAAAGAACTTTTAGAACTTCCTCATTGAATGAATAATAAAACTCTGTTACTTTCCTGACTGTCCCAAGTGTCAGTCATTTTGAGCTGAAATACAGAGAGTGAGAGAGTTCAGTCTTGAGAGCACAGCAAGCACACTGTCCTCCGGGCACACCTTTCTTTTATTTTAGTGGTAATATTCATATTCTAAATTCTGCTTCCCAGGGAAACGTTCTCATTGACTCACTCACACTGCTGAATTTTTGTAAAGTTTAATTTTACATAGGATCACTGCAATAATCTCTCTACATTGACTCAAATCTCTTTGACTACATCTATAAAGGCATAGAGGACAGAAGACATCCCATAAATGTATCCCTTTTGCCTTTCCCCAGCTTTGTACTATGAAACTTGGGTCACTAAGCTAACCCTGGGTTCCCAGGGAGGATTCTTGCCAAGGAAATTTTTTTTAAAAAAATTGCTTCTTCCTGTTCAAATTCGATTATTAAAAAAGGATTATTGTTTTATAAAACAACCCCTGTGTAGATAAATACAGTGAAAAACAGGGAAAGCAAGGGGTAGCGTATGTATTGGCAGAACAGGGGATAATTCCAATTAGGAAAACTTTTATGAAGGATAGCTGCCAAAAATGTCTGCAGCTGGACACATTTTCTTTGTGCTCCATCCAATTTGAATAGAAGATATCACTTGCTGCTTTACTGGAAAAAACAAAACAAAACAAAACACAGCTAAGTTTTTCTCAGGATCGGTGTTATTTCAAAGAGAAAACAAAATATCAAAGTTGACATATGTCACTGTTTTATACCGAGGCATTTAAATTTTCTACTTGTGTTAACATTTTTTCCTATCACAGAGGAAAAAGTTGTCAAGCAGGTAAAAGCTACCACAATAGAAAAAACAGGTAAATAAGATATTTCATCTTTTCCTTCTGTGTATCAGTTTTATGTTATGTGGGTACACACACACACACACACACACACACACACACACACCCCACCATCATCATCATCATCATCATCACTGAAGTGTGTAAGTTTTAGTGCCATAAATTCTAAGATTGTGAATTCTTGTAAATAGCTGAAAAATATAGTGAATAAAATTAACAGTGGAGTACTAGCATGATATAATTCAATTATTTGTGATTGATCTAAACTTACACATAACTCGTGAGGTAATCCAAGTAATACATTGATAATCATATACTGCTAGGTGTTTAATCTTATTTTAAAACCACCTTTCCTCAAATAGTAAAATCACAAGAATCTGAAACTATGAAATTTGTTCTTCATGCATTAGATAGAATAATATCCTTTAATGAGGGTTCTACAGATAGTTATGTGGTTGTATGAATGTACAGAACATATAATATTTAAAACAGTCTATCTCTCAGTATTTTATATGAGAAGAAAAAAGTAACGCACACACATTTACCATTCTGAAGTTCTTTCCTATAGGGATGAATGGATGTCATCTCAACTGACATCCTAAACCACCGAATCTCTTCCATTGAATTCCAAGGTGGAAATTCAATCCACCTGGGTAACTGGCAGTTTATGGAGTCCCATTCCTTATTTAAAAAATCATTTCAAAAGAACAAAGTCTATGAAGTAATTTCTTCATTTTAACTAAAATAATCATGCTAATCAGGATTTAAATACAGTTTCTCAGAGGAAATATAATAGAATTCAGGAAAGAACTAATTATTTATAAAATTATAGCCTATTAACACACGGGAAAGAAAGAAACCTTATAAGGTCATTTACACATCACCTGACATGTTCCTTGTACTCTATTAAAGCCATTATCAAAGCTCATAATTTCACCATTCATCTAATTTGCACCCTAAGGTGTTAATATGGCTCACTGAGGATCTCATTTTGTTATATGGGCATTCGGGGATTATCAAGAAGCTAGTCCAATGTATTTGTGTGCCAATATATAGATTGTTTTAAATTTTGCATACCTTTTGTGTGTCATAATTTTTCAGCAAGCAGTGTGATTGATGTATTTGATGAGAGTGAAATAATAGTGCTCAGAGAGAATGGAATAAGCTTAATTTAAGCTTAATATAAGAAGAGAACCTAAAGCAAAGAAGAAATAAATACAGAAGCTAAAGAGTTTTTTTTTCAATGGTTTGCACTCATCCATGTGCCATTTACTTTTCTCCATTACCCACAGTCAAGCCCAAACCAGCAAGTAAGAGATGGAAAGAATAAAGTCTGAAAAGCTTGGCTTGGCTACTTCAGCTTTAACAATTTGCTTGTTTTTTTCTTTAATTGCTGATTTTAGTGTTGCCTTAATCTAAAATACCTGTATAGATGATAAAATAATGTTTTGCTATGGCTTTGACTTGACATCTTTGCATTTCACTACTAATTAATACTTTGCTCTAATTATACAGAAGAAATCTTTGGAAGTTGTATCACTATATAACTATTACTAAAAGGGTGACTCCATCTAGACTATAAAATACCACTGAGAGGTTAGAGTGAACCAGCTAGCTCTCAAACACTCATAATGAATAACAAAGGAAAATGAAATGATCATTTCAATTATCAGTGTTATGAACCACATATTGTTTTTGGTTTATTTAAGTAGCATTAATTGTACTGTAGGTAGACTTCGGTAGTTAGAAATCCATGAGATTGTAATCATATTGCCATTTTTTCCTGAAAATCATGGACTTCTCGCATGAGTATGAATGTGAAAAGGTCATCCATTTTACTATTCAGGAATGATTCAGAGATTACAGTGGCAGAGAGTTTAAAAACTGACTATTGGGCTCAGAAAGACATAAACATGGGTTCACTGTCACACTGGTAGTAATTAAGTCCAAAATTGTGTCCAGATTGTGATGTTGGTCCTCCACTGCTGTGTATTTATGAAACACAACTACAGTGAAAGCATGTTGGTCAAATATTCCCTGGATCCTACAGGAAAAATGGATTGACACAGCCCAAAGATGAATTTGGTGAGATTAGTTAGGAGACCATATAAGTGGTTTCAAGAGAGAAGGTGCAAATGTATGGAGCCTAATAGAATATATTCACATTCTAGAACCAATTGCATGTGTTTTAAAGATGGATTTGATATTATTGTTATTGTAATAATTATACTTTTGTAGTGCTATTATTATGCCAGTTTAAAAAGTTGAATATCAGCTTTTCAATTTATTTTGTTTTGCATGCCTATTTAATATTAACATTTATGCAAATTGAGTTTATGAAAGTTTTATTCTTACATGCTGGATAATTTATAAATATCCAGATTAGTCTTATGACAACATAGGTCCTGCATCTTCCCACCTCCTTCACTGTTGATGCATGATGTTGGGGGAAAATAGTAGTACTTTTAGAATCTCCAAATTCAGGAGTGATGGAAGAAAAGGACAGGTAAACATCAATAATAGCTCAGGAGGACTAACCCCGGGGATGATTAGAAAGAACTAATCCTTGGCAGTGATCGGCTCTATTTCCAACAATTCTCAACATACGTCCTAGCCTATAATGGCTCCATCTGAAATTCCACTCTTAATGAAAGACAGAGCTCTCTTATTTCTATTTCAAGTATTTTTCAGAGGGCTAAGAGGAGTATCAATTACACATTTGATTCCATTTGACCCTTTCTAGACTCAGCTGAGATTCGTCTGGAAAGAGAGGGTGGTCCAGGAAAATGAAAACACAAAATGTGATACTTTCTGATATAGGGCTGGTTCAGGTTAAATTTTCAACAAGAAACTAGTGTCCAGCACAGATTGCTTCTGACCTGGCAGGAAAGGAGCTAGAAGGAATCAGAAGGGTAAAAAGGGGGACTTGTAAGATGCCAAAGGTGAATGTCATTTTTTAAAAAGTATCCGCAAGGAATGACTTTACCTTTGGAAGAGAAAGAAAATTCCTCTTTTTTTCTCCTCTTTGTCATATTCTATCCTCTTCATACACCATATGACCCCAAGAGGGCTAGAACCTTATGTACTGTCTTACAGGTTACCCTGAGGATGAACTTAACCATGTTTATAATGCGTTTCTATGGCAATGTTCTTTCTGTGTTCCAACATGCAAATGACTTTGAGGGCATGCTTCCCGCAGAAACTGACAATCACTTGCAAAGACATAAATAAGAAATGCTTGCTACACAATCCACAGATTGCCAATTAATTTTAATTTCTCTTTCTAGAAAAAGGTGAACACCAAGAAAAAGAATATCCATCTACAAAAACAGGTGCTTTTATATTCTGTCTTAATTCGCTATTTTTATTAAAGTAAGAGTTAAAACATATAAGTGCTTTTCATCTTATTTCTAGTACTGTTTAGTCTTGTGGTTTTCAAGTAAAATCTAGTTTATCTGACATAAGGGTCATGTTATTGTTGACAATCAAACATTTTGCTAAATATTATAACCAACATATATAGGATTGCCAAACATACTATTATAATACAGCAGTATTTTGTTTTGTTTTGTTTTGAGTTTTTATTCAAATTGTAGTTAGTGAGCATATATTCTAATATTTGTTTCAGGAGTAGAATTCAGCGACTCCTCAGCGACTCTTCACTTACATACAATACCCAGTGTTCATCACAAGGGCCCTGCTCATCACCCATTTAGCCCATCCCCCCACCCACCTCTCTGCCAACAACCCTCAATTTGTTCTCTGTAGTTAAGAGTCTCTTATGGTTATAATATAGCAGTATTAATGAAATAGTATTGCTTTCATGATTAACAAACTCCTTTCACTGTTGTCAATATTAATATCATTCATCATACTGATTAAGTTGATTCACTGTAGTATTGTAAAATATCTTGCCAAATTACACAAATTCCATTTTACTGAAAACTAATTATGAATTTCAACTTGATATCTTTTCTTAAATATAAAATAGAAAAATGTTAGCTTAATTCTTTAAAAAATTGCTATTCGATTTTTAAAAAGATTTTATTTATTTATTTGAAAAGAGAGCTCAAGCAAGGGGAGAGGCAGAGGGAGAGCAAATAGCAGACTCCCTAGTGAGCAGGGAGCCCAAAATGGTGCTCGATCCTAGGATGCTGGGATCATGCCCTGAGCTGAAGGCAGATGAGTAACCAACTGACCCACCCAAGCACCACTCACTATTTGATTTTTTAAAAAAAGATTTTATTTATTTATTTGACAGAGAGAGAGAATGTGAGAGAGGGAATACAAGCCAGGGGAATGGGAGAGGGAGAAAGAGGTTTACTGCTGAGCAGGGATCCTGATGTGGGGCTCGATCCCAGGACTCTGGGATGATGACCTGAGCTGAAGGCAGATGCTTAACAAATGAGCCACCCAGGCACCCCTGCTATTTGACTTTTAAAAAATATGATAGTTGTGATGGTTCAAACACTAAGGCATATACTATAGGAGGTTGTGAAAATATTCCTCCTTCTCCTCTCTCTTTTTCTATTCTACCAGTTCCCATTCCCAAAATATCCAATAGGTAATTGCTGTTATTTCTTATCATCTCATTCTAGCTATATATATATATATATATATATATATATATATATATATATATACACACACACACACACACACAGCATATATACATATATATACACACACAAATAAACATATATTTCCCCACTTTTATTTACACAAAGATTTGTATAAATACTGTAAATTACCTTGTCCCTAATATATTTTGAATATTGTTTAATCTCAACACATGAAGAATTTCTACATTAATAGTATTCTATTATAAAATTGTACAAATTACTTAACTAATCTCTGATTGGCGTGTTCAAGTTGTCTAACAAGCTTTTGTAATGATAGTCAATAATAAATATGTCTACCAATCTAGTTTTGTGAATTTATTTTTGGAGTAAAATTTTTTAAAGTAAAATTTTTTAGTGAAGTGGTGTATCCAGTGTAATTTTTATAGATATTTCTAATTGTTCTCTGATATAAGTTGGATTCATTTATATTGCCACAGTTAATGAATTAGAATTAGCTGACACAATTTTGAATGACTTGAATTCTTCACAGTCATGACCATATGTTGTCATTTTTTATGAATAAATGGCTCTTTAGGTGTATGACTACATAATCAATGTTTTTAGTTAATAATTTCAGAAGAAAAAGAATATCAGATAAAGAGATCATATACTTAGATGATATAGTTTTGTGTTTTTCACCTACCACTCATTTATTCTTCCTGAGATTTTATTTCATTTATTTAAAAAGGAATTTTTTTTTAAAGATTTATTTGAGAGAGAGGGAGCATGCAAGCAGGGGGAGGGTCAAAGGGAGAGGAGAGAAGCAGATTCCCCACTGAGTGCAGAACCAGCTCTCAGGAACACGAGATCATGACCTGAGCCAAAACCAAGAATCTGACGCCTAACCTACTGAGACACCTAACCCACTGACCCACACTGGTGCCCCCATTCTTCCTGAGATTTTATAAAATCAGCTTCTTCATTTAAAATGCTGGATTGGGAGACTTAAATAATTAATATTAATATTAACATGTACTCTAAAAAGATGATGCCAGAATATGCATTTTATGTTATCAGAAGTAATAAGGCATTCAAATTATTGTGAGCATTCATATTGCATCAAATCAGAGATAAGGTTTCATAGGGATAAAGAGACCAAGAAGATTTTATATTCGAAAGCTGTATAATTTCTTCTATAGGGAATTCATTAGGAATATAACTTTAAAATTATTCAAAATGCATTTTCTATTGCTCATTTCAATATGTTTAGCCTATTCCTATTTTAACTCAAACATACAGAAATACAAATATAAAGGGCTGGTATTTTACTTATAGGTAGAAAATGATTGCTGGTTTTCTTTTCTTCTTTACTTTTTAGACAAACCTAAACCAACTTCAAGTAAGTGTACTACTTTAAAATTTTAAGAATTTGCTGTTTAGTTACTTTAATTTTATCTCTTTACATTGTATATGCAGCCAAAAAAAAGTATGTTCATTAATGCAATAGCCAGTATGCCATTACCTATGTAAATGATTCTGATTGACAAAGAATACTGTGTGTATTGTATTCATTGATCCCTGAACATGTCTTTATCGAGCACCTATTAGATATATTACACTGTACCAGGATATATGAGGGAATGCCAAGAATGTTTCCTGCTTTCATGCCTGTGTAATTAATATATTTACCAAGATAACTAATGCCTGTGTGGAAAAAGTGGTTTCATCTCTCTTTTATGTACTTCTATTTGTTAAGATGTATTGAGTAAACATAGTATGGAGAGTCCTCTAATAGTCACTACTGGGTTAAGAAAAATTCAGAACACATAATACCTGTCTCTGATTATTGAATCTTAGCACATTAGTCTTTTATTATCTTACTTTTTCAAAGCCTAAAGGTAAGTTGTTTTTAGTATTTCAGAATCTCTGTTTTATTTTGACATTCCAAGCAGTAATACGAATGCAACAGTTTTTGAAAATTTCTGAAGTTTTATGTAATTTCATAAAAATGAAATTATTGTTTAATATGGTTAAATTATGACCCAGACTTTAACCTGGAGTAAAAATATGTGCATTTCAAACAAAAGTATATCTAGAGTTGTATCTAAAATTTTTAAATGCCAAGGAATAACCTGGTTTCTTAAGAGCATCATGACTGATTCCTTACAAATGCAGCTACAATTTTCTTCTAATTGAATTTGATGTTAAAATATTAAACGTTTCCCTCGGGTTGGAGAAAATCTCTAGTACATTTAGTTTTTATTATTGCTATGGATATGAAAAGTATTGCAAAAATTAAGGGTTGAAAGTCAAAGCTACAATGCTAACATGATGTAACACTGTAATCTTTTGTAAATACTGTTCTGTTTATGAAACGTTATTCATTTTTCATCTTCATTATTATAAAATATTTTAATCAATTTTTCTTGAATTTTGGATATAGCTTCCAGAGAAGTTACAGAAGACTGATAATTAAATGGATCAGGTTTATAGAAACGTTCTCACTTGAACTGAACTGTGAGAAAGAATATATTTTTAAAAACCTGCCATGTTATATTTTAAAATATCGTTGGTGTATGCATTAACTAAAAGAACAAAAAGTGAGGCTGGTTTTGTATTATCATAGACTAAAGATAAGTAGCATTTTATATCTTGTCTCACTACTCTGACAGTAGTCACTGTGAGTTGAGTTTATTTCTGTGATATTTTTCAGCCTCATCCCACAACCCCACCCATTGCATTTAGTGTAACGTCTTATACACGAAGTTGCTTTATAAATATTCAATGAATGATTGCATGCATGCATATATGAAGATCAAGTTAAAAGTCTGTGAAGATTTATAATTTGTTATTTGTAATTAAGAAAACCAACCGAAGGACTTCAAACTGATTAATTCTACTGTACGGGCGTAGAATGTTTTAGATTGGTATGTAGAGTAGTTCTAACTTCAAAATAGATTTCTAGTTACAGTTTTCAGAGATATTATTAGTGCATTTCTCTGCCATTTTGAGCATATGTGTTTACTGTCATTATTAGTGGCATTTAATAGGAAATACGTTGAGATAAAGCTCAATTGTCTGCTACTGAAATATAAAACTATTCTTTCTTTTTCTTTTTCTACTGTATTTTTTCTTTTTCTCTGAAAGAGGAAACATCAGAAGTCACAGAATCAGGTAAATATTAACTTTTCCAAAGGAGGTAATACAGATCTGTGGGAACAGATCTGTATGTAAATTTGAGTCTCTGTCTGGCTGTGTTACATTTGGGAAAAATCCCTTAACCAGCTCAGATTCCGGGTTTCTTCACCTGTAGGACAGAGAAAATGACTTCCGGAAAGGCTCGTTATGGGTATTAGATGAGATAATATAGGCCACATTCCCACTACGTACGTGGTTGTTAACTCGTTACGTATTGGTTTTCTTCTCACTCTTGTCTGATAACTGCAGTTGAAGAAAATCATCAATCAACTGAAACTGTTTTGAAAAGCGTGTGTCCACATTTTGCTTCAAGATATTTTGGGACTCTCATTGTTTTTTCCCCAGAGTTTACTTTTTGAGCATCCAGAGCACCAGTTTAATTCTCATTTCGGAAAGAAAACAATTGAAAAGTAGATGTTTCTCCTGTTGTTACTAGTTTACACTTAATTAAATGCATGGTCTGCTCTAGCTTTCCTTCAAAGCACATAAAAACAAAGACAGAGAGAGAAGGGGAGGGGGCTCTGCCATCCGGGCGACTGAGTATAAGCCAAATAACCAATCATAACAAAAATATATACGTCCTCACACACAGGAGGTATACTCTTCCGCCACATCTTGAAAATGCAGAGCCCTAAAACCCCCTCCACTTATGGGATTAAGTCCCATATCCAACTGTTTACTTCAAGACTGGGTAAGAAAGTCATGTTTTTTGAACTGATGATTTCTTGTTGTTATATTCCCCCCACCCAGGGAAGAAGAAAACTGAAAAATCTGAAAAAGAAAGTAAAGGTAAAGAATATGGAGTGTTAAAGACATGTATACCAAACTAACAGTAAAAACACAGAAATAAAAAATACATAATTATTATCATTTAAAAACAATTCTGGAAAATGTGAATAGAGATTTTAAAGCACATATCAGAAGTGCAGTTCACTGTAGGATTTTCCATGCAAGAGTGTAGGTATCACTTATTGTTAGATATCTAAAGAAAATAAAAACATAGGTTCTGCTATTTCTAAATTAACAATGTAGAATTCTTTTCATATAATGCCTGATGTGAATATTGACTACACAAAGTTTAATTCCAGACCTCAGGAAGACCTATGAATAAATGTTATGTGACTCAAAATTACCTTTTATTTTTCTCTACAGAAAAAGCAGAAATGAAACATCTTAAAGAAGAAAAAGGTAATTTTTTAAAGATGGAGAAGCATAATGCAAAGCCCTGAGGCCAGAATTGTTGAGTTAAGGCTTATGTATATCACTTTAAAATAAAACTTTTATTTGTGTACATGAGGAGTGCTAGTATGATTAAAAGAAGAAATGTGGAAAATAGCCAGTGGATATGTGGTAATGGCCATGTCAAAGGACGAGTGGATGGCAGGCCATTCCCAGCAAGTGTGCATTCATGTGTTGTGCCTTTGGTGAGCAACAAGTTTAGAAGCATCACAAAGCGGCTTGTGTTTTTAACGCTGGGTGTATTTATTTGGCAAACTACAAAATATAATATGATAATGGAGTTATCTGAAATATTTACAAAGGCCTTACTTCCCAAAGAAATATTCTATTGGATCAAAAGGAAGGCATTTGTAGACCTATCAAAAAGATTGTTAATAATAAGGTTGGTTTTTTTTTGTTTGTTTTGGTCTTTTTGGTTTATCCCTGAATTCAGTTACTTGGAATGACCCATTGTACATGGATTGTCCTTAACTTAAATATTATAATCCTGCAATCATGTTAATCTCTGTTTATGCAAACAAAACAATCTCTACTCCTGATATATATTTTTGTTAAGTGTTAGCAGAAGAGAAAATTTGTTTAAAACACCCTGAGAAAATATTTACAATATTTAAATTATTCCCATATTCCCAAATCTTAGTTGAAGTCAGTCAAAATTTTCATGAAAGTTCCCTTTAAAACTTCATAGTTTAATTTACATTTTCCTTATCGACAGTCTCAACAAGAAAAGAAAGTCTTCAATCACACAATGTGACAAAAGGTAATCTTGAATTAACTCTGTAAATATTCAAATGCTAAGTTGGTATGGAGGTTTCTAAATTATGTTTGCACTTAATATTAACAATGAATTTTTTAAAAGCAAGGAAATCTAGCATTTATATACTTCTGCTAATAGCAGAGGAAGTGGACAGGTAGGAAATCTAGCAGGAGGTTTACATTTCAATGGAAAATTAGCAAATGTGAAGAAGTTGGAACATTAACAACATAAACATTCAATAAACTAATCCAGTACATACCAGAAGATAAATTTCTCTGTTACAAAAGACTTTCATAATATGCATAATAAGGACAAAAATGATATAGTTGTAAAAACAGGTATAGCTGAGAATTATTTTTTGTTTTACATAAATATAGCCGATATCATAAATATATTTTTTATTATCTAAATTTAGCCCTTTAAATTAATTCCACCTAAACAAAAAGTGGTTGGTAGAGGGAAAATGCCTGCATGTGCATGGCAGGAAGATGTCCTTTACCTAAAATGAGAATGAACTTTTTTGGTGATATTGACTATCAAAAATTTGTAAATGGATGTTATAACTGAAATTTATAGTCTGGGTGATATAATTTTAAACTAATTAATTCAAAATGTAATAAGATTTAAATGTTTTAAATTTTAAGACTCTAAGTAAACATGCCATAATTGAACAATTGTTTTCATTCATAGTAAATGTATAGAACTCCAGTGTGGGAAGGGGAAATGAGGCTTATTTTTTCACTGCTCCCTTCTTTCTGTTTACTGTATTATGGACACCTGCAATAGCAGGACATACCTAGACATATAATTTAGACATATACTCATTAGTAATTTAGACATATAAATATCAGTAATATTAGAGGATAAAATTTAGAATAAAAAATAAACCAAATTTGTAGGAGCAGATAGGGGCATAGATTTTCTATTTCTATTTTCTTAACTTTTAAGATATTGCTTAAGATCTTTTAAGATAATTAGCCAGAAGAATGAGAAGATACCAGTTACTTAAAAAAACTCATTAGCACTTACTTTCCTATAATTAATTCATTTACTCCTCAGCGCAAGCCCAATTATCGTGCCCAATTTAAAGATGCCCAATTTAAAGCGTGATGAAAGAAGTCTAACATCTCAGAATGTTTATACATGGTAGGGAAAGGATTTGGTTCCACGTATGACACTAAAGACTTAACGAACTCATTCAATCACAGTTCACTACCACATCACACTGTGGCTCACATAAGAGAAAAGCTTTCTATTAATCAGAGCAACCCAAAGGTAAACTGTAAATGTACCCAACTTTGTCCCCAAGGGAGTGGTCTGTTCGAACTATAACTAGAGGGCTTTACAAGGGACTTAGATATTGGATGAACAGTACCTTCTTGCCAATCTGGAATCCATCATTTCCAAGGTTTTCATATTATGAATACACAGGACAAATTACTATATATGAAAGCACAAGACTACCCTGAGCTATTTGAGAATACAGGCACATTCTTATTCATTCTTTCATTCAAAAGATGGTTATTATATTTCAATAAAAGTTTATTGTATTCCTTTTTTAAGTTCTTGTCTTTTAGCCAATGATAGTATTTTTAAAGGAAAAGTAACATGTTGTTTTGTAATTTTATACATGAGGCATGTGACTGTATTAGCACTGAAACCATAAATATCTCAAATGAAAAAAAAATTACTGGCATTAACTAATGCCAATAAATTTTTTGTCAATTTGTAATTTTTGGGTTTATATTAGAAACTCTATAAGTCTCAAAATAAATCATGTAATGCAGATGCATTTAAAAATGTGTATTTTCAAGACCAGCCCTTTAAATTAGACTAATGTTGGGATGGTAGCTACCCTTGTAGTGAACATTGCATAATGTATAAATTTGTGAGTATAAACTCACTTATACACTTGAAACTTATGTAACATTATGTGTCAACTATACGGAAAAAAAAAGTTAGACTAATGCTAGTAGAAAGTAGATGTTACCAATCTTTTTTTTTTTTCAAGAAAAAAAGGATTTACTTTATATTTTTGTCCTATATACATATACTTTAATGTAAAAAAACCCACTACTTTGAAGAATTATGGCTTCTCATTGATATTAACAGGTAAAAGGTTATGAAAAATTAAACTGATTTTGCATGTTGCTTTTTAAGGTTTAGTTATTCATTCTTATTACTTTTGAAAGGAAAATAATTCGCAATAATACAGTTTATGGAATTTGGAAACTTTAAACAAATATTTCGATTAATTACATCACACAAAGTAATTTTACTCAAGTTAACTATAATTTGAGTTGAACCAAGACACTTAATTTAAAAAAAGATCCTGCTGATTTTAGTAAGAGTTTTGTTTTTGTTTTTGTTTTGTTTTGTTTTTAAAGATTTTATTTATTTATTTGACAGACAGAGATCACAAGTAGGCAGAGAGGCAGGCAGAGAGAGAGGAAGGGAAGCAGGCTCCCTGCTGAGCAGAGAGCCAGACGCAGGGCTCGATTCCAGGACCCTGAGATCAGGACCCTAAGATCAGGACCCTGAGATCAGGACCTGAGGCAAAGGCAGAGGCTTTAACCCACTGAGCCACCCAGGTGCCCCAGCAAGAGTTTTTAAAAAGCATAAATATGTTGTGACATCTATAGTGATTAACAGCTTTTCTGATATTTCATGTAAAAGCGATTAATATATTCAAAGATGCATGTTCTCAGGGAATTGTTGTATTCTTTCATTAACTCTTAATAAAGTCAAAAGATGTTAGGTACTTTAATTTGGCCCATCAACATATAATGTCTTTGCATTTTATCTGAGTTAAACAAAACTTGTTTCCTTTTTTTTTTTTTTTTTTTAGCAGGAAAACCTGCAAGAGTATCAAGTAAGTACTTCTTGTATTGATGATAAATTCTCTTTGGCACACAGTATAAATTTCCAGCTGAAATTCATAAAATATTTATGTTTTTAATGTGTTCAGAGATTGAGTCATTTCATACTAAGCCTTCTGACAGGCATTTAACTTTTAAACTTAGTTATGTGAAACTTAAAAAACTATGTTATTTGAAATGACTTGTAACAGAAATATTTTATCATGTTCTCAAGCTTGAAGATTAAAGTGACTTGCATTCCAATACATGAATTTTTTTCAGCGATTGAAGTAGAATGAAATAAAATAATCCTGTTTCTGCCTTAAACCTTCAATCACTGAAGATTTGCTGTAGAGCATATATGGTTGAGCTATGATGTTTTATTTTCTGATGTTTTCCAATGTTTGTTAACTTAGATATAATTTTATATCTGAGAAGAATGACATAGTTAGGAATGGATCAAGCTCGTATGTTGTAAACAGACAAAACTTGCAGAAGACACCCCCTAAAATACCAATATCTACGTACAGATAGGCATTCTAAATATATAGGGTAAACTGTAAATTTTCCTATAAGCTCCAAAAATTCTGGGAAATAGAAATCTTCCTTCCATATTTCCTGATTTTAAAAAACACCATCTTAAATCAGTGCTGTCTAGTGTAAAATCATGTAAACAACACATGTAATTTTACATTTTCTACTAGATACATTAAAAAGGTTAAAATATGTTAAAATAATTCTAATGTTTAATTAGCTCCCTATATATTATTTCACTATGTATCAATACAGAGATATATTGATAGTTTACACTATTTTTTTTTAATTGCGTGTGTGTTATACACATATAGCACATTTCAGTTTGTACTGGTCACATTGCAGTACCCAAATGCCTCATGTGATGACTGGCTACTGTGTTGTTCAGAGCAGATCTCAATATTTATTGAGTGCTTCCACTGTGCCCACCACTATTGAGGACAGTACAAGACAATCGTTAAATGTGGTACTTGCCACATACCTCATTCAAAGCGCTTTGACTGAAAATAATAGAACCCCACATGGACTTGCTTCAGGGATTTAAAAAAAGGAGAGTGATTACAAGGGTCCAGAATTGTCTTATTGATGCAGAGCAAAGCTCTCACTTGATCCTCAGGTAAGCCCTTCGGAAACAATTCCACTCTACACTCTTCCCCTATAGCCAAAGGTAGTCAGGGCATACTTCATGAGGCAGATGATTCCAGAATTTGTACTTTGAAGAATGGTTAGCTTTGAATAACTGGAGAAAGAGAGAAGTGATGTAAAAGAAAAACTCACTTCTGTCTCTTCACTCTTAAAGCAGTTACCACACTCCCAGCACTTCCTATACCAGATATATGGGGTTTTTTGTGTTTTGATTTTTGTTTTCCACATCAAGAAGTTCTTTGTGACACCAGCTAGGTGTCATTCAGTCACTTCCGACACTGACGTGGAGTTAGCACAGACCTGATAGTGTAAGGGCTCAGACCTTTGTGTTTAGGGTTCAGAGACTGCTCCCTAGTTCAGTTGCCAATTTTAAGTAGAAGGTCCCCAAGTTACTCACAATTTCTGTCCAAAATGGCTACAAATCAGAGGGTCTTGTGACTTCCTCCCTTGGATTCAATTATTTACTAGAACAACTTACAGATCTCATAGAAACAATCACATTTACTAGTTTATAATAAATGATATGATAAAGGATACCATAGGATTTAGGGTGAGACACTTTCCTTGTTTGTAGATATGTTTACCAACCTAGAAGTTCCTTGAACCCCATATGTCTGATATTATTTTATGGAAGTTTTATTACATAGGCATGATTGATCATTAACTCAATCTCCACCTCCCTTCCCCTTCCTGGAAGATGGGGAGTGGGACTGAAAGTTTCCAGCTTCTAATCATGGCTTTTTGGTGACCAGCCCTCATTCAGGAGCCCGTCAAGCATTGCCTCATTGGAACAAAAATGCTTTCATCACTCAGGAGATTTAGAAACTCTATGCTAGGAACCAAGGGCAGATGCCAATATATATATTTTTCTATTATTTCAAAGTCAGAAACCAAAAAAGCATGGTGTGAAGAGGCCATCAAAAGAAGAGTTGGCTGGAGTTAAGGGCTAGTGTCAGAAAGCGGAAGAGAAGTAATGGAAACATGTCCATGAGGTAGAGATCCTGCAGGCCAGAGGACTTCAGACTTACTGCCACAGAAAACTGTAGTTTACTTTATGAAAGGGAGTAAAATGGGATTGTTGGGAAGAAGTAAGATAAATAAGAAGTAAAAAGGAAATGAGAGTTGTACCTGAAAAGAGAAAAGTGTGACCAAAAAAATGTCTATTCTTTCTTATGGATTATAGGAAATAAATATCTAAGGATATCATGTGATGATGCATTTTATTTTTTTTTTAGTTTTTTTAAACATTTTTTGAGATGATACACTTTAATAAATTGGTTGCTGCACACAAGAAGATTATATTCTCCATAGCATATTTTTTTTATCACACCTTTTTGGAGACAATCATCAAAACCTTCAGATATTTATAAATTAAAACATACTTGCAAGATAATTTAAGCTGAAGATCCATTGTCCTTTTTCTGAACTCTTTTCAACATTATGTACATGTGTATTTTATTTTTGGCCAGACTTCTTTTTATCTTTCAGTCATTTATTTGTCTTTCATAAAGGAAGTTCACAAATAGCTTTTGCTTTGAGCCCATTTTTCCCTTCCACCCATGTTCTCTAACTCCAGTCCAGTGCCTGCATCTCTTATCTTCTGGACTGGGACCAAGTCCTCTACCTCTGATAGGCTGGTTTTTCTGCTTTCGTACTAGATGTACAGATACTGTCCTTCATTCCCAGATTTTTTGGCTGGGAAGGAAGAGAAGGTTAATATGTGGGAAAGGATTAGTATAAAACAGAATGGAGGTATCGCTTCCTAAATTCTGGTTCACTCTGATTGAGATGCTTGAAACCATCCAGGTGGATTGGATTCTCAACTACCTGGGGTTTTATTGTAGGGATAAAGAGGATACTGATGAAAATTAGCAATACACGAACATCTCTATTGTCCTAGTGAAAGTGACATTGCAAAATCAAATTTTCCATAATTCACAGACGATTATGGTTTAATTGATACTTGTTCTTGTGGGTGTTTTTCTTTTTTTAAAAGGATATAGCTTTCTGATTCTAAATGTCCATTTGATTTTCATTCTGTATTTTTTGTAGGTATGGTAAATATATAGTGAATAATTTGCTTTCCATGGAATTCAGAGGAAGACACCAAGGGATGTTAGACTGTATTATATTTAAGATACATTACCTTAAAAATTAAAAGCAAAATGAACACATTTCTGAATTTTAAATGGCACAACTATTTGATATTAATATTTTAAGTCTCCTGAAAACTTTTTTTTGAAAAAAAAAAAAAAAAAAAACCGTACATCCAAAAACATTACTTCCCAGGAAGTTGCCCAAAGGCAAAATGTGAAATAAAACAAAAGAATGAAAACATACATTATTAAAAGGCAAATGGTGCCAAGGGAAGACTAGCACCTAGAATAATTCAGGGCTCCTGACATAGCTGAGACATTGACCGTGTATTTACAACAGTGGGTATGGGGCATCGAGGAAAAAAAATTTTATGGAAACCTATAGTTCTTTCATTTTTATTGTCTGGTAGTCAACCTTTAAGTAAACTTAAGTAAAGATAGGTTGGTTTTCCCCTTAAAATAAGTACTTTTAAAAAATATTTTACTATTTACTTGAGAGAGAGAAAGCATGTCCAAACAGGGGAAGGAGCAGAGAGAGAGAGCTGGGTGTGGAGCTGATCCCAGGACTGAGCCAAAGTCAGATGCTTAACGGATAGAGCCATCAGACGCCCCTAAAATGAGTATTTTAAAAGAAGTGATACAGTAAGAACATTCTTGAGAGTCTCAGAATGTGAACAGTGAAAACTTTGTCATTAATAACTCACCAAAATTATCTGCATAGACAGGTTTGGGATCATCATAAAGCCCCTGGGATCTAATTTTGATATCAAAGATATGAATTTAACTTTTTAAGGATATACTTAAAATTTAATCTTTTCTAGAAGTTAATTACTTTCTAAAGAAACTTAAGCCCAGCAGAGGACTACTAAGGATTTCCATGTTTTAGACAACTTCCTTTATAGCTTATATTTGTAATTTGCTTTGTAAAGCTTTCTAACTTTTAAAACACTCATTCATTTTTTGGTTCTACATTTTCTTTCTTTTTGCATAAATATGGTATATTAATAACCAATTCACATTAACATTAAAAGTTCAGTGAAAATTTTAGATAACAGAATTAAGCTATTTTGAAATTTGTGTGAAAATTTAAATAAGCACAAGATGCTTAAATATAAAACAAGTAGGGACACCTAGGTGGTGCAGTCCATTAAGCCTATAACTCTTGGTTTCCACTCAGGTCATGATCTCAGCATCCTGAAATCAAGCCCCACATCCAGGCTCCAAGCTCAGTGTTGTATCTGCTTAAGACTGTCTCTCTCTCTGCCCCTCCCCACCTGTATTCTCTCTCTCTCTCTAAAAATAAATAAATAAATACTTTAGGAAAATAAAATTAAACAAGGAGGTAAAGGTTTATAGCATTTTTTAAGTTATACATTTGATATAACTTAGGTTAAAGACTTCTTTTGAAAGAATATAATTAAACATAACCAAAGCATATCATTTGACATAATAAAAGTGTTACCTATTTTGTATTGATTATATATCCCTACACTGAAACTTTTCAAGAATTTCAAAAAGCCAGAATTTACTAATAAGTATGTACTTCCCATTTGAAAGAATATTTCACTTTTTAAGACAAACTATTAATGAGTCTGTGAATTATAAAATTATAATGTAGTGGCAAAAAAATAATTTTCATAAATTCTTAAACACAAGAAGAGCATGCTTTGCTTTATGTTGATATTATCCATAATTCCCTTTCATAAATAATTAACGATCTTTTCTAAAATGACTGAATTCAACAAATGGTTAATTCATGTCTAAATCAATTTATTTATGTCCTCTCAGACTAATTAAGGTGATTTTTTTTCTAATTTCATCACATGTTGGTCTCTCATATATATCAAATTGTAGGACTTAATCTGATATTTTTTTCTTAATGTTATGTTCTCAGATTCATCAGTGTTTTAGTGTAGTTATAGCTTATTCATTTTTACTATTGTATAGTATGTTACTTTATGAATATATACATTTTAATCTATATTATCAATAGATATTTGCTTTGCTCCTAATTTATTTAAGATTTTTGTGTTTATTTTTAGATATCTTAATATGGAAGCTTATGTTAACAGTTTCTACATTTCTCCTTTACTAATATAAGCATATAAGGCAGTAACTTTATTTTTTTTATTTAATTTGTGTGTGTGTGTGTGTGTGTGTGTTCCAAAATTCATTGTTTATGCATCACACCCAGTGCTCCATGCAATATGTGTCCTCCTTAATATCCACCACCAGGCTCACCCAACCCCCCCATCCTCCTCCTCTCCAAAACCCTCAGTTTGTTTCTCAGAGTCCAGTCTCTCATGGTTTGTCTCCCCTTCTGGTTTCCCCTGACTCACTTCTCTGCTTCATCTCCCAATGTCCTACATATTATTCTTTATGCTCCACAAGTGAAACCATATGATAATTGACTCTCTCTGCTTGACTTACTTCACTCAGCATAATCCTCCAGTCCCATCCATGTCAATGCAAAAGTTGGGTATTCATCCTTTCTGATGGAGGCATAATACTCCATTGTATATATGGACCATATCTTCTTTATCCATTCATCCATTGAGGGTTATCTTGGTTCTTTCCACAGTTTGGCGACTGTGGCCATTGCTGCTATGAACATTGGGTTACAGATGGCCCTTCTTTTTACTACATCTGTATCTTTGGGGTAAATACCCAGTAGTGCAATTGCAGGGTCATAAGGAAGCTCTATTTTTAATTTCTTAAGGAATCTCCACACTGTTTTTCAAAGTGGCTGCACCAACTTGCATTCCCACCAATGATGTAAGAGAGTTCCCCTTTCTCCATATCCTCTCCAACACTTGTTGTTTACCTTCTTGTTAATTTTGGCCATTCTAACTGGTGTAAGGTGGTATCTCAATGTGGTTTTGATTTGGATCTCCTTGATGGCTAATGATGATGAACATTTTTTCATGTGTCTGTTAGCCATTTGTTGTCTTCTTTGGAGTGTCTGTTCATGTCTTCTGCCCATTTTTTGACATGATTATTTGTTTTGTGTGTGTTGAGTTTGAGGAGTTCTTTATAGATCTTGGATATCAGCCATTGTCTGTAGCGTCATTTTCGAGTATTTTCTCCCATTCCATGGTTTGCCTCTTTGTTTTGTTGACTATTTCCCTTTGCTGTGCAAATTTTGATCTTGACGAAGTCTCAAAAGTTCATTTTCACTTTTGTTTCCTTTGTCTTTAGGGACATGTCTTGCAAGAATTTGCTGTGGCCAATGTCAAAGAGGTTATTGCCTATATTCTCCTCTAGGATTTTGATAGATTCCTGCCTCACGTTGAGATCTTTTATACATTTTGAGTTTATCTTTGTGTATGGTGTAAGAAAATGGTCGAGTTTTATTCTTCTACACATAGCTGTCCAATTTTCCCAGCACCATTTACTGAAGAGACTGTCTTTTTTCCACTGTATATTTTTTTCCATATCTGGGCTCTCTACTTTGTTCTGCTGGTCTATGTGTCTGTTTTTGTGCCAGTACTATGCTGTCTTGGTGATCACAGTGACCCGAAATACTAAGGAAATGTTGAAAAAGAAAAACAAAACTGGGAACATCACATTGCCTGATTTCAAGCTTTACTACAAGGCAGTAACTTTAAATGCTACTTCAGAGCATCCCACAACTTTTATATGTAGCATTTTCATTCTCATTCAGTTGCAAGTATATCTTAATTGCATTGTAACAAATTCTATAGTATTTTACATGGAAGATTTAGAACTTATTCTTAAATTTCCAAACCTGTGGGAATTATAAAATCATCCTCTTTTAACCAGCTTCAAATTTAATTATATAGTGCTGTGAGAAAATGATTTACTCCTTAAAATATGTTGAGCTCTATCTTATGAACAAATATACTATTAGTTTTAGTAAATATTCCATATGTCATTGAGAATAATGTGCATTTTCTAATGGCCAGAAGTGTGATTGATTGAGTTAAGTTTCATTGTTTTTCAATTACCCTGTATTTTCAATAATTTTTTGGATATTAGAAGTATCAATAATTGAATAAACTATATTGAAATCTCCCACTATCATGGAAAATTATAAGTTTATCCCTGTAGTGTTATCAACTTTTATATCAGGAGCTGTTATATAAGCTGTTATATAAGCTTAAATATACAAGCTTCATTGTATCTTTCTGGTGAACTAAACATTTATCTTTTTATGATAACTTCTTTTAACTTCTTTTTTTAAAGATTTTATCTGAGAGAGAGAGAGAGAGTGAGTGAGAAAGAACAGGAGCAAGGGTAGGAGTAGAGGAAGAGGGAGAACAGACTCCCTCTTGAGCAGGGGGCCTGATGTGGGGCTCGATTCTGGAACTCAAGGATCATTGCCTGAGCCAAAGGCAGATGCTTAACTGACTGTGCCACCAGCTGCCCCATGGTAACTTCTATATTCCATATAATGATCTTTTTGTAAATAAAATGACCTTTTTTAAAGTGAAGTGTATCCAATAGTATTACAATTATCCCAGCTTTCTTCTGGTTAGTATTTTATCAGAATTTTTTTTACAAATCTTTATTTTATGTCTTTTCATAACATTTTGTTTCAGATATGTCCTTAGTAAATAACATATAGTTAAAATTTACTTTTTATTTTACCCAGTCCCAATGACCTTCACTTTTAGTCTGATGAATTTCAACTAGTTCTTACCATCTTGCCTGTTGTTTTAGACTTCTTATGTCCTAAACACTTCTTTATATTCTTTCTTGTCTTTTACAAATTGAACATTTTTCTAAATGTGTTTTTATTTTCCATTTTCTAGTCTCTATTTATCTGGAAGATGACACTTTATTTGTCTCCATTTTTGGTCACCCTTGACATTTTACTATACACAAAGAACAAAATTACTATAAAACCCCCTCTTCTCAACAAGAGAAGATGCTAGAACATTTAAATTTCATCACATCTTACTATTAATGTATTCGTATCAATATGACTCTTTATCTTTATCTTGATTAACAGTTGTCTTATGTGGTCAGCTGTTCCCTTTTGGGGGGCATAAATATTTACAATTATTAGATCTTCTTGGTGGATAGACCCTTTAAGAATGATGTAGTGTCCGTCTTTATCTTTGACTACAGTCTTTAGTTTAAAATCTAACATCCAATATGAGAATCACTACCCGGCTTTCTTTTGAGGCCCATTGGCATGAAAGATGCTTCTCCATCCCTTCACTTTCAGTCTAGATGTATCCTTAGGTTCCAAATGCGTCTCTCATAGACAACATATGGACAGGTCCTGTCGTTTTATCCAATCTGCAACTCTGTACTGTTTTATTGGGGCATTTAGGCCATTCACGTTGAAAGTCATTATTGAAAGATAAGTTTTTGTCGACATCATATTGCCTGTGATGTCATTGTTTCTATAGATTGTCTCTGTAAGTCTGTTCTTTGACACTCTTGGGTTCTTTCTTCTTTTATAGAACCCTCCTTAATATTTCTTGTCCTGCTGGCTTGGTGGTCACATACTCTTTTAAACCTTGTAGATGTTAGAAGCTCTTTATCTTTCCATCCATTTTGAATGTCAGCCTTGCTGGATAAAGTATTCTTGGCTGCATGTTCTTCTCATTTAGTGCCCTGAATATGTCTTGCCAGCCCTTTCTGGCTTGCCAGGTTTCTGTGGACAGGTCTGACATTATTCTGATGGACCTTCCTCTGTACATAAGGAATCTCTTTCCCCTAGCTTCTCTCAAAAGCCCTTGTCTAAAATTATGTTTCTTCTGTCTTACAATCAAGTACCTCAAGGTCTTTCTAGATTCATTGATCTTGGGGGGTGTTCTTTCTACCTCTAGGATACAAATGCTGGTTCCATTTCCCAGATTGGGAAAAATTTCATGGAGAATTTGTTCAACTATATCTTCTAGTCTTCTTTCTTTCTCCTCCCCCTCAGGGATCCCAATAATTCTGATGCTGGAACATTTCATAGCATCATTTATTTCCCTAATTCTGTTTTCATGGATTCTAAGCTATTCCAGGCTTCCTCCTGATCTTTTTTCTCTATCAGTTTGTCCTCTAGATCACTAATTCTATCTTCTGCCTCAGTTACCCTAGCTGTTTGAGTATTTAGATTAGATTGAATCTCATTGATAGCTGATTTTCATGCCAATTTTGTTCAATATTTTAATTCTAACCTTTCAAAGATTCTGAATTTCAGATTGTGTCAGTATTATTTCTTCATTCTATATGTGTCTATCTTCCCCTACAAGTTCCTCAGAACCAATGCTACCATCTCTCTTGCATCTCTCACTTGGTTTCAACATCGTGCTTCTCTAGCAGAACCTGCTTTAGGAGTGTCATGAGCAAAGACCTATCGGTGGAAAGCATTCTCAGTCATTATTGATCTGACAATGTCTTTAAATCACCCTTATTCCCAAAAGCCTGTTGCGAGGCACAAAATCTAGGTCACTGGTTAGGTAGTTTGCGCATTTTTGATATATTTTTTCACTGTATTGATTTCTCTTCTTCCACAAAGCCAGGGGAATTCTGTTACCAGTTGAATTGTCATTCCTTCCCCTGTGATCTATCTTTTCTGTATCCTCTTTAAATATTTTCTCTTTGCTTTTGATCCACTGCAGATTCACTATAGTTTATGGAGTGAGGACTTCTTTTTACAGTGAAACTCCTCCAGGAAACATGGAGTCTTTTTTTTATCAGTTTGGAGAATTCATAGCCATTATTTCTTCAGATATTATTTCTTTGTTTTTTCCTTCTACTGATTATTAATATGTTAGGTATGCACACCTTCTCTTCTTTCAAGATCTCTCTCAAATTTTTCATCTCCTCATTTCTCTATGCTGTGTTTAGTGTAATTTGATCAGTTTTAACATACATTCACTAATTACTTCTATATATATATAAAATATATATTTTTATATATTTATATAAATATAAATATAAATATAAATATATAAATATATAAAGGTATATATTATATATTTCAATATATATTAAATATATATATTTTATATATATTTATATGAATATGGAAGTAATATGTATAATAGAAGAAGTATATATATAAATATATATGTTTATATATATTTATATTATAAATATAAATATAAATTATATATATAAATATAAATTATATAAAATCTCACTGGATCAGTTTAATGTTATTTAATATATATTTAATATATTTAATTCATTTATTTTTAATATATATTCTATAATATAAAATATTATAATATATAATATTCATATATAAATATATATTATAAGATATTATATAGTATATAATATATACTTATTATATAGTATATAATATATACTTATTATATAGTATATAATATATACTTATTATATAGTATATAATATATACTTATTATATAGCATATAATATATACTTATTATATAGTAATAATAATGACTCTGGGATCATGACCTGAGCCGAAGGCAGACACTTGACTAAGCCACCCAGGCATCCCAGCTCATACTCACTTTTAGCTAAACGAATTTTTCTTTGTCTCTGTTTTCCCTGTCCTTCTCAACTTTTATTCCACTCCTAGCAGTTTCTTTCCATTTGTGGCATCCTGTCCTGGAAGTGAGCCTTGGCTCTTAGGTTTCCCACAGTCACAGAGTACCTCTTCGTACCTGCAATCAGACCTCATGGTGAACCCTTTTTGCTCACCTGCTCTTGAACTGGGCAAAGCCCTTCCTAGTTTCAGCTGATGGTTTAAGTTATCAATACTCACTTTTCAGAAAATACCTACTGGCTGTTTAAGGGTTCTCTGGGGTGTCTCTCAGACTCCCTATTATCTCCTTCTACTTCTTCTCCTATAGACACTAATACTGCGTAGGTTTTGACTATTTGTTTGTTCCAATCTACATGCATTTTAAAGTTCATTTTGTTTTGTTATAAATGTTGTCCACAGGTCTCACTCTCTGTTTTTACAAGGAGATTTGGAAAAGATTTAAATACTGTGTTGTCACTATCTTCTCAGAAACCCAGGAGGCAGTTACATTTTCATCTCACCATCCGCTTAGCAAAGGCTCACAGGCTCTGTGCCCCCATTTTGTTCCTTGCACAATTAGTTTCTGAATTCCAGTTTTAATATAACCACTTGTCCACAGGGTGACCTACCCTTTCACGTATCAGCAGGTTTTCTTTTTCCCCTCTCAGGGCAGGAAGGAGGATTCTGGAGGGTTCCTTTACGTACTCTGAGCCCAGCACTACAACAAAAACTATGATTTTGTAGTTAATATTGTCCATTATTTTATCAGTAGAATTAGCGTCCAATAGTTGCTTTTTGAATATTATCCACAAACCTTATTTTAACAAGGTTCATGCCTTACCTGTCTAAAATAAAAAGTGAAACTCCAATGTTTTAGTTCCAGGCAATTGTATAGAATTTGATATTAAGACTTTGGACAATCTTTATTCATAGAATCCTAAATTTCATCTTCTTTAAAACAAATCCATTCTCAGTTAATACATATATGCACAAACCTTTGAAAAAGGAAAATATACCTTCCTATAGCATTTAGTTTAAAGCTTATTTCAGGATAGATATTTTTTTCCCTAAAAATGATAATTTTATACAATGACTTTTGTTTCATTTTGTTTTGTTGGGCGACCCTTGTTGGGGTGGAATACTACTGGAGATCACTTGCTGAAATAGAATGCTGATGAACACTAACATCAATGTAGTGTTTGTTAAAAACAAATCAGCACCAAATTCATGATAGAAATACAGAAGTCATCATTGGGTAGTGGCTGATAACATGGAAAGTGGTTTAAAAGCTGTGTACACTTGGGACAGCTACATGACATCTCTGTGCTTGGTAGTCTTACTTTTTTAATATGGATAATAATAATAATATTACCTCATAGAAATTTAGGGGTGATTAAAGAAGAGAAAATGATAGGTGCATAAATAATAATTGGTGTCTAATAAGTAGTTTGTTCATTGCCATCCTCGAGGATGATGATGATAATGATGGTGATGGTAATGATTATGCCATGCTGTGTTACTCTTTCTACTTAGGAACAGGTTTCACTTAGTAAGCTTATCAAACTGGGTAACACGGTAAGGTAAAATCATAATGAGAAAAAAACATCTTACTCAATTTGGGGTGGATTTAAAACAATCTCACTTTTTAGAGTAAGGGTGATTATCCTCATGGAAATTTTGCTTCAGGAGGAAAAAAAAATGGAGCAGTAATTTGGTTGAAGCTTTGAAGAGGTACCAGCTGCCGTGCTTACCTCCTCTGATTACTCCTTTTGCTAGACCTCAGAGAAAGTCTGTGTATAAGGCACACTTGGTCAAATGTTTGTCACTGCTGATTATTAGTCTTTGGGTACCAGCCATGTGGCCTCATTCATTTATTGGTGATGTTAAGTTGTTCTGACATTACCCTCAAGACAGTCATGTCTCATCCTCAGACTGACAGGACAGACACTCAGAGAGGATTGCATGCGTTTATTGAACACCCTTGGCTTCCCTGTGTGCAAAATTCCAAATGTGAACTGTCTCCGTATTCTTTATCACCCCCTGAGGTCAATCTCAAGAATTCTGTGGATATTGCTCAGTGAAGCAGTTAATTTTGTTAAAACTCAGGTGATCATTTTAAAAAATAGTATAGAGGAAACTTTCACACCTGAAAATAAAAATAAACAGGGTATCAACTGCTGCTTTGAACTACCATGGATTCTTTTGATTTCTTGAAAATATGTTAACTCTTAGAATGTAATATTCCATTAAACCATTTAAGCATAATTCAGCAAATCCATTGAGAAAATAACTTAAAACTTTTAGTATTTCTATAGAGACAAAGTGATGCAGTGAATTAGATAAAATAAGAGGAGCAAAAATGAAAAACAAAATCCATGTGAAGTTACTTCTGTGTCAATGCTTTAGGATCCCAGCTGTTTACCTCTAAGTATTTCTTGAAAATCTGCACAAATCAGAATAGATTGCTGGTAGAAATAAACACGCAGTAACTGCTGGTACACATGCATGCATTATTTAGGTAGTTTTTATTTATTTATCAGGCTTGCTAAGAGTACACAGAGCAGGCTGGGCACTACACAGGAGGTTTTATCTTTAAAAATAAGAAAAATAAAATTCACAATCTACACCATCAATGTGGATTCCTTGAAATTTTTCTTCTCTCCAAATTACAATCTCTTTTAACATTTCCCATTATTTTACCCACCCCTATGCTCCCATGCTCACATGAGAAAGCTTTGCTTCTCACCCAAGATTTATCAGTCCGTTTCTCTTTGACACCATTCCTTCTTGCCTTCCCCTATTCTGGCTCCCTCCATCCTGCAACTTCAGTTCTTGCTCTAAGAAACCCTCCTCCCTTCGCCTGCAGATATCTTCAGACTTTTCTCTCAGAGGAAATTTTCCTTGCTCCTTCTGCTTCCTGAAGTAGTTGTACTTTTGCTTTCACTCACAATCACACTTCTGAAATAAGTCTCCCACCTGTTCTTCAGGCAACCTGAATGTTGCCCTCCAAGATTTTCCTCAAACGACACACTTAAAGCTCAAGCCAGATGTCCTAATTGTTGAGCTTAATTATCTTTCTCACTTCTCCCCCATTCTCTGATGCACTCAACATTGTTGGTCTCTTGTCCTGTTTGAAATGTTTTCCTCTCTTGGTTTTCGTAATACCAGATTTTTTTCTTCAGTCTGAGCACATCTGCTCAGTATGGGCTTCTGCTGCTTTTTCTTTTTCCAGAGGATTACTTCTTCACTTCGGAGCTCCCTTTCCTCCTCTTCACAGTCTTCCTCCGCGGGGTCATCCCACCTTGCTATCCACCTCTTGGTGGATAAGACTCCAAATTGTTGTGACACCTAACCTGCCTTATCATCTCTGGCCCCACATTTTCAACTCCCGGTTTCACCTGTTGTCTGCCCAGGTTTACAACTGACCTTCCTATCTTACCTTTTTTTCTTTCACTATCCCTCAACCCCAGCAAATCCTAAAGGGAATTGCCATATGATTTCCATTCTTCAGTCACTTAAACCTAAAACCTCAAATTCTACTTTGACTAATTACTCTTCTTCATTTCTGGCTCTAATTCAGTTGCCAAATCATGTTAGCTTGGACTCTTTCTCTTCTGAACAATTGCAGTGTCTTTTCAGCCCATCCCATTCTGATTTCTGTCATTCCTCCATTTCATGTCTGTGAAATAGATCAAGTTTTCCAAAATTTCAAATTGATTAGGCCATTTATACAATAAGTGTTTAATATTTCCTCATGGCAAATTTACAATACATTCTACATTTCTTAGCCTGAGGGTCTAAATCCTCTATGATCCAGTCTTAAACTACATTTTATATATATTTTTTCTATAATCACTGTCTATATCTATGGGAAATACCAAACCAGTTCCACTTTCCATGTTCCTGATTTGCCTCCATCCTTTGATCCTGTCATTCCTTTTTCCTGGACTTTTCTTCTCATTTCTGATCATAGGATCCTTTATTGTCTGTCTCTGGTTCATCCTGATTCCTCAAGGTCCATCTCCCACAGGATAGCTTCCAGAAAATTTCTTTGATCTCTGTAGGAAGAAGTGACCATTCCACCATGGAAAACTTCTCACACTTATTTTGCTGATCATCATATGCTACCTTGCAACCCATAATATTTTCTCTGTTTGGATACTAGCCCATTTTCTCTACTTGACTGCGAATTACTTCCAGGTAGCACTGCATTGGTTTTTCCAGGGCACATAGCAAAGTGCTCTGAGAGTAGTGATAAGTTTAGTTGAAAGAGGGAGGGTCTAGAAGTTCTAGAAAATTAGCTTTGTGTCTTCTTTTAATACCTTGAAAGTGCATTGCTTAACACCTTTGAAATCCCCTGAGTCTCAGTGTTCTCTTGAAAAATTGGGATATTCCACCTATTTCTTAGCATATTGAGACTAAAGCAAATATGTAAAGTACCTAGTACAGCACCTGCACAGAAAAAGAGCTCATTGTCATTATTGTTGTTGAAAGAGTAAATATTTCCTAAATGAACGAACTGCAAGAAAAGTTTAAGGTGATATATACTTTGTAAAACTAAACTGCTCTTTTTATTTTTTTATTTATTATTTATTTTTTTTTAAGATTTTATTTATTTATTTGACAGAGAGAGATCACAAGTAGACAGAGAGGCAGGCAGAGAGAGAGAGAGAGAGAGGGAAGCAGGCTCCCTGCCGAGCAGAGAGCTCGATGCGGGACTCAATCCCAGGACCCTGAGATCATGACCAGAGCCGAAGGCAGCGGCTTAACCCACTGAGCCACCCAGGTGCCCCTAAACTGCTCTTTTTAAAAATATGTTTTAATTTTGACATTTTATATTATTTTTTCTTTACTTAATAGTTTATTTTTCCTTTGCTGTTTTCAATTGATTTTTTGCTGCTACATACATTGCCCTTACTTACTTTAAGTTCCTTTAGAAATGTTTGTATTTGGGTCTTTTTTAAATTTTTGAATTTTAATTCCAGTGTAGTTAACACACAGAGTAATATTAGTTTCAAGCGTATAACACTTGAATCAATAGTGATTCAACAATTCTATACATTACATACTGCTCTTCATGATAAGTGTACTTTTTTGTTTGTTTTTTAAGTTGTATGCATTTGTTTGAGAGAGAAGAGAAAGAGAGTGCACACATGAGTAGGGGGAGAGGCAGAGAGAGAAAAATCTTCAAGCAGACCCCCTGCTGAGCTCAGAGCCCCACATCAATGTCAGAAGTGGGGCTTGATCTCAAGACTCTGAGATCATGACCAGAGCTGAAACCAAGAGTCAGTCGCTTAACTGAATGAGCCACCCAGAACCCCCACATCATGATAAGTGTACTCTTAATTCCCATCACCTATTTCACCCATCCTTCTACCTCTTCTCTGGTAACCATCAGTTTGTTCTTCATAGTTAAGAATTTATTTCTTAGGGGCATCTGGGTGGCTCAGCCAGTTAAGCGTCTGCCTTTGGCTCAGGTGACAATCCCAGGGTCCTGGGATCAAGCCTCACATTTGGTCTCCCTGCTTAGTGGAGTCTGCTTCTCCTTTCGACTCCTTAGTGGAGTCTGCTTCTCCTTTTGTTTCATATTTTTCAATGCCAGCTTCTGTTCTCTTAATTGTGGTGAATTATGTTTTTAATGTATTGTTGGACTCAGCTTTGCTAATATGGGAGGAGGAGGGGTTGCTAGTATTTTGTTGAGGATTTTGCATTTATTTTCATCAAAGATACTGACCTGTGGTTCTCCTTCTGTGTGTGTGTATGTGTGTTGTATCTTTATCTGACTGTGGTATCAGGGTAATACTAGATTCATAAAATAAATTTGGAAATTTTCTTTTCTCTCCTATTTTTTGGAATAGTTCAAGAAGATTAAGTATTAACATATTTAAAAATGTCTGGTAGGATTGCCCTGTGAAGCTGTCTGGTCCTGGACTTTTGGTTGTTGGGAGTTTTTTGATTGCTGATTCAGTTTCAGATATTTTTATATTATAAACACGTAGGATTATCATAAAATATGCATGATGAATTATACCCTTTATATGAAGAAGGAACTGAAACTGCATCAACCTTTAAAAACCACTGTAAATATAATTTTCTAATTAATATGTATATGTGTGATAGTGGTGTTTTATTTATTCCAGTTATTGAAATTTAGGAAGAATGGTTTGAATACAGAAGAAAGAAAAAAGGGAGAGAAAAGGAGGGAAAGCAAGCAAGCAAGAAATTGATATCTAACCCTAAATCTAAAAATTTTACATTCATCATATATTTCAATTTAGTTTAAAATTTACCTTTTAATGCAAAATTAGCATTAGTTATTTGACAAATAGTTGTTATGTATGTAATAATTTTTCCACAAAATAAAAAGGTAACTGGAAATACGATCAGGTATTTCCTCTGTAATAATTCTTATTTTGAAGAATCTAGTTTTGTTGTTTTTTTTTTCTGTCTCTATCCTGTTTATATCTTGCATTTTTTTTTCTGTTTCTGTGTCAGAGAAATAAGATTTTATTTTTTTTTCCTGAAAAGGTAACTTTTACTTTCTTGTTTTCTCAAATACTTTGACTTGTTATTGATTTATATGACCAATGAACTTACTTTTTAAAATAATTACCTTTCCTTTTGACAGGTTTATGTTTAATTATTTCCTCTGGTAATATGTTGTTTTTTTCATAGAGATAGAATTCTTCCTCTAGAGTAGCATTTCTCAATGTAATAGTGTTTAGATCTGTAAGATCTTTAAAATCCTCTCAGGTGATCTGAAACATTTTACATATTAATACTTGGCCATTACTTACCTTTGTCACTCTCATTTTTTTCACAAGTATACAGTGGAATTCTCCAAAGGCTAAATGTCATGTGAGAATATCATCACTCTTATGATTAAGGAGTTGTTTGCTTCAGGATCCTTGTGTTTAAAAAAAAATCTATTTTAATTTCTATTCAATTAATTGTCAATAGACATAATCCACAAAAAAAAAAATGCTTTCTGGAGTCCTTAATTTTTAAGATTATAAAGGGTTTCTGTAACCAAAAATTTGCAAACTACCATTATGGAGAATAAGAAATGAGACAAGATAAAATTGCTTGTGGAGAATGGTAAATCTGTAATTTTTAGTATAAAATTTGCTAATTCATATATCAAATCCATGTAGGGGCATTGGGGTGGCTCAGTCAGTTAGATGTCTGCCTTCAGGTCAGGTTGGTGAAGCCCGTGTTGGGCTCCCTGCTTGGCGGGGAGCCTGTTCCTCCCTCCCACTCTGCTGTTCCCCCTGCTTATGAGCTCTGGCTCTCTCGCTATCTGTCAAATAAATAAATAAAATCTTTTTAAAAAGTAAAAAATAAAAATAAAAATACATGCAATTATACACTATACCTATCACTGAAATGAGACTAGGCTCCATATTTTTTCATGTTCTTAGAATTCCCTTCCAGTCAAATTTTAATTAGTGTTCCTATCAATGCTATATATATATATATATATATATATATATATATATATATCCATATATATCCATACATGTTTTTATGTTATACAAACACGCACACACACAGTCTCCTTAATGCCAACATATTGGCTGTTTAAGTTATATCTGTTCTCAGCCTCATAGAACCAAAGCTACACTTGACTCCATATAGACAATGACTAATCTCCTGGACTTTCCTAAAGTCCTATCCTGCTCTGACTCTCCTTTTGATCCATGCTGGAGATCAGACTTGGAACTCAGGAAATAATTTCAGGCAAAGGGAAAAGAGAATTTCTGAATTTTTTTCAAGGCATTACACTCCGTCACAGAATAACACACACACACACACACATTATATTTATAAATGTATATGTTTATAAATTTATATACACATTTTTAAGAAGTGGAACAGACACTTATTTGGAATGAGACAGATTATGGAACTGAGACAAAGTCCTTCAGTTAATGAGAAGATCCAAGCACTGCTTGAAAATGCAAAATTTAGACCTCTTTATCATGATAATTTTATTGTTTTCATAAACTAATAGTTCTGTAAGAACCCCTGTGTCTGTAGCCTTAATTCAATAAGTATAAAAGAATTATACAAAAGCCAGACTTTGACGTCAAAATGTTTAAAAGACTGAAATGATAGCCACAGAGACAAGACCTCCCATGTGACTCTGTTATAGTGGAGATGGCTGAATTTGATAAGAGAGTGGATTCATTAATACTTGTGATTGCTTAAATCTAAGTTTTTCTTAAATCTAAGTTTCTATATAAATAAAGGATGGAGTCTACAATTTGAAAGACAGGATAATATTTTCATTTTTAATTTTCGGAATATGATTGCCTAAATTACAGTGTTTAGGCAAACAGAACAGATATATTTTTCTCTTCATTGTCATTATCATTTTCAAATACAGCTAAGCAACCCTTCTATTCATACCCCCTGAGGGAGAATGGATTTTTGTAAAAGGGACACTCCTTCATTTCTGCTCTGCACAAGTTCATGGTTCACAAACCCAGCAATATAAGGCATAGGTTCTAGGATCAGAGAGAACTGGGTTTAGGAGGTCATCATCATCAAGGTGTGGAATGGCACAGTGATTAATAACGCAATCTCTAGTGCCAGAATGCCTGAGTCTGAATCCCAGTTTTCCCCTCCAACTAGCTCTGGGCACTTGAATCTCTCAGCCTTCAATTGTCCTAAGTACAGAACGGGAAGAGTAATAGTACCCTCTTCACAGATTTGCCAAGGAGGTGAAATATGTGATTCTCCATAAAGTGCTTAGAACAGTGGCTGGCACATAATAGGAATAATATTTGTGAAATAAGTATAGATCCTCATTCAAGTGGCTCTGATTCAGGTAGATTGTGGTCTGTGGTTCAGTCCTGCCACTTAACTCACTCTGTGGCCGTGGACAGCACTTAACCTCTCTCTGGCCCTCTGTACAGGAGATTTAAAGTAAGAGGACCTATTTCACAAAGGAGTTGTCAGAACTGAATGTGCTCACACATATGAAATAATAAGACAGAGCAGATGGTGTTATGAAATATTAAATATCATGGCTATCATTAAAAATGACCTCTCAACTCACTCAGTTTTGCCTATTACCTCAAAGCATGTCACTTCTAAACATTTCCAGACATCCTACATTCTGTCTTTCTCCCAATTAGACTCTTGGAATTTCATGACCACCCAACACCACAATTGAACTCCTAGAAAACTAAACTTTTCATCATCCCCAGCTAATGAGGGCTTCTTGGGATTTCCTTGTTGCCGGGAATGGCACCATTATCTTCCTCCACACTAAAAAAAAAAAAAAAAAAAATGCATGTTATCCCTTATATAGTAAGCTTTCGCATTCATATGTGCTCAATCCCATTTAACTCTACCTACAAAGCCTCATTTATACCCAACTCCTTCAGTGACTTCCAATCACAGAAATCATTATTTCTATGTTGACTATTTTTTTTTTAAGATTTTATTTATTTATTTGACAGAGAGAGAGAGATCACAAGTAGGCAGAGAGGCAGGCAGAGAGAGGAGGAAGCAGACTCACTGCTGAGCAGAGAGCCCGATGCGGGGCTCGATCCCAGGACCCTGAGATCATGACCTGAGCCGAAGGCAGAGGCTTAACCCACTGAGCCACCCAGGCGCCCCTCTATGTTGACTATTAAAATACATTCCCAATTTCTTTCTCTGAATTCATTCTCTCATATTCTAGTCTTGTTACTTTTACAAAATACATTAAAATATTATTTCCCTCTTGAACAATTTTCAGATGAAAAGATACCATTTATTAAGGGATATGTGCAGAAAATAAAATTCATTGTGCTCTAAAATTATACAAAGGATAGAAATCATTTTTTAAAAATCAGTGTTTTAATGGCTGTGATGTTTCAATGATAAGATATGGGTAATTCTTCCTTCCCTTCCCTTTCACAAATAAGATGCAGGTTTACTCAGTTTATCACAGAATCCCAAGGCCTCTAACTCATCATCTGATTCTACTTCCCAGTCATTGTCCTTAGGCTTAAGAACCTTTGTCTTCCCTATTTGACTTGGAGGTTGCACTGCCCAGCTCAGAGACTTTTAAGGCAACAAATATCAAATTATTCATTCTTAGCAGCTTGAATTGTGTATTCTTCAGACTCGTGTGGGGTATCTGCACAGATCTGACCCTAAAAACTGACGAAAGTAAAACTTTACCTTCCCTATTCTTGTGCAAATTTAAGAAAAAATCAAAACATCTCTCCTATTCTTTTCCAAGATTGGATGGTCTTATCAATGTTTCTATCAATATGTCTTGACTTTTTCCACATCTCATCTTAAATATATCTCCTCAAGTCAACCTTCCAAGGGATGATAATAAAAATGAAATATAAATTAGACTTCCTTCATAAAATATTTTCTTGACTGTCCCTCCCAAAAAAGCAGGTCACTCCTTAAAATTCCATTGGCACTTGTCGATATTTCTTTATGGTAATGACTATAACTTTTTTAGAGTCAAGTATTTGTTTTATCCAAACCACACGCACCTAATCAATGTACAAGTTATCAAAGTAAATGAACTGTAAGGATGTTATTTCTTTTTTGTATTCTGGGCAGTGACAATCCCAGTACATTCATTATCCTTAGTTCAGTAAATTTCTGCTCCTGTTAAGTTGCGTACACAGAGACTGCATCTCTATAGCAACTGCCCTGGGTTTGCAGTATGTCTTCTTGTGCTTCTGTTTTCCCTGCTAGCCTGAGCAATTGACATGTGATTCACTTCTTACCAGCTTTTATCACTTGTAGCTAGTTTATGCTGGGTCAGAGTACAGAATTTGGAAAAGAGGAGAAGCTAAGGTTTTTATTCTACCCATATTTATTTCTCCAGCGATAACAAATAGATCCAGGGAATAAGTATCTTAGTCTTAAGTGTGCTATAACCTACAAAAATAAAATCTATATTTCTTGTGTACAAAAACCTGGTGTTATTTTATTTATTTTATTTTTTTTTAAAGATTTTATTTATTTATTTGACAGACAGAGATCACAAGCAGGCAGAGAGGCAGGCAGAGAGAGAGGAGGAAGCAGGCTCCCCGCTGAGCAGAGAGCCTGACGTGGGGCTCTATCCCAGGACCCTGAGATCACGACCCGAGCCAAAGGTAGCGGCTTAACCCACTGAGCCACCCAGGCGCCCCCGTTATTTTATTTTTTAAACATTGTCCATAAAAACTAGCAGATTCTCGCTACGCAATGAAAATATAACTATTATTTGATTCTTCTAAAAAACTCTGATATCATTTAAAAAATATTGTTATTAAGTTATTTCAAAATATCATGTACCCATTTGTACCTTTTCCTTATTTGTAGCTGCTAACCGGGCAGTTTAAGACCATGGCTATTTACTCCAATATTTAATTGAGTTATGCTTATATTGAAATATTTCTAAACTAATCAGGTTGAAATTGTAATAATTCACTGCTGCAGACCAAGTGGATGCTCCAGTCCACAGTTCAGTGACACTGCCAAGGGCAGGAGCAAGGAATGCTCAGACTGAGGAAGTCATGCATGCCATGAACTAGGTTCTTGCATGAAGTGAAGCCAGTTTGTGACCAACATACATGAGATCCAGATGTAGAGAGTAAGCTGTGGCGGGAGCTGTAGTGGTTCTTGCCTGGTTTAAACTCTGCACCGGGGGCTTCTGGGTGGCTCAGTCGTTAAGCATCTGCCTTCCTCTCAGGTCATGATCTCAGGGTCCTAAGATCAAGCCCCGTATCTCGGCTCCTTGCTGGGCGGGAAGCCTGCTTCTCCCTCTCCCAATCCTCTTGCTTGTGTTCCCTTTCTCTCTGTGTCTCTCTCTGTCAAATAAACAAATAAAATCTTTTTAAAAAATAAAAATAAATTTAAAAAAGAAACTCTGCTCCAGCCTGACAAGAAAAAAAAAAAAAAAAGAAAAAGAAAAAAGAAAAAAAAAATGGCTGTTTTGGGGTCTGTCTTTGCTTCTGAGTCCTGATATGACTTTTTTCCCCAAGGTTGTTAATTAAAGAATAAAATTTTAAATAAATAGTTTAAAAATATTCACTGTAAAAAATGCTAGTAATTTTATTTCTTTTTCCCATTTTGTTATTTTACATAATAACATCTCTTCCTAAAGATCACATTTCTTTCTTATTAGAGAAAATTTGCATACTGACCTATTTTACCCCTTTCTTATTTATTAGTGAGCAGCTGGTGTGCAAAATCTGCATAAATGATAGAAAACCAACTCTCTTTCAAGTTATTACAAATGCTAAAAAGTTGATGTGAATATTTAAAGATCATTTAATTGTATTATGTTAGAAATATCTCTGACCTAAAATTTCTTCCACATTATTCTATATGTGGCTGTACAGAAGATACCAAGTAATGCACATAGTGTTCCTTAAGAGTCATTGTTTATGTGTTTGAGCTTTGGTTCAACTTTTAATGTCTTTTAATTGCTTCTGTAATTGTCCAAAACTAAAATCTATAATCAGTCTACTAATAAAATATATGGGCGGATTTTTTTTAGGATCCAGCTTGTGGATATGAAGCTATTTACCTCAAATTCCCTAAATTCCAGAAGCACGGGTGGTTTGAGCAAGGCGGTTTAGGAGTCAGAGAGGAGAAACACGTTTGGGAGTCACTGCTGGCCCTTCTTTCCATAGCCAGCGTTTGCCAGCCTGCTGACCACAGCCCAGCATGGTATCCATTTCCTCCTTACCTCCTCCCCGTCAGAGAAATTGTCTTATTTGTCAGGAAGTTTTTGTTCATAGAGACACTAGATGCTGAGCTCATAGAGTAAGGTATCCTATGACTCAGGAATCTTTAAATACAAAATTTTCTCTTTGGGAAATCCTGAAAATGGACTGTGGATTGATGTGTCCTTTTTTTACTCTCTAGGAGAAGATTTGGAAGATGTACCAGCTTCAAAGAAAGCTAAAGGTGAGCTTGTGATCTTCAGTATATATACGAATTTTCTCTTAAGGTTACATGTAATGTTTTGTCTGTTTTATTAAACTATTCTTGATCTAATCCTCATCTTTTCCTAAGTAATGTTTAGATGGTAGGCCTATTTTTGAAACAAAGAGATTTTTTACATTATTTGGAAAAATTACATATATATATATATATATATGTATATCTGCACATATTGAAGGAACTAGTTAGATACTGGTTTATTTAAAAGTAATTATTAGATGCATGTATTGTCCAATTTGCTTACAGGAACAATATTTCAAAATTATCATTTTGCAAGAATTTTGGGGATGCTATTTAACAGGAAGAGGACCACACTAGTGTTCAAAGATGAAGCTGCATATTTTTTTTAAGATTTTATGTGTTTATCAGAGAGAGAGCGCGTGAGAATGCATGAGCTGAGGGGAGGGGCAGACGGAGAAATAGAAGCAGACTCCCCACCCAGCAGGCAGCGCCAGGACCCTGAGACCATGACCTGAACCAAAGGCAAACATTTAACTGACTGAGCCAGCCAGGCATCCCTGATGTATTTTTATTAAGAAAATTTGAAATAATTTGCCTATACTAACAGTAATGACATAGAGAAAGGGAGGGGAGGAGGGAGGAAAGAAAGACAAAGCTTAGAAAAATATGCCACAACCAGAAACATAATCTGGAGCAAGTCTTTTCAGACTAAATTTGTCTGTATTGTAAAGATTTCAACTAATTTGATGTGTGTGTGTGTGTGTGTGTGTGTGTGTGTGTTTTCCCTGAAGCGTTTCCTGGCTCTCTAGTTTGGTTTGTTATATAATAGATATTTTCTATTCTACTTTCACACTTTCCTGTACACAATAGAGTTTACCTAAGAGCTATTCTTACCATAAAAATATAAGTACTATAGTAGTGCCCAGAATTAATTAACAGTATAGAAAATAGTGCTTTGAGGAAAGACACAAAGGAATGGACACCTGAGTCTTATGAAATGATTTACACTTAACTTAAGACAGTTTTTGAATACTGAATTTTTAGGTTTTTTTTAAAAGTTGAATTATTAAAAAACAAGTCAATATTTTTTAGTGTCTTGACTATTGCTGAGATTCTCAAACTATTTTATGTATAAATCTTCTGACCAAAAAACCCAAAAAAACAAAAAAACAACTTCTGGCAATCTTGTTAGAATGGAATAAATCTGGGTGGGAACCTAAGAACTACCTTTATATCGGTCTCCAAGTAATAGTGAAACTCTTGGTATATGGATCACACTTTGAGAAGAAAGGTCCTTAAACTCATTTAGAACCTGATGAACTTCCGATGAAACACACACACATACTCACATCTTCCTAACATTTCAGGGTTTTATAGGAAACCACCCCCACCCCCAAACCCCAAATATGGACACCAGCTAGGAACTTCTAACTTGGAGAAAGAGGTTCAAAAACATGAGTTCATTTTATCCAGCACTGGATAAATACATGCTATGTATCACTACAGCAGAGAAATCCTTGAGACAGTTGAGAAAAGGCAAGGATACAGGACACCAGTCTGCCGGTGTTCTTTTTTGGCAGGAGTGATCAAAAAAACTTAAGTCCCTCAAAAATCTAGAATGATTTTGACTGTAATATTCATCCTTTATCTAGCTCACTGTTACCATATTATAACTCTGAACATCAAAGACCTCTCTGAAGAAAGGAATGTGTGTCAACTAGCTCTCCTCCACTAACATCCAACACATCAGCACCCGTTCTCCTATTTGAACAACTGCCAGTCACACACCACAATCTTTTCTTCCACTGGCTCCTCTTCTTCCACTGGCTCTTACCTATAAAATGTTATTGTGAGAGAGTGGCAGAATCTGAATAAGAACCTGGTGTATATTATAAGAGGAGCATTAACTCCTGTTTCTTTCATATCCTGCACCTGTTTAGACAGTTTCAGTTCCCTATATATGTGTGTGATAGCTTGGAATGTACTCATTATTTACTTTCATATTTTTGTATCCACTAGAAGCTGAAGATGTGTCTTCAACAAAGAGGCAAAAAAGTAAGTTTTATAATAATGAATAATGTGATAATAATCACATTAAAACTGTGGGATCATTCTCTATTAAAGGTAGTGGGTATAAATTGACACTTTAAGACTCTTAAGACCAGTAGTAGAATAAAAAGATGTTTGGCACAGACATGAAGAATAACATTAAAGTAGGTCATTTATATTTCAAAAAGAAGTTCATCCCTTTTTGTGGCAGGCAACAGGCATGCGTTTGGAAGAATTACAGCGTACTGATTGAAGTGGCAGTTTTGCAAAACGTTCTACGTGGCTCTGACCCTGAGCACTCTAACTGAACCTGTTCTTAAATGTATGTTACTGTCTGCTTTGTAAGAAGACTGCTGAAGTGATATGCAGAACCTCTTTATATCAAAAAGAAAAAAAATGTAGAAATAGGACTCAACAATTCAATGGCTTATAAACTCACTTCTAAGATTGAAAGTCCTTCTTGGTTTTTCCAGATATATGGCAGGCTCTTAATATTCAGTCTTTAGGATTGTTGATTTTAGAATGCAATCAACATTCATGTGCAGTTACAAAATTCAATATCCAAGATTCTCATTATTCTGGTACTTCCAAATTAGATATTTTCCTTCAAAGGGAAGGCAATACATTTTGCGTTCACATTTGCATTAAAGTCATTGCTAGTCAGACTAAAGGAAGCAATGTTTGAAATAGATATAACAGAAGTTTATTTCACATGATTTTGGTATTGTTGTTGTTGTTTTTAGATTTTATTTTTTTGAGAGAGAGAGAGAGAAAGAACACAAGGGATGGGGGGGTAGGGACTGAAGGAGCAGGAGAAACAGGCTCCCCACTGAGCAGGGAGCTCTACTAGGGGCTCTGAGATCATGACCTGAGCCAAAGGCAGATGCATAACCAACTGAGCCTCACATAGTGATTTTAAAGTAAACAATAGACATTTATCTGAGGAAATGGCATCAAGAACATTCTCTAGATTCTAAATGTTTCTTCAATGTATTTCTGCAGGAAATTACTAAATGCCCACTACAATAGCAAATGCCTCCTACTCTGCCTTAATACTTGATTCATTGAACAAATATTAAGTGCCTACTATGTTTCAAGTTCTGCATTAGATGCCTGGACCATAGCAGCAGGCAAGGGGGCTAGTCATTATAACCCCTCTCACCATCATCTTGTGAGAAATTTGGGGAAATAAGCAATCTTTACAATACCTTTCAATATTATTGCAAAATCTATAAAATCAAACTGGGCATATTTCTGGTTTAAACAGTAGTTTCCTAATTGTTAATCTAAGGGTAATAAATCTGTGGTTATGTCACATAAACAGCTAAAATATTTTATTTTATAAATAAAAATTAAAACATAATTCAAAAACCATCATACAAAAAGATAGGTGGATTGTATCAAGTCAAGTTTCTGTTTGGAATATATAGTTTTGCAAAGATGTCACCATTGTGGGGAAACTGAGTGAAGGATATATGGGAATCTCTGTATTATTTCCTACAACTGCATGCAACTCTATACTGATCTCCAAATAAAACGTTTAAATAAGAATAAATGAATGAATAAGTCAATTTAATATTTTTAATAAAAAAGTTATCAAATATTTAAATTCAATTGGGGGACTTAGAGTAGAAAAAAAAATTCCTATTTTCATCTTACTATTAAAGTAGTTCTATAGTCTGATACTTCTGAGTCTTTTATATGAGCTCTAAGATTTGCTACTGTGATGATATTTTCATTAACAGCCATCAATTAAGTACATGTGTCAGAACCGTGCCCATGTCTGGTAAGGTTCCGCTAAAAGGAAGCTTGTCTCTGATAGACTCTTCAGCTATTAGCTATTTGCTAATTCCTATTAGCTAATTCCTAATAGCTAATAGCTATTAGTTATTCCTCTTGATGCAGCCCAGCTTTATTGCCATCCTTGTCAGTAGCCCATCAAACCCCCAAGCACTCACAACCTTGGTTGGGTTGGGGCAGGTTAAGTTACTGCCTCTCCCTGAAGGTAGAACTAAATAATAATAGTAATAGTAATAATAATTTGGGGTGAGTTGAAGTAGAAAGGAAAGAACTAAATTCGAGATTTCTCCAAACTACTTTTTCTGTGAAAATGAGTGATTCAAGTCAGCTGACACCCAGGGAGATGAAATCAGAATAGTCTCTTGTTGTTTCCTTCAGCTGCTTTCTACCCATGCTTTGCTTGATTCTACTTCATAAGCTCTTGGGCTCCTATGGATTTGGCCAATTTACCATATTCCACATAGTAGTCGTTTCAACAGTCATTCTCTTTCCTGGCCATTAGGGAGAAGTGGTTCATTAACAGAAGGCAAATAGATAAAATGGAAAACACTGAAGAGTCAGTAGGTGTCCATGACTGTTCGGAGAAGCGAAAGTCACCATCTCTTAACAAAGTTGCTACCTGAGAGCAGGGCAGGCATTGGCAGCTCAAGCTCATACCCACTGTGCTACACTGCCTTGCTTGTCTTTAACACTTTTTCTGTGTTGCTTTCTGCTCTGGAGGCAGAGCTGCTATCTGGAAGCATTAATAAAAAGTAACTATGCCATCTCAGGAGAGCACTTACCTCCAGACTAAGAGAGAGTGGAAAACCTCAAGACTCCAGGAATCACAAGGCTCTCTGTGGTTTTATTAAAACACTGAAAGAAAAAAAGTTAGTTACTTTGCATATGGATAAGCTCGTGCTTTAAAATCTGATACTATCTAACACTTTTTCTGAGTGCAGTGCAGATCAGTAGAGTCCTATAATGTAAGTACTTGTACTTCCTATGCCAGATCATTTTTATTATCACTTATTAAGGACTTATGTGGCAGGAAAGATTTCAAGTGCTTCACATATATTTACTGATTTAATTTCCACCACATTTCTAGGTCGCTTTTGTTATTGTTTTTGATTTTACACGTAAGGAATCTAAGAGGCAATGAGGTTTATTAAGTTTCTGGTTATTGTCAAGGCTACGCAACTGAAGAACCCATGTCCACCTACATTGTATCTGTCTGGGTCTCACCATTGTTACTGCTTGTATTCTGCTTGTTTTAACAAGTTATCATGCTCTGTTCCATAGGCCCCATCAGTTTCTTCCAATGTGTCTACTTGGATGGATACAATGGCTATGGATTTCAGTTTCCTGTCACTCCTGCACACCGTCCTTCAGAGAGCTCTGACCAACCAAGTTCTCCAGGACAGAAGCAACAAGGACAATAGGCACACATGCAGGGCCCTTACAAGTGCTTTGAGACTTTGAAAATAGGATCTTCTGTTTGTCTGCAGTGGCATAGGCAATTGAAATCATGAATCTGAGGAATTTCTCTGAAAATGTTTTACTCTTCTGCCTGGTCTAGAGAGAAAGGGTGGGCAAAAGGAATGAATGATAAGCAAACATATTGAAAGATCTGGCACTCAAGAACCTGTTATTTGTGTTTGTTGCTAGGTGTGGATGCTTATATTTTTCTATTTCTTCTCATTGTAGGGTTGCTCACAGGTTAATTTAAAGTTTCCTTAATAATGACCTTTTAAACATAACACAATTACAAAATGGAATTCTGATTTCAGTTAGGTATATTTCTAAATGACAACAAAGACTGTGCTTTCAATTTAAAGAGTATAGGAGCTACCCTTTATAGGAGTACAAAACTACTCTTTATCATGTAGCTCTCTAAACACAATTTGCCCACTAAGTTGATGTTCAATAGTTTGATTTTATTTATGTCTCTTTCTATTTTAGCTGTGGTAATTCTCTAAGAATGGGTAATAGTTGAACCAAAAAGTGCTGTAAGTTCCTTGTAATGCTCCTTTAGATAGAATTCAAAATATCTCTGAACTTTGGACATGGTAAGATGGAGTAGAAATGTTTGATAAATCTTATCTTTGATTTGTCTTGAATTACAACTAGGACATTCACTCCAGTGGAAATATACCATCCAATTAGGCAAGTCTGATGAATCATTTGTTTAAAATAAAAGCAAATGAGATGTAGTATTTTCAGATTTCTCCAGACTATGCCCTAATGAAAATGTCACCTGGATGAAATTTTAGATCTGTCACTAAATTCTGGTGACAGTTGCAAAAGTATTTAATTTCACTTTAATAGGATCATTCTGTACAGTTAAGTACATTTTCTTTCTCAAAAAAAATATATATATACACACATACATAAATGAATGTCATCAATATTAAAGAAATGCATTTTAAATACAAGTGCTTCATGAGATGTCTTACTTGTTTTTTAAGTAAGTGATTATCAATGCCAGTGAAATGAATGACAGTCTTTAACTTACTTGATGATGCATCACTGGGAATGACTATTTTGGTTTTGTCATCTTTTTTGTCTCCTGGTGATATGAACACTTATGTTCTTTACCACATTTTTCTACCTATGTTAAAAGTTATGCCAATGTGACCTTTATCATGTTTACAGTTGCAACTCAACCTATGACAAATTAACTCAGGAAATAAGTTATCTTTTCTGGAATTGTAATTGCCCTCTTGTGGGGTAGCCAGAGCCAATACTAGCCAAGTGATTTATTTAAAGGACTGCAACTATCTAAGTTCTTTAATTCCAATTTAGAACACTGTTTTACTCAAATATCATTAGGCTAGGGCATCAGTAACACATTCAGTATCAATGATGGATTTTCAGTGACTTTGGTGAAAAGAGTTGGTCTCAGGCACATGCTGGAGTGTGCTAACTCACACTACAAAAGCCAATGTTATAATGAACCAAGATTAATGACACTCTGTTGGGGACACTTGGAGTGTATACCCTCAGGACTGACCAGATGGTATCATCTTGCCTACCCCCTTCATATAGTAATGGAAACTTGTGGGAAAGTGGATAACGTTTATTACTCAACTGCTCCTACAACTTGTCTGATTTAATGAAGAAAGGCAAATATGGCAGTTTTTTAGATCTCATATGATTTATCCATTCTTATATTCAATGGATATTTACTGAGTACTTACTTTTTCTAGGGCACTATGTTAGGCATTGGACTATGTAAGAAAAATATCAGAAATAAATTCTATTCCCAGTGTTGTCCTGACACATGTGTGCCCTTGGAACATTTCCTAAATGTACTATGCTTGTTTCCCTATCTGTGAAATAGGGATCAAGACAAACAACCTGATACCTCACAGATGTACTGTGGACAATGACAATATATCTTAATACAAATATAATGTCAAAATAAATTTCTGAAATGATTTATTTTGGATGTGGCACTAATTTTTCCTCTGAGTGCTCTTCTACATTTTATCATTGTTTCTTTCTTTGTCATTATAAAAACTATTTAATAGGGGCTCCTGGGTGACTCAGTGGGTTAAAGCCTCTGCCTTCGGCCCGGGTCATGGTCCCGGGGTCCTGGGATCGAGCCCCACGTCGGGCTCTCTGCTCTGCGGGGAGCCTGCTTCCTCCTCTCTCTCTGCCTGCCTCTCTGCCTACTTGTGATCTCTGTCAAATAAATAAATAAAATCTTTAAAAAAAACTATTTAATAAAAAGTTAAAAAAAATGATAATTTGTCATCATTGGAATTTAAACAAACCAATTAAGATGTAAACAACATTATGATGATTGTAAAGGTTTATCTGCTTAAAGATAAAATGATGATAGCACTTGAAAAACAATAAACTCTCATCTGTTTGAATGATTCCATCAAATAAAGTATTTCTAGCCCTTTCAAGTTTGTGCTTTACATTTTAAAAGGAAATGATAAATGGTTGGGTTAAAAAGGTTTTTGTCTTTAACAGGGCACTTACAATTCATGTCATAATGGTCATAAATATGTAAGCATTTAATAATTGTTTTCGTCCTCCATTTTGTCCAATTAATATGAGCTACCCATCCCAACCATACAATACGCTCTTCCTCAAACTTCACTTGCTCTTGGTAGATGATGGTCTATAGAAAATTAATAACTACCTGAGGTTTTTATTTATGTTTAGTTTTCATAAAGTCTGATAAATCATCTTTCAAAAGGGACAGGTCTTTTTCAGAATATTTTCCATGGAAAGTCCCTGTTAATTGATTCATTCTGGTATATCCCTGTAAAAACTCATAGAAATTTTTGGAAACTGAAGTTGTATTTCCTTGAGTTATTTTACTGGAAGAAGGCAAAGAGAATAATGAATGTTATTGCTGATGGAGACCTCAGGGACCATCTAGCTCATCTGGCACATGGAGAAAATAAACCTAATCCCTAGAGAAAAGCATAAATTTGCTCAAAGTTCACTGACTGCTTCAAAGCCTGGTCTCTATAGATCCTTGGTTTGCTAACTCCTAAATGCCCTTAACTACATCCTCAGTGTGTTAATACAAATCCTAGTTAATTTATCCAGCATCTCAAAATCCAGTTTTTGAATTATAATCAGTGTCAGATATGTAAGTGTAAGTGGAAAAACTTGCTTTTTCCTATATAAGATCTGAAAAGGACCATAAGAAAGATTCATATTCACTTGCTTTAGAGATACAGACAAGGAATCTCAATCTAGATGACAGGCCAGAGTCACATTGCTAGTGGTAGCAGAACTAAACTCCTAACTCAAGTGTTTCCTTTTCTAATCCACTGCATATTTTTTACTCTGCATGACTCCATGTAATGCCTCCACCCTTACAAGCTTCCCTCTGTAATTTGCAGATTTGTTAAAGCATGGAAACTCAGCATAGATTCCAGAAACTGGCCTCCTCACAACAGTGCTCCACTCCTTTCAGGCTTATGTAACTGCTACCCTTTACCTTTTCCCCTTGTTAATCCTGTATGTCCATAAGACATTTAGACATCCCTGTAGATGTTTTCTCTTGTGTACAAAAATAAATAGCTTCATTTTCCCATGCTATTTAACTGCAAAAATGTTATAAGTCACTGTAAGACCTCAAATATTTACCCGAAATAAAAAGAAAACAAAAAAAAACAACTCTTTAAATTAATCATGAGTCACCCAAAGATGAGAGTTAAAAAACATATGCTTTCCATGATTCACAGACCTGTACCCCTGGGGCTAATAATACATTATATGTTTATAAAAAAATAAAAAATATATTTAAAAAAATATGCTTTCCAAAACACATTTACACTCTAATGGAAACTCAGAATAAATAATGAAGTGAATCAGTGCTTATTAATATTTAAGTTATACAAATTCCAGTAAGAAACACATGTTAACGAATAGTAATAGCAAAAAAGGAAGTTCTTGGTTTCTTAACACAATCACGTAAGCTCGTGGTCATGCGCACTTTGCACGATTGTCAATTGCCATGTCCATGCTCTGTGATCAACTTTCAGCAGGAATTAACTGCCTGCAGTAGTCAACTACTACTACTGCAAAGTCAGTAGTGTTATTTTACTCTCTTCCTGACCACATCCAAATCACTCTTAAAACACTTAACAGGAGTGTACTTCAGGCCTCTGAGCAGAGTTGCTAGGCCAGATGTGTTTTCAGAATAAATGTGCCGGGGTAGAGTTCAGTGGACTAGTGGTCCTCAAACCTGAGGTCAGATTCTGATTCCAGGAGTACGTCTCGTCATTTAACTTCTCTGTCCTTCAACTTTTCATCTTTAAATAAAAATAAAAGTTCCTGTGACACAAGGACATTCATCTTGGTGAAGAAAGTTATGGGGAAGCCCCATGTAAATATTGGTAAGACCTTTCAAATTCCCTTCCAGTTTTGTTATTAAATGGTTGATATGGGCACACCTGAACCTGAAGACCGAGTGTTGCTAAGTGGCAGAAGCCAAAGCAGCAAATGAAAGTCAGACTCACATGAACTAACCACAAAAATGGAAACATTGCCACTGGCAAAAATAATTTTGTTTTAGAAAAAGTCCACTACTTTGCATCATTTTTGTGAAGTTGCTATAAATCATTGCCAGCAAAATATCCTTCAAATGACTGAAACACAGAGCTTGTAAGATGTCTATGGAAAAGTGATGCTCTGAATAGAAATCTGAGATGGAACTCTAAGTGGCTCATGAACCCCACCAGAAACGTGATCATGGAATTGAACATTCGTTAGAAGGTATGAAGGTGTTTCAGCAGTGGCAGCTAGGCAGTGTCAAAATAAATACTAACTGTTGTATCTCAAAACATTTAGCCCATGTCTTTTCTTAGAGAAGCATCTCTCTCTCTCTCCTGTTCAGAACTTAATGACAAATTTGCATATATTTAATGCCATTAGGGACAGGTTGGGATGATCGAAATGGAGGGTGCATTCTTTACAAAGAAGGCAATATTTTACACAAAAGAAAAGACAACTTTGAATTTGAGCAATTTTGAGGAACAAATGTAACAAATAAATAATTCAATTATTTTCATCTTTGCAACATGTATGTATGAAAAAATATTTTTAAAATTGGGAATATATTAACCTTGTTCAAAGTCCAAATGGTGTTAAAGTGATACATGGCAAGTGTCATCTCATCTCTTTGTTGCCTCAGTTCCACATCCACTCCTCTACTTCCTACAGCTAATAACATTTATAGATTCTTATGTATCCATCCTATGCAAATGCAAGTGAAAATGAACATATATTCTCATTTTGTTACTTTCCTACACAAACACTGCATGTCATAAACATCATCTTGTACCTTCCTTTCTTCACTTAACAATGTATCCTGGATTATTTTTTTATTCAAGGACTTACACATCTTCCCTATTAATAAATATAGGGAGAGAGACATATCTCAAACACAAACCTCAAGTGGAGAGCTAGATGAGTCTATGAAACCATCACTTAGGTCAAGATGTAGAACATTAACAGCACTCTAAATGTCTCATTCAATAAATATCTCTTGTGTAACCACTACTGTGGCTTCTATCACCAAATAATTGCTTTGACTGTTTTGACCTTCCTATGAATGAAATCATAAATTACATATTTTGTGTCCAATATCTATTTTGTATAATTAAGGCTATACACAGGTGAGATATATTCATTTTGTTGCATGTATAAGTTTATTCTTTTTCATTGTTTTACAGTGTTCATGTATGTACATAGTGAATATTTATATATTCTCTTATGGGTAGATATTTGGACTATCTCCAGTTTTTTTTTTTTTTTAAAAGCACTACTATAAACAGTCTTGTTAGTTTTTTATATTGCATATATGTTTGCATGGGAAGGTAAAGACCTTATATCTCAGAAGTAAATTAATGGCTTATAGATTATACAAATGTTCATCTTCATTGGATAATTCTAAACAATTTTCTAACTGCTTGTAACAATTTGCACTCCAACAATAGTATGGGATAACCAAATTTTTCCTAACACTTGCTATTGTCAGATTTATTCATTTTAACTTCTAATGGGTATGTAGTCATACATCATTAATCTTATTCCTCATGATGTGACTTGTCAAATCCCCCATAAAGTACAAAGCAGAAGTGAATATGTAGCTGTTCCCATTATATTTCCCTTTCTCTAGGATTTTGACCTCTTGATATCTAGCTGCTGCGCTTGCTTTCTGATTTCTTTAGTTCATTTTTTCAACTAGCTTTTAAGTCTATTCTCAGAAAGAGGATTAGTTTGATAAAACTTCTGTGGGATGGTTGGAAGGGAATTCTCCTTATATTTTCTTTATAGTTCTATAGTATTTCAATGTGTGGATATACCATTCTTTATTGAATAGTCCCCTATTATACAGATACATACCCATATCCATTTTTTTGCCATTACTAATGTTGCAGTGAATAATGTTGGACACATATTGCTACATATATATGTACATATGAATGCACATACACAAGGCTAAATTCATTGAAGAGGGATGTTCAATTCAAAAATATATGCATTTATAATTTTGAAAAAGAGTAATTGTTTTCAGATAACCTTGTCCCTGGTTTGTTGCTACTTCTGAGGGCTCAGAGTTGCTCATAGTGGTTAACATTTAGGATGAGGATATCTCTTTATGAAAATGAATATTCACTGCTGGATTTTGAGTTCTGACAATGTTAGGCTCTTCCACAGTTTGATTCTGAGCACTGTTTGTAATGGCTTGTATTGGTTTTGTTGATCTCACTTATTTTGGTTGCACTTAAACATAGTTTTGAGTTTTCATGATTTTGTTTGTTTGTTTCCAAGTTTTACTGAAGATATATGATTTTGGATTTTTTTAACTTGTTCATTTGTTTGGTTTTTTGTTGTCTTATGCAACTTCCAGGAAGTAGAAAAATTTGGGTGCCATATTTCCCTTAGAACCAGAATAGCATTCATTTCCCCCCCAAAATTAAATATTTTTAAAACTAGAAAATAAATTGAATTCAATTGAAAGTTCTAAATGGCAACATTCTTTTGCTAACATCAGTCTACTGGCAAGGTTTTGGATGATTGAAATACACAGACTTTTACAATAATAACCATTTGTTTCTTTTCAAATAAAGTTTCAATGTGAATTAGGAAGCCAACCATACTTTTTTGAACAATGTGGAAGAAATTTTCATTTGTAACTGTTACTTACAGAAATGTTATAATATTAAGCAAAGATTTTCTAACTGGTCATTTTAAATAACAAAAATCTGATGCCTACATTTCAGATATCTAAAAATAATGCCAACTTTTAATCTCTTTATGAGTTATATGAAAAATATTAATCAAAAGATCACATTTCACATTGTGATCTTTAGCTTTACAATTGTACCTTTGATATGAAATAATCCTTAGTTCTCCTCAGTTCAAAAGACTCTTCCTGAAATATATGATAAATCCCATTCACATTCTATTTTATTCAGTTTTGTTAGAGTTTATAATCCCTGTGTAGTAAGAAGGAAACTTAATCATATGCATGTCTAAAATGACTTAACTAGACTGCTTGGCCTTGCTATAATCTGTTCAAATGAAAAGACTTAAAATGACTTCAGTATGTGTTGTTGATATCCATCTTACTGAAATTTGCTATTATAAGTCCAGCTTAAAAATATATTTTTTACTTTTAACTACAAACTCTTAGCTAGTTGAGTGGGAATTGGTAAATGTTATTTGCCTCATTGGTTACTTCCTATCACTTTTTTACTATAACATAATACTAAAACAAAAAATGAATAAATAAAGTGTATTTAGTGTGATGATTATTTAGAGCACATTTTGAGAAATGATATAAAATTGTGCTTTACATTTTATGTGACATGGCAAACAAATAGCATATTTTACATGAAATGGAATATCTACTATGGAATATGAAACCACAACACCATTACATTTTCTGTAATTTAGTATCAGTGTTACTACCTTTAGTAAAGAAATGGGCAACCTTTTGAAATAGAGAAAACAATTTTGAAACGGATTGAAAGTTGTTTTTTTTTTTTAAAGATTTTATTTATTTATTTGACAGATCACAAGTAGGCAGAGAAGCTGGCAGAGGGGGAGGGGAAAGCAGGATCCCCGCTGAGCAGAGAGCCCAATGTGGGGGTCGATCCCAGGACCCTGAGATCATGACCTGAGCAGAAGGCAGAGGCTTTAACCCACTGAGCCATCCATGCACCCCAGACTGAAAGATTTTTATCCTTTGGTCACTAGGCCAATTTCAAGATATACAAAGATATTTTTAGAGTATTTCAGAGAATAAAACTCTAACCAGGTTAGAATAAAAATATCAGAATCATTCCATAGTAGACTAACAACTAGAACATATTAGTAATCAAACTAATAATCAAAACTATAATGCTATTAGCTTACAGTTAATGAAGACACAATTTCTTTTATACAGGCATACTGAGGAGATGTTGTGGGTTTAGGTTCCAGACCACTGCAATAAAGTGACTATCACAATAAAGTGAATCGAATGAATTTTTGGTTCACTAGTGCACATTAAAGTTATGTTTACACTGTGTAGTACTAAGCATGCAATAGCATTATAAAAACCAATATACTTACCTTAATTTAAAAATATTTTATTGTCAAAAGTACCAGTGTCCATCTGAGCTTTCAGAGAGTCATAATCTTTTTGCTGGTGGAGCCTCTTGTTTCGATGTTGATAGCTACTGACTTTTCAGGGTGGTTGTTGCTGAAGGTTGGGGTGACTGTGGCAACTTCTTGAAATAAGACAACAATGAAGTTTGCTACATTGTTCAGTCTTCCTTTGCAAACAATTTCTCTACAGCATCTATATTGTTTGGTAGTATTTTATCCATGGTAGAACTTCTTTCAAAATTGAAATTAATCTTTTCAAACTCTGATGCTACTTTATGCTAAGTTTATGTTGTATTCTAAATCCCTTGTTGTCATTTCAACAATCTTCACTGCATCTTCACCAGGAGTAGTTTCTATCTCAAGAAACCACATTTTTTTTGCTCATTCATAAGAAGTCCCTCCTCCTATGTTCAAGTTTTGTCACGAGATTGCAAGAATTCAGTCACATCTTTGGGCTCTGCTTCTAATTCTAGTTCTTTTGCTGTTTTTACCACATCTACATTTATTTCCTCCACTGATGTTTTGCACTTCTCAAAGTCATCCATGAGGGATGGAATGAAGTTTTTCCAAACTTCTGCTGATGTTGGTATTTTGGCCTCTTTCCATGAATCACAGCTTTTTAAAAAATATTTTATTTATTTATTTGAAAGGGAGACTGTGAGAGAGAGCATGAGAGGGGAGAAGGTCAGAAGGAGAAGCAGATTCTCCGTGAAACTGGGACCCCATTGTAGGACTTGATCCCAGGGCTCTGGGATCATGACCTGAGCCAAAGGCAGTTGATTAACCAACTGAGCCACCCAGGCACCCAAATCACAAATATTCTTAATGGCATCTAGAATGATGAATACTTTCCAAAGGCTTTCAATTTACTCTTCCCAGATCCATCAGAGGAATTACTATCTATGGCAGCTATAGCCTTACAAAATATATTTCTTAAATAAGACTTGAACGTTAAAATGACTCCTTGATACATGAGTTGCAGAATGGATGGTGTGTTGGTGGGTATGAAAAATACATGAATATTGTACATCTCCCTCTGAGGTTTTAAGTGATCAGTGCATTGTTAGTCAGCAGTAATATTTTCAAAGGAGTCTGTTTTTCTGATCAGTAGTTCTCAAGGGCAATCTTCAAATATTCAGTAAATCATGTTGTGGACAGATGTACTATCATCTAGGCTTCATAGAGTACAGGAAGAGTAGATTAGCATAATTCTGAAGGGCACTAGGATTTCAGAATGGTGAATAAATGTTGTCTTAAACTTAAAGTCACCAGCTGCATTAACCCCTAACAAGAGAGCTGGCCTGTTGAAGCTTAGAAACCAGGCATTTGACTTCTCCTCTCTAGCTATGTCTTGATGCCATCTTCTTCCATTATAAGGCTCTCTCATCTGTGCTGAAGTCTATTGTATAGTCTAGCCACCTTCATTATCTTAGCTGGTTCTTTTGGGTAACTTGCTGTAGCTTCTACATCAACATTAGCTGCTTTATTTTGTACTTCTATGTTTTAGAGATGGCTTCATTCCTTAAACTTCATGAGCCAACATCTGCTTGCTTCATTTTTTTTTTTTTGTATCTTCCTTACTTGTCTCAACTGTCACAGTATTACAGAGAGTTAAAATTAAAATAAAAACTGGCTAAAATAAAAAAAAATGCACTGTTGGTGAGAATGCAAACAGGGGCTGCAACTGTGGAAAACAGTATGGCAGTTCCTCAGAAAGTTCAAAATAGAACTACCCTGTGATCCAGTGATCACATAACTGGTATTTACCAAAAAATACAAAAACATTAATTCAAAGGGATACATGTACCTTTATGCTTATAACAGCATTATTTATAATAGCCCAATTATGGAAGCTGCCCCTAGTCTTCATCAATTAATAAATAAATGCATAAAGAAGATGTGGTCTATTTATACAACGGAATATTTTTCAGTCATAGAAAAGAATGAAATCTAGGGGCGCCTGGGTGGCTCAGTGGGTTAAAGCCTCTGCTTTCAGCTCAGGTCATGATCCCAGGGTCCTGGGATTGAGCCCCGAGTCGGGCTCTCTGCCCTGCTGGGAGCCTGCTTCCTCCCCCTCTCTCTCTGCCTTCCTCTCTGCCTACTTGTGATTTCTCTCTCTGTGTCAAATAAATGGAATCTTTAAAAAAAAGGAAAAAAAAAAGAATGAAATCTAGCCATTTGCAACAGATGAGTGGAGCTAGAGAGTATAATGCTAAGTGAAATAAGGCAGTCAGAGAAAGACAAATACCATATAACTTCACTTGTAAGTGGAATTTAAGAAACAAAAAAATAAGCAAAGACAAAAAAAGAAGAGAGAGACAAACCAAGAAACAGACTCTTAAGTGTAGAGAACAAACTGATGGTTACCAAGGGGGAGGTTGGTGGGGAGATGGATGAAATAGGTGATAGGGATTAAAGAGTACAATTATCATATGGCTTCACTCATATGTAGAATATAAGAATAGTGCAGAGGACCATAAGGGAAGGGAGGGAAAAACTGAATGGGAAGAAATAAGAGAGGGAGACAAACTATGAGAGACTCTCAACTATGGGAAACAGAGTTGCAGGAGGGAGGGGAGTGGGGTGATGGGGTAACTGGGTGATGGACATTAAGGAGGCCATGTGATCTGATGAGCACAGGGTATTACACAACTAAGGAATCGTTGAACACTACATCAAAAACTAATGATGTACTACATGTTGGTTAATCGAACTTAATAAAAAAAAGAGTACACTTATGAGTACAGAGTAATGTATGGAACTGTTGAATCACTATATTGTACAGTTGAAACTAATATAACACTGTTAACTATATTGGAATTAACATTTAAAAACGTAATTAAAAGAATTAAAGAGAGTTAAGATCTTGCTCTGGACTGTGCTTTGGCTTAAGGGAATGTTATGGCTGGTTTATGTCTGACAGACAGCTTAAACTTTTTCCATAACAGCAATAAGGCTGTTTCACTTTCTTATCATTCATGTGTTCACTGGAGCAGCACTTTTAATTTCCTTCAGGAGCTTTTCCTTTGAGTTTACAACTTGGCTAACTGTTTAGTCCAAGAAGCTTAATTTTTGGTCTATGACATGTTTACCTCACTAAGTTTAATCATTTTTAGCTTTTGATTTAAACTGAGAGACATAGAACTCTTGCTTTCTTGAACATTTAAAAGCCATTGTATCATTGTACGGTTATTAATTGGTCCAATTTCAATATTGTTGTGTCTTAGGGACTAGGAAGGTTTGAGGACAGGGAGAGATGGGAGAATGGCTGATGGGTAGAGCAGTCAACACACACATTTATGAATTGTGCCGTCTTGCATGGGTGCAGTTCATAGTACCCCAAAACAATTCCAATAATAACATAATAGCATTATAGATCAGCATGACAAGTCTAATAATAATTAAAAAGTTTAAAATATTGCAGGAATTGCCAATATGTGACACAGACACAGGAAGAAAAGAAATGCTATTGGGAAAAAAATGACATCAAAAGAGTTGGCCAATGCAAGGTTGCCATAAAACTTTAAATTGTAAGAACAAAACACAACACAACAACAAAACACCATAGCTGCCAAGTGCAATAAAGCAAAGCACAATACAATGAGGTAGACTTGTATAAGGAACATAATTTCAATGATGACAGGAATAAATAACTTTTTCTATCAGGAATAATTGTTACATTATAAAAAAACTTAAATGTTTAAGAAATTTGTCTAGTTTATATTACATTTTTCTATTTATATTCAACAGGATAAACTTTATATTTAACACTGTTTCTTTATCCCTTACAGTCTATAAAGGAAGATATTTTGCTTTGGGGTTCAGCCCTGTGACTCTAATTTATCAATCAGATGGGAAATTAGTACTCATGGATTTTACTTTGAAAAAAAAAATAGCCATTCTAATAGGTATGTAGTGGTATCTCTTTGTGGTTTTAATCTGAATGATTAATCTAATGATTACTGACATTGAACATCTTTTCATATGTTTATTTGCCATTCACATATATTCTTTGGTGAACTGTCTATTCAAATACATTGTACTTAAAAAATTAGATTTTCCGGGCACCTGGCTGGCTCAGTGGGTTAGGCTGCTGCTTTCAGCTCAGGTCATGATCTCAGGGTCCTGGGATCGAGTCCCACATTGGGCCCTCTGCTCAGCAGGGAGCCTGCTTCCCTCTCTCTCTGTCTCTTTCTCTCTCTGCCTACCTCTCTGCCTATCTCTCTCTTGTGATCTCTCTCTCTGGTCTCTCTCTGTCAAATAAATAAATAAAAATCTTTAAAAAAAATAGATTTTCCTCATTATCGATTTTTGAGTAGTTTATAAACATTCTAGAGGTATGTCGTTTACTAGAAAAGTATTTTGCAAATATTCCCTTTGTCTGTGTCATGACCTTTGATTCATTTCACAGTGTCAAGAGTAGATGTTCAATTTGTCAGTATTTTCATTTAGGAATCATGCATTGCAATCATATCTAAAAAAGCACTGCCCTACCCAAGGTCCTAAAGACATCCCACTATCTTTTCTTCTACAAGTTTAAAGTTTTGAGTTTTCCCTTAAGTCTTTGATCCATTTTTAATAAATTTTCATATGTTTGCAAGGTATGAATCAGAGTTTATGTAATATGAATGTGAATTAGACTATAATTTATTAATAAAAATAAAAAACATTATTAAATTTTTATTTATTTATTTATTTATTTATTATTTTTATTTATTTTTATTATTTTATTATTATTAAATTTATTTTAAAAATAAAAAAATTATTAGTTTCCACAAAGAATTGGTTTTTTAATTTTTTCCAAAACCAATTGATCATACCTGTGTGGATCTACTTCTGGAACATTTTTCCTCTTCTGTTGATATCTGTATTTTCCATTACACTAAAACACACTGAATTTGAGTTGTTAATATTTTGTTAAAGAATTTTGCCTCTAGGTTCATCAAAGTTACTGATATTTAGGTTTCTTTCTCTCTCTCTTGTAATGTCCTTGCTTAATTTTGGTAAATGAGTGGAGAAGTGGGTCATTTTCCTTTATTTTATGGAAGAATTTATACAGAATTGGTGTTATTTCTGCATAATTGGTCTTATTTCTTTCTTAAATGTCTCAGAATCCACCAGTGAAGTTATCTGGGCTGTGAGTTTAGTTGTTGCTGGAAAATTTTTACTAAAAAATCTATTTTTAAGATAAATACAGGATTTCCCAGGTTATGTTTCTTTCTGTATGAAATTTGCTAGTTTGTGTCTTCCTAGGAGTTTTCCCATTGTATCTAAGTTGTTGAATTTATGGACATAAACTTGCAATATTTCTTTATTGTCCTTTTAATGACTATAGTATTGATAGTGATGACCCATTTTCCATTCCTAATATTGGCAATTTTTTTTTCTCATTCTGACTGGATGTTTATTAATTTTTTGAGCTTTTCAAAAAATATCTTTTGATTTTATTGATTTTTTTCCTCTATATTGAATTTTATTGGTTTCTACTGTAATCTTTATAATTTTCTTCCTTCTGCTTCCTTTGTCTTTACCTTGCTGTGCTTTTGTCTTGTTCACTAACTTGAAAGATTATGTCATTGATTTGAGAACTTTCTTTTCTAAGGCTTTAATGCTAGAAATCTCCCACTAAGCACTACCTTAGATGTATTCCACAAATTTTGATAAGTGTGTTTTCCATTTTTATTCAATCCAAAATAGTTGCCATGTTTCCTTCTACTTTTCCTTAAATCTATGGATTGTTTGGAAGTTTAATTTCTAAGTATTTGGGAAATTTTCATAAATCTTTCTGTCATTTATTTCTATGTCCTTTCTGTAATGTTCATAGAAGATAATTTCTATGACTTCAATTCTTTTAAGTATCTTGAGATTTTTTTTATAGGGTCCAGAATATGTGCACTTGAAAATGATGTATGTTCAGCTGTTTTTTTAGTGAACTGTCTTTATAAATTTTAATTAATATGTTTGTTCCTTGAGTTGTTCAGATTTTCTCTTTCTTTATTGATGCTTTGCCTACCTGTTCTATTAGCTGAAAAAAGTTTTAAGATTCCCAACTATAATAAGGGATTTGTCTATTTCTCCCTTTAGTTCTAACAGTTCTGCTTCATATTTTGGAGTTCTGTTGTTCATAGTACTAGAAGTCCTAGACTCAGCAATCAGACAACAAAAAGAAATTAAAGGCATCCAAATTGGCAAAGAACTCAAACTCTCACTCTTTGCAGATGATGTGATACTTTATGTGGAAAACCCAAAAGACTCCACTCCAAAACTGCTAGAACTCATACAGGAACTCAGTAAAGTGTCAGGATTTAATATCAATGCACATAAATCACTTGCATTTCTATACACCAACAGCAAGACAGAAGAAAAAGAAGTTAAGGAGTCAATCCCATTTACAATTGCACCCAAAACCATAAGATACCTAGGAATAAACCTAACCAAAGAGACAAAGAATCTGTACTCAGAAAAGTATAAAGTGCTCATGAAAGAAATTGAGGAAGACACAAAGAAATGGAAAAACGTTTCATGCTAATGGATTAGAAGAACACATATTGTGAAAATGTCTATGCTACCTAAAGCACTCTACACATTTAATGCAATCCCTATCAAAATACCATCCATTTTTTTTTCAAAGAAATGGAACAAATAATCCTAAAATTTATATGGAACCAGAAAAGATCCCAAATAGCCAGAGGAATATTGAAAAAGAAAGCCAAAGTTTGTGGCATCACAATTCCAGACTTCAAGCTCTATTACAAAGTTGTCATCATCAAGACAGTATGGTACTGGCACAAAAACAGACACATAGACCAATGGAACAGAATAGAGAGCCCAGAAATAGACCCTCAATTCTATGGTCAACTAATCTTCAACAAAGCAGGGAAGAATGTCCAATAGAAAAAAGACAGCCTCTTCAACAAATAGTGTTGGGATAATTGGACACCCACATGTAGAAGAATGAAACTGGACCATTTCCTTATACCACACACAAAAATAGACTTAAAATGGATGAAAGTCCTCAATGTGAAAAGGAATCCATCAAAATCCTTGAGGAGAACACAGGCAGCAACTTCTTTGACCTCAGCAGCAGCAACTTCTTCCTAGAAACATCACCAAAGGTAAGGGAAGCAAGAGCAAAAATGAACTATTGGGACTTCATCAAGATCAAAATGTTCTGCACAGCAAAGGAAACAGTCAACAAAACCAAAAGACAACTGACAGAATGGGAGAAGATATTTGCACATCAGATAAGGGCTAGTATCCAAAATCTATAAAGACCTTATCAAACTCAACACCCAAAGAACAAATAATCCAATCAAGAAATGGGCAGAGGACATGAACAGATATTTCTGCAAGGAAGACATCCAGATGGCCAACAGACACGTAAAAAAGTGCTCCATATCATTCAGCATCAGGGAAACACAAATCAAAACCACAATGAGATACCATCTCCTACCAGTCAAAATGGCTAAAATTAACAAGTCAGGAAATGACGGATGCTGGCAAGGATGCAGAGAAAGGGGAACCCTCCTACACTGTTGGTGGGAATGCAAGCTGGTGCAGCCACTCTGGAAAACAGCATGGAGGTTTCTCAAGAAGTTGAAAATAGAGCTACCCTACGACCCATCAATCACACTACTCAGTATTTACCCTAAAGATACAAATGTAGTGATCTGAAGGGGCACATGCACCAGAATGTTTATAGAAGCAACATCCACAATAGCCGAACTATGGAAAGAACCTAGATGTCCATCAACAGATGAACTGATAAAGAAGATGTGGTATATATATATATATATATACACACACACACACACACACACACACACACACACACACACAATGGAATACTATGCAGCCATCAAAAATTGAAATCTTGCCATTTGCAACAATATGGATGGATGGGTATTATGCTGAGTGAAATAAGTCAATCAGAAAAAGACAGTGATCATATGAGCTCTCTGATATGAGGAATTTGAGAGGCAGGGTGGGGGATTTGGGGGTTAGGGAAGGAAAAAATGAAGCACAATGGAATTAGGAGGGAGACAAACCATAAGAGACTCTTTTTTGTTCCGTTTTGTTTTGTTTTTTAACAGGGTATGGCTGCCCTTTTGTTTTCAAAATCTTAGTGCTGGGGGGTGTCTGATGTGGGGAGGCGGGGTGTAAGACATGAGCCCCCTTGTTTCTCTGTGTTTATTGTACTTGGTTTTTACATTGCTTTATTTTATTTTATTTTATTTTATTTTATTTTATTTTATTTTTTAAGATTTTATTTATTTATTTGACAGACAGAGATCACAAGCAGGCAGAGAGGCAGACAGAGAGAGGAGGAAGCAGGTTCCCTGCTGAGCAGAGAGCCCAACATGGGACTCGATCCCAGGACCCTGAGATCATGACCTGAGCCAAAGG